>NC_056730.1:566259920-566332420 GCF_019279795.1 Protopterus annectens
GGGCTGTCATCTTAAGAAAGTTATTGTCTCAAATTTAGGTTGCCAGATGACTTGCTAACATATTTCTTTAATGTTTAACTAAAGACAGGTACCAGAACTTTTTTCAGTAAGTGATAGGTTGGCACCAAGGTACATGGGGAAATACTTTATTACTCTACAGCCATTTCATCTGTTTATGAGCTATCTCATGGATGCAATGTAATCTGTATACCCTACTTTATCCTGATCTCATCCTAAGCCTCTACTGTCACTGAATGTCTTCCCTTGCAGCTATACAATCATATGTCATAAATCAACCAGTATTTCTCATACCTTCACTGCATTACTGTCCAATGCTACTGTTCATTTATTTCCCCTTCTACTTAGCTAACAATTTTTCTGTCAACAGATCCAACCCTTTTTATCTATTATTTTTAAACTTTTTGATGTATTTTTATTTTATATTTTGTTGAGCAGGAAAAGTCTGACTAGGGCACAGCCTATTTTTAGCAGAGGCCCAGGGAAAAATATTCCAGATCCATGTTTTTGGAATGCCAGAGGAAACCAGAGTACCAACAAGCACAGGGAGGACATACAGACTCTGCACATAAGAAACCCCACCCAAGAATTGAACTCCAGAACCCATTTCTTTGAGGCAGCAACATTACTCACTGCACCACTGCCTCTTCTATCTTGCCACACTGATAATTTCTAGCATTTCCATAAACAAAGAGCATCAGTCTTTGTACCACAATAATATTTGTAGGTGTCAAATTTAGTCATGGTACCTAGGCATCTTGCAGCCATATGTGTGTGTGTGTTTGTGTGCAGACACAGTGGTCACTGGTGTTAACAGGAACAATTGCTTGGAAAACTTTTCTTGTGTCTCCTCTAAACCAGTCCATTCATTTTTAATGAACTGATGATTATTTTCTTTTTTTTTCCAATAATTCTTTTTTTTATTATTTTTCAAAACAATATTACAAATCCACACAATATATACAATATGTACATGATTGCTTCCAATGGTTACATCCACATTGTATGTTTACATCATATATTAACAGTAAATACAGCACTAACAAGGAAAAAAAAAAACAACAAAAAACCAAAGCCAACAATCTGTATTATCCTTACAACCTATACCTAATCTAAGATTGATTCTGTATTATTACTATATGTCCTGAGAGAAAGTGGATAAGAACCTCTAGGCCAACACAATGTTGAAAATTTGCTCCCATATTTTTATACTGTTTATGCTTTTCTTGTGGTCACTGATTAACAATTTATGCGCTAAAATATGTCTTATTGCTAACAATCTGAAATTTTCCCATGATGTCTGGGCCGGGCTAAGCCAATTTGAGGCTATATACAATTTCATTAATAAGCAAATATTCATAATTACGATCCTACTTGATTTGTCTAAATTCTCCGGGGGAATATGAAGGATCATAAATTCCCAGGAGAGTGTTGAGTTTTGGTAGCCCATTTTTTGTAGCTGCAGTTTTAATGAATTCCACAATTTATAAATGCACTTACAACTCCAGAACATGTGTAACAAGTCCGCTGTCTGATCCAAGCATTGTGGGCATTTGGGTGAATTCTTCGAATCAAATTTGTGAAGAGTGAGACGAGTATAGTAGGCATTATTAAATATCATCAGTTGGGTAAATACCAATTTTTGAAGGGATACTGACTTTAATGTTAAATTAAATGCCTCCAATATCTTACTGTCGTCTACCAATATTAATTTCTCCTTCCAGTAATTCGATAAGAGAATGTATTTATTGTATTTCCTCTCTTGTATCAATTTATATGAAGTGGTTATATATTTTCTGTCCTATAATAGCACTTCCCACAGATTACGAGATATATTTAAGTCTTCTTCTTTAATTTCAGAGTTATTAAAATAATTTATAGCCAGATCTTTTAGTTGCCTCACGATAATTAAATAAGAAATGGGAAGATTCATCTCCTTTAAAATATCATGTACTGCTACCCCCAGGAAAGGGTATAAATCAAGTACGGTTAAATCCTTTATTAGGGGGAATTTCTTTAAATCTATCAGTTGACTACCAATTGTTAAATTTGGGTTCCCATGGAAAGGTTGAAAAAGCATCATATACTTTAGTAAGTTTAAAGAAGTGAAAAGAGTTTGAATTGACGTTACATAGTTCTTAACATGCTCCATTAAATCGTATTTACTAAGTGTTCGGTCATTTAAAAAGGGTAGTGCTTTACTGTTGATTTCCACTCCCCTTACATGCCTATAAGTTAGGAGCACCCATTTGGGTGTCCATTTCCTACTATCACTATCAAAGTAAGCCACCCTTAAAATCCTGTTAGCATGAATCACTAAATAGTAAGTTTCAAAATCCGGAGCCATCAGTTTATCATATGATATCCTCGTCTTCCTGGGTTCCCAAAGAAATTTCCCCAGTCCTATATGAAACTGTTTAAAACATTTTTTCGTAATTCTGAGTTGTGCAGCTCTAAAGATATATAAGATTCTGGGAAGAACATTCATTTTTATAATTGCGGCTCTTGCCATCAATGGCAACTTCAATTTACTCCATCTTTTTAAATCCAATGTTATTTGATCCCAAGTTGACTTCACGTTATTCATAAAGAAATCTCTATTTTCAGTTAAAAATACAATCCCCAGATATTTTATCCTTTCTTCCGTCATTACTTGTCCTATCAGTGGTAACAATGAAAAGGGTGTGGGTGTTTTTAGTGGGAATATTTTGTTTTTTTTGAAATTTAGCTTATAATTGGAGATTTTCTCAAAGTTTTCTATTGCTGTTAATATTTTCTCGGTATCAGAAACAGGTGTGGTGCAGTATATATTTAGATCATCTGCAAAGGCAGCCATCCTAATCTTTATCCCATAAAGTACTGGAGAATTATAGAAGACATTTTGCTTAATGTGTAAAAATAACGGCTCCAAATACAGATTAAATAAAATAGGAGATAATGGGCAGCCCTGTCGGGTACCATTTTTGATTTGTATCCTTTTAGAGCATTCGTGATTTATGAATAAATTTGTATATGCAGTGTTGTATAATTTCCTTAGCGTTAAAATAAACTCCTGAGGTATATTAAAATATGGCAGCATGTCAAATAAATATACCAAATTAACTCTGTCGAATGCTTTCTGTGCGTCAATTATTAGGGCATACATATTAAGATTTTTATGCTTTGCATAAGAAATTAATGTGTGGAGCGTTAATGTATTGTCAGTGGTCTGTCTCCCATCTATAAACCCTGCCTGTTCCTCTGATGTTATTAAATTTATTACCTTTTTCAGTCTATTTGCCAGAATGGATGTCATGATTCTCATGTCTATATTCAGGAGTGATATGGGCCTGTAGTTATCTGGATTTTTGGAATCACTTTTCTCCTTCAATATCAGGATTGTCCTTGAGGCATTAAAATGAGGATCATTAATTCTATTCAGAATTATATAATTGAAAATCTGTGGGAGTACTCTACTCAGAATCTCACTAAAAGATTTGTAGAATTCCGAGGTCAGACCATCTGGCCCTGGGGCTTTATGAGGCCTCAGCTTCTTGATTACCTCTGAAACCTCCTCCACTGTAATCGGTTTAATTAACTCTCTATGGAAGCCCTTATCAATATTGGGGAAAGTAATTTTCTGTAGAAAATCTTTCCTATCTTTATCTTGCAATAGTGCCTGCTGGTCACCTTAGATCTGGTTAAAGATTAATTCAAAAGTATTCATAATATCTGCCTTATCAGTATGTGTTTTATTGTTATAATTTATTTCAGTAATTACTTGTGTTGATTTTGTCTGATTAATAATACGAGCCAATGCTTTGGAGGGAGTTTGAATATGATTTGCGTATTTTGCTAAGTTTCTTTGTTCATAGAATGTTAATTTTCTATTATGAAGTAGAAACAGCTCTTTCTGACATCTTAATAAATGAATTTCTGTCTGTTTATTATAGTTCCTCATCAATTCCTGGTCCAATAATTGAATTTTGGTTTCCAAGTCAAATTGTTCCCTATTTTGCATTTTTTTATAGTACGTAGCTTTCTGAATAAAGAGTCCTCTTAATTGCGCTTTAGTTGTAGCCCATTCTATATCCATGGGGTGTCTATTTTGGGGAATATTATGCAGTAACTGTTTGAGTGTCTCCTTACCTTCTTTTAATATATCCTCCTTAGTCAATAAATATGGAGTTAAGGACCAATTGTACCCTCGATGTCTCTTATTATTCATATTATTACTGTTTAGGGTTAAAGTAATCTTAGAGTGATCTGAGAGTTGTCTAGCTTGATTAGAAACACTAGGGTCAGCAGAAATCAATACCTCTGAGACTAGAAAAAAAGTCAATTCTCTACCACATTTTATGGCAGCTTGAATAAAAAGTAAAATTCTCTACTTTTATTTGTAAGTGTGTATGCTTAAAAGGGTCATACAGTTTGAAATCAGTTTTAAGTTCCTTCAATGCTACCATTGCCTGCTTATTAAAAGCTTTAGATGAACCTAACTTATCTAATTTGGGATCTTGATATGAGTTCCAGTCACCTCCCATCACTATATAACAGTTATTATATGACTGTAAAATGGAGTAAATTGAAGTTATAAAATGATGCTGATTAACAGTAGGGGCATATATACACATAAGTACTATAGGTTTATCATAAAAGTTGGATGTGAGAATCACCAAACACCATCGTCCCTCTTGATCCATTTTCACATCCAAAATTCCTCCTTGAAAGTGATTCTTGATTATAATTGCCACCCCTGCACTGTTCGTTGTCCCTTCCACCGCCACAATCTTCATAATCCATTTCTTATCTTCCATTGCCTCCCACTGGTCATTGGTCAAATGCGTTTCTTGTAATAAAATAAAGCCTGCTGTTGATTGGAAAAACAAATGCAAAAATAGCTTTCTTTTTTTCATGTTCTGGAGTCCTTTGACATTCGAAGATTCTATTATCCACATTTAAAGCTTCTTAAAAATGTACTTCGATATCTAATATTTTTTGACAACCTTAGACTAATGTATGTTGGCATATCATAAATTATTTGGAAGCAAAACTGCCATCCCATCCCTACCCAGTGCCTATCCACTATTCCTCTGGACCAGGATGAACATAGGTTTTTCACATTACTTGAAACCCTCTGAGTAGCTAACCTACTAACTCTACTACTTAACAATAAAACCACATGCAAAAAACCTACAACTACTTCTACATCTACAAAGCTTAATCCAAACATTCCCTACTAAACACTGCTTACAACTACCTACAGCTCTGGACATATTTTCTATGGATATATACATATACTAATTTTTCTGTGAAATTCTAGTGTAGCTAACTTCTATCAATATTTATATTTAGCAATAGCATAAAAACATTTTAATTTCTTGTCCTATACAATATTAAGTATCAATTGACATAGAAAACACACATTTGTTTAACATTTCACAATAATCCTGCATCCAATTTTGTTTCACTGATCTGACTGTTTTAGTTAGCTGTAATCCTCCAAAGCAATCTTACATAATGACCTGCTAACACTTGGTAAACAATGCACTCAACAGTAAAACTATAATTGCACATTCACTTATAGTAACTAGTTGTACCCTTATACCACACCTATTTATATGTTTTTTGGATTTTCCATATAAAGAAAAAAATATATAAAAGAGAAAAGAGCAAAGAAATTAAAAGAGCAGAAAGACAACATAACAGAAAAGAAAAGAAAAAAAAAGGAAAATATATTGATTTACACATTCAGAGACACATTCTTTTATGTTCTTTATTATTTTCTCAACATCTATTTATCATATTAATCTAAGCATACCTATACAATTATCTAATTGCAAGTGATATAACCTACCTAAAGGAAGAAAAGAGAAAGACAAAAGAAAAAGGAGAAAAAGAAGAAAAAAAAAGAATAAAAACTACAGTATCTTATTCTGCCACTATACATTGCAATTCCCTTCTATATTACCCAGCGCATTCACACAGCATTTACCTGTACAGCTATATCTTCATACAGCACCCTGAAGTCCTTTACCCTATAAACAAGTCCAAAAAGCTTCGTTTTACATATCCACCAGTTCTTTCTTCTTCCCAGCTGTTAATCCTGTTAGGGGAGCCTCGTTTCTTCCCTTCGCATTTGCGACGGGGGAACCAATTCGCGGACGGACCTCCTGGCTGCACAGCATTAAATCGGTTCCCCTGCTTCCTCCGAAGGACTTCCTTTTGCCTCATGGCTTGCTAGCACTCGCAAAAGCCATACAACTTCGTGAAAACTTCGTGTTCAAGCTGGAACAACGAGATAAGAAGATAAAAAGGTAATTCCCAAGGCCTGGTGAAAAAAAAAGAACACACAAAGGATTTTAAAGCCTCGGATCGTCGTAGATGAAGAGTCCCATTCTAGCTGTTGCTGAAGAAATCCTGGATGAAGTGTTCACACTTCCGAAGGTGGCAGAGCCTTGAAAAGCTTCAAAAAGGTAGGTCTTGCTTCTTTTTTCATGCTTACTGAATATTTAATGCCATCCACTGTAAAGATTAAAATATTGGGATATTTCATTTGAAATCTAATACTTTTATCAATCAGAAACTTACAGTAAGGAGCCAGCATTTGTCTAGATTGTCTTATTTGTGTTGGTAAGTCCTGTTCTATGGAAATTTTATTATTTTGCCACATTATAAATCCACCAGTTTTTTTTATGGTTAACAGTATTTTGCTCACATCTTGATAGTTCAATATTTTGACATAAACAGGTCTAGGTGTATTTGAAGCTTGTGAGTCCCTGAATGCTCTATGCGCCCTTTCTATGACAATCTGTTTAACACCCTCAGAGTCCTTGAGCAGTATTTCAAATATTTGTGCAATGGAAGTGTTCAGATCATTATATTGAGTTGATTCTGAGATCCCTCTGATAATTATATTGTTGCGTCTGGATCTTGCTTCCAAATCCAGAATTTTGTTTTGCATCATTTGAATGTCTGCCCCATGAGAATCCGTTCTTTTAGTGAGCATTATTATTTTGTCTTCATTTTCAGCTATTCTGGTTTCCGCTTTCTCCATTCTTTCCAGCATCCGATTACATGTGTCACTAAATGTAAGCATTTGAGATGTTAAGTCTTTTAAGGCTTCCTGTATAGGTAACAGTGCTGTTTTAATTTCTTCCATGGTGACCGGTTGATCAGGTTTACTTGTTACCCCTGCTTTTGCAGTCTCCTGCTGTTTAATTGTTTTCTGTCTCTTTATTATAGATTCTTTCTCCGGCGATTGCAATGCTGACAGTTTAGTTTTGGTGGTTGTAGTTTCCATATTTTTGTCTTCTTTTGACATTGTGAAATGCTGCGAATAGATTTATTTCCAGAGGAAGAGTTTCAGCTGTGAGATAGCTCAATCCTTTGTTTGGTGCTCTGTTCAGAGTCAAACTGACAATCAGTTCCAATACTGCTATCACCAAGTATTTTTTCCCGATTTTTCTTTCTCAGAAACAAAAATTACTTCTAGTAGTTTAGTAATTGCTGCCAATTAGCATATTAACTCCGAGTATAACTCCACAGGGTTGATTTTTTTCTCTGGTATTTGGAGAGCTGAAGAACTGCAGTGCTTATAGAATGGCGGCCATCTTTGAATCCGAACTGATGATTATTTTCACCTGAGTCAGTGTCATCTCCCCTGTAGTACTGTTACAGGCTGGATAAACAAAAGTTCATAACAGATTCTAGAACAGACTTGCACCTGCAAGGAAATCTATTTCTTTAACACATGGCAGCCATCAACTTGTTTCATGTTTTGTTTGACCACATGACCTTGCAGCATGTATTTTGTAGGCAGCATCTGAACTCTGCTAAGTAATATGGAGTCAGCCTACCCACAGACACTAAAAAACACTTTGGCAACTGCAGTAACAAAAGTGCTCGTTGAAAGTATTGATTTCATCTTCTGCAGTTCACTTGTCTTTTGAGTGCCTCAGATATGTGAGAATGTCAAAATCAAAACCATCTGCAAAAGATAGTGGTGCCACACAAGCCCAATATGCTCTGATATAAACAAAATAAACCCACCAATGGTAAAGTATTTATTGTGGCTAAGTTTCCATTTCATATATACTTCCTCTGAGCATTAAGAGTAAATGTTACATGCAGTAAATACTGTTTGAGCTCTAATTGTCCTAGGTGTCACTTTTTATTTTATGTAGGAAAGCTATCCAGGACCCTGAAATCCCAAGGATAAGCAGGATAAATCCCAAGGATAAGCAGGATGAGTTGGTTCTTTAGTCCTCTGTAACATTGCCATGTCTCTCTGGAATGGTCTACCTGGAAAATTACCCAGCACTTCCAGAAGTAAACTATTTAATAGCATGCTGAAACAGGGGCTTAAACTAAGAGCACACTGTAGCAATAATGGGAACTGAATGAGTCCTAAGGTTGCTCACAGCTGAGTATGGAAACCGATGCATGACGTTGGAATAAAGATCAGAATTAATATGTATATGTAGTCTAAAAGTTCTGTATTGCTGACTGGATTTAATTTGCAAACTTGCATTACATTTTTGCCTCAAGCTTGTATATAATGTGTAAGTTTATATTATTTAGAATAATAAAGTCATGTTTTCTAGTATTCACAAATAAGTTCCAAAGTTAGTTGTCTTCATATAAAGCTTGGCCATTCTTGAAAAGAGTATATTAGATCAGAGATTGTTAACATTTTCCAAATAAATAACTAAAAGGAATGATCATGAATATACTATGGTGGTTTTCAAGGCACTGTCACTTAACTTAGTTAAGGACACAGCACAGAAAATAACCCATGGATTTATGGCCTGTAAATAGATTCTTATTCCTGCAGAGTTTAACATTTGTACCCAAGGTATGCTCCTCTCATCTTGCTGTATATACAATTCTGAAACCACATTTAAAATGAACTATTATAACTGTGACATGCAAAGTCATTGATGACCTCTTGAACAGCTCTTATGATGTTTCCTTCCTGGGGCACTAAAGCTAGTAATTTGCATTACTTAAATTGCTGATGATTAGGAATAGCTTACTATGATGAAGTATCTCTTTTCTGAGTGATGATGAGAAGAAATTCATCAACAGAATATAGTCATGAACAATTTATACACATTGGTATAACAAAAATACAATAGATGCAGTTATATCATATAACAAAACTGGGGGACAGGAAGTTGTAGGTGTCAAAGCAGTGACACTGTAAAAGATCAAATGTAATGAAAGAAGGTAGAGTCCATACAGAAGGGTGTCAGACCAGAGAGAAAGTAGCAGATGGGTGAGAGGCAGAAAGAAGGAAGGGAGGGTGGGAGGGGGGCTAAATAATTAGTGGCAGAATATTAATGTTTCTGCTTATGGTGATTACAGTCCTCTGAAACATCCTCACCAGCATGATATGGTATAAACCTTGTAAGCTTACAGCAGGATTTTATCTCTTTATCTAGGTGCCATAATAGAATCACCAAATGATGTGGGCATTCTACAAAGGGGCCTCACAGAGACTGATGCTTGGTGTTAAAGTCATGGCCTCAAGCTCAATGCCAAGAAGTGCATTGTCATCCCATTTGGGAAAAACACTGTACCCATGAACTACCATATAGGCGGTAGCCTATTAAACACTGAAAGTATAATAAGAGATCTTGGGACACAGGTGGACAGTAGTGACTCCTTTGATAATCACATTGCCACAGTAGTCAGGAAATACTTCTACGTGGCACACCTCATCACAAAAGGGTTCACCCCCAGAAAAAAAATGGTCATTGTTCCTCTCTACTCATCCCTCATCAGATCCATTATAGAGTACAATGTCCCATTTGGCATGTATCTCACAAGATATCTACAACTATTGGAAAGGCCACAGAAATACCTCACTAAGAGGATTATCAGCCTCAAATAGATGCCATACGCAGACCGTCTCAAAAAACTCCAGCTCTACTCCATCAGTTATAGCTTATTCAGAGGCGACCTCTGCCTAACATACAAAGCCACGTCAAACCAGATCTGTTGGACATGCTACACTTAAAGAAACCCCAATCCCTCTGAGCCGCATGCTCCAGGGACCTAAACCTTGCCACCACAATAAACAGAACATGCTGGAGGGATAGATTCCTGTCCCAGAGACTTCCCATGCTATGGAACAAACTACCCATTCATGTCAAGCAAAGCTCCTCATTGGCCCTCTTTAAAAAAAGCCTAGTACCTACCTATAAACCTATGAACCTATGTAAATGTCATCAAAATGAAAAAAAAAATGCTCACAAATTTTGAAAACATCGGCCTTAGCAATTTAGAAACGTGAGTCTTTGAAAAATATATTTGAATCTGAAGCACTGTATGTTTGAAAGTACGTATACCTGTATATTTTGCATATTGACATTTTAAATAATAACTTTTCTTTCTTATGCTTTATTTTTACACTAACTATAGTGATAATAAATGTCTGCGTACTTCTTGTTTACTTAATCATGCATGAATCAGAAAGGATGTGAGATGTAATTTTGACATGGTTGTCTAGGACACTGATTCTGAAGCAAATGTGAGTTTTTCACATAGTGAGTTAAGTGAGCTACTGAAATGAAACATTCTCTGACTGATGAATAGCTTTTAAGCATAAACATGATGCAATTATAGTCACAAGTCAGCTATTAGCTGAAATACCACATCTTGTATCATAACTTAGTGGGCGAGAAGTCCTGTGTTGAATACTAGTGCAGTTACCTAACCACTGCAGTTAACACAAATGGAGCATGACTTTTAAAGCAGTTGTATTAGTTAGTGTTTGTGGCAGAAATTATTATTTTTTTTAATCAGGACTTCAGAGGAAGGCAGAATGAACTACATTAGTGTTCTAGTATTACAAAAGTACATTAGTGGGTACAGGATATGGTTAAGAAAATCTATTGTCTGTACTATATTCATAAAGGAAGCATTTACTTGTGTACCACTGTGGATGCAAATCAAACTAGATATCAAATAGATTATGTTTGTATTGTATTTAATTAAACAGATGAAATAAATTAATACAGCCATCATTTTACTAAGATGAATACTTACTGAGTTGAAATAGAAATAATTAGAGGAATGCAGCCGTGCATTATACCAAGCCTGTCTACCTAGCATACCTAATATATATATATTTCCATACATTTTCCATTCTCTCTTCCATACATCTCACACTTTTCCTATAAACTTTCATCTGCTAAATTAGAGCCCTTCCAAATAACAGCGTCATTGAATTTTCTCTGTATTTCTCTACAGATGAAAAGAAAGCAGTCATCTCCTACATTTTTTATTTAGCATGTAAAACTATATTTATCTATGATGTGATTTGAAAAGCCATTTGAACCTTTTGAACTATTAAGAGCTTTTCTGTTTATGCATTTCTGAATTTTGAACTATCATTAAACTGAGCTTCTCTTCCCGTCTATCTGTGTCCTGGAATTTCATGTAGCTGTCCCAAAAATATTAACTGCGGACATATACTGTGTCCAAATAATAACAACAACAAAACTACAATGACGACAACGACAATAATAATAATAATAATAATTATTATTATTATTACCAAATTGGCCTCTCTTTATGTTATTAAACTCCTCATGCCTCTCAACCTCTAAGTTCTAAAAATCTGGACAAATTCAAAAATAATGTGAGGATTAAGGCCCAAAATTAGGGACATATTTAAATATTAAAAAATAAAAAAAAATATTAAAAAATAAAAAAATAAATAAATAAAAATAAAATAAATAAAATAAAAAAAATAAAATAAATATTAAAGATTAAAAAAAATATTAAAATAAATATTAAATAAAAAAAAAATAAAATAAATATTTAAATATTGCTCTTCTAAATGTAGAAAGTTGCTAGAATAACAGGATTCACGTTACCATGCATTTCCTGAAGGATATGAAGTGTAACTCAAATGTATGTCATTATTTAGTGACATCAGTCCTCAATGATTTGCCTAAAAAACAGAAATTTTAGAAGAAACGGGCCAAAAATATGAATCACAAATCTGGACATTCTGGGAAAATATGGACAGTTGAGAGGTATTGCTACATTTGTTTATGTAATGTCTTTCACCATCTGGACCCCACTAGGACTTAGTCCCCTTTTCAAGTTTACTGAAAGTGACATTGGTAGTATTTGTAATAGCTTAGAGATGTTTGGCCTGGACACTATGGGAACAGCATTGTTGCCTACCAGTGGTAAAGCCTGCCTTCGATAAGTATGACCAGATGATAAAAGAGTGAATGCAGTGTAGTAAGGATTAGGATGGTAAAAGAAAGTACAGTTGTGTACACTTACCATAAATGTAGATGTTCAAGTGTATTCACTGCTGCAGTCATCACATTTAGGTTATCTGCTTGCAGTAGCCCTCAGTCGGCCTGATTAACAAAGTCTTGGGTCCTGCGTTGGTCGCTGTCCCATCTTCCGTGACGTCAGGTCGTCAGGGGTATAAAACATGCAGCTGATGCCAGTACATCAGTTTTCTACACCAAAAAGCTTTTGAGCATAATAAAGGAGAGTAGAGGTATAGCCAAAAGACATAAGGGGGCTGGAGGAAGGGTAACCAGGACTGCAACAGTGAATACACTCGAACATCCTTATTTATGGTAAGTGTACACAACTGTACTGTGTTTTTCATGTTTCACTGTTGCAGTAATCACATTTGGGTAGATTCCCAAAGCTAGGGATGGGAGGAGGAATTTAGATAGCATTAGGACCAGCTATAAGGCCCTGCAAAACTGCAGTGGCAAAGCCAGCTCTGGAATTCAGAGAAAATTGGCAGATGGTAATGCTTGGTGAAACTATGCACAGAACTCTAAGTAGCAGCTTCCAGGATGTCCCTGGTAGGGATGCCTCTGAGAAAGGCTATAGAAGTAGATGCAGCCCTGGTTGAGTGGGGTCTAATCCCCTGTGGGATAGATTTTCCATGGTGCTTGTAGCAGAAATTAATGCAATGGCCTATCCATTTGGAAATGGTTTGCTTTGAAATAGCCTTCCCCTCTGCCCCTGCAGCAAATGCCACCAGTAGTTGGTCAGATTTCCTTTGAGGTTTAGTCCTGTCCAAGTAGAATCTAAGTTGTCTGTGCTCAGGCTCTGGATTACATTGCATAAGTGGAAATTCCTTAAGATTTCAAGAGCAGGAAAAGTTATTTCTTACACTTATTTCACTGAACTGCACTTGAAAATCTTATAATTGTGCTATACAGTTGATCTACTACATTTTGCACTGTTATAAAGCTTTTTTATTGTTTCACTGCATTTATGTACTGTTTTATACTGTTTTAACTGTATTTTTCATTGCTAATTGCATGTTTACTGAATTACTTAACTGTAAACTGCTTTTTCATACTGAGAGTTGTATTTTCTGTTTGTGAGTGCTCTATCCGAGCTTTTCTGTGCATTTTTGATAATTGTCTGTTTACAGTTAAAAGCATTCTCTAGAGTCTGCTCCTTGATCTGTTTAAAACTTTCATTTAGTGGCTACAGCTAGGAACTGTATTTTTTCCCACCCACCTACCCTCCCTAGTGTTGTGTGTTCTTATACTTGGTGGCTTTGCAGTTGCCTGCCCATACTGTATATTTGATCTGTGACACTCCTCCCAGTCTAGTGTCATTAGTTCACTCAATCTAATAGCGAACATTTGTGAAGGTCAGCCCACTCAGATTCTTAACATTGAATTAACTTCTGTTCCAGCGTTCTCCATTTCCACTTTTACTGGAAAAAAAATGTAAGCTTGCTTCCCCCATTTCCTGTGGCAGGTCTTGTCCAGATACGGATTTGCTGTGTCCAGGACTGTTTGTGATCTCCTAAGCCCCCCCCCCCACTTAACTGGGGTTAAACTATTCCTGGCATCATAAGGTCTGTTCTTCAAAGTTTCCCTTGCAAACTAGCCAGCTTTTTAGTTTTAGCACTCAAATCTGTTTCTTTGAGCTCAGCACTTATTCAGAACTCATTGTAAGCACTAAATAAGTTACAAATTACTACAGCACTCAACTTTCCTCACTTGTCTAGAGGAAAACAGTTTTTAGTACATAATAAATAAGCACCTATTCAGGCATGTCTAAAGGTCAGCTCCTGGTGTTTTCTCCTGTCTACCTGATGAATCTGGTAATCTTGGGACAATGCAGCAATTGCCTCATGTATACGGACAACCCTCTCCTCCTACCACCCAACACTATGACCTGTGAGAGATGCACTTATATAGCCAAACTGGAAGCAAAGCTCTCTTCACCAAAGACTGGCCTAAACAGTCAAGAGGAGAAGGTAAACACTTGCACCGCACCACACTCATTACATAGACCCTCAAAACCTACACCACCAAAACACACACACAGAAGCACAAAACACACGCCTACATTCACGGATGCTCTCAGTACAAATCTGCCCAAACAACAGAGACCACCAAAGCAGAAATGCAAGCAACATCCACCCCCCAACACAACCCAAATGTCACATAGCCCACATAATCAGTGTGCCACTCAACTACAGCCCATAAGGCATAACGTACCCCACACTCTAGTCATAGGTGATTCTATAGTCAGGCACACTGATGTTCTACTCACCAGGCTAAACAAGGAAAAAGTTACTGTCAGCTGCCTGTCAGGTGCCAGGATCTGCCACATAACGCACACACTCAAGTCACTCCACAACAAGTACAAATATGACTCTGTCATTGCCCATGTTGGTGTGAATGACCTGAGACGTACCTCCCTGGACTACATGAAAAGAGACATGGAGGAGCTCTCCGATCTTGTAGCCCAGGCAGGTATGACCCTAGCCCTGAGTAGCATCCTGCCATCACCCAGAATGATACCACAGTACAAGGACAAAATGATTGACTTTAACAATTGGCTAAGCTTCTGGTGTCATTCTAAGGGAATCCAGTATCTGTCTGCCTGGGATGACATGATCGACAGACCACGCTGCTTTGCCAGAGATGGCCTGCACCTGTTGCCCTTGGGATTCTGGATACTGGCAAAGGCTCTTGCCACCCCATATAGTGCCTTTTTTAGGCAAGGTTCAAATGACAAATTCACCACTGTAACAGGTACAGGCAAGCAAAATCTGAGGGTAATGCTACTCAATGCTATAAGTCTAAACCTCAAAATGCACTCACTCGAGGCACTCCTTAAAATGGAGAACATTGACATCTGTGCAGTGACAGAGACCTGGTTCAAAGCTCCAGAGAGCACCCCTGCATTACCAGGCTATAATTCATACCACGCCTTTCGGCCACCAAACCTGGACCGAAACACTAAAGATGGAGGTGTGTCCATATTCATTAAGGATATCCACACCTCCAAGCTAGTTGCTCAGCATAATGCATCCGAGATTATCCAAGTTCAACTAACTCTGTGCAAAACCACAATCCAGACCCCACACCATGCCCCGGGATTCCCACTCCTCTTTTCTTGATACACTGGAAAATATTAGGGTACAGCACAACACTCTAATAATGGGTGATTTCAACTACCCTAACATTAACTGGGAAAACTACTCATGTTCCAACTCTTTTGCTCAACTTTTTCTGGAAATCATCAATTCCAACACCTTGAATCAACTTATCCACACCCCCACCAGGGGCAGCAATATCCTAGACCTGGTCATCTCCAACATGGGTGACCAGTGTTCCACACCAGAGGTCAGCTCCTCATTGGTCAGATCCGACCACAAGCTAATCACCCTAGATATCCGCATCCTGCTCCCACCCCCATTCGGAAAATAACTGTAAAAAATTTCTCCAAAGCCAACTTCACGCTTCTTAAGACAGAAGTGGCAAACTTCACGACACCCATGCAGATGGACAATAGAGGTACGACTGCTGAATCCTACATAAATGCACTTTATAAGCACTTACACGAGTGCATGGATCATGCTATCCCTAACAGAACCAAGATGCTATCCTCCAAAAAAGGAAGCCAATCTGGTGGTCTTCTGCCATAAACAAACTCTACAACAGAAGAAAGAAACTGTTGCAAAAAAGAGTAAAATCCCACGATTGGAGGAACTCCCTGGTCAGCCTCAGTAAGAAGCTGAGATCCCTCATAAAATCCTCCAAAGCTAGTTATGAAAACAAAATTGCCACTGATTCTAAAGACAACCACAAAGCATGCTATAGCTATGTCAAGAATCTCAATGGCAACACTCAGATCTGCTCTGAGTTACAGCACAATGACACTAAATATACAGAACCAACTGATATTGCCAACATCCTGGCAGATAGGTTCAGTGCTAACTTTACCCACATCTCACCCCCTAAAGGTCCCATCTTTATACCAGAAGAATGCAAAGTTCCTGTAGTCACGGCTGCACAGGTAAAAACCTCATTCTCCAAAGCCAAGAACACAGCATCCATGGGACCTGAAAACATCCCAGGCTGCCTTCTACATGAACTACAGAATGAACTGGCACCCCACTTAAGTACTATGTTCAATCATAGCCTCACCTTAGGCTTTGTGCCCATTGAATGGTGCACCGCGACAGTTATCCCACTCCACAAAGGGGGGGGGCCACAACAGACCCCGGGAACGACCGCCCCATTAGCCTGATGAGCCTGGTCTGCAAGGCCATGGAATGTACCATTGTGGAACTCATAAAAAAAGACATTGGACATCTCCAAACTCTGGACCCCACACAGTGTGGGGTTGTAAAAGGCAGATCATATCTCCTAAACTTGATAGACTTCTTTGAAGTAGTCACTAAAGCCATAGATGCGAGTAACGTGGTTCACACAGCCTATCTAGATCTCGCCAAGGCGTTCGACACCATCCCCCACTCTGGAATTATGGATAAACTCACTAAACTAGGTATAAATCCCTATGTCACAAGATGGGTTACCAACTGGCTTACTGACAGAATCCACACTGTGAAAGTAGCAGACTCCAAATCAGACTTCAGACCAGTGACAAGTGGAGTACCACAGGGTTCAGTCCTGGGTCCTCTCCTGTTTGGTATCTACTTCTCTGAAGTACAGGCTAACACAGAAGGTCTTTGGCTAACTAAATTCGCAGATGACTGCAAACTAGGAGCCATAATCGAAACTCCTAACAATGTGGACATCCTACAAAAGGGCCTCACTGAGACAGATGCCTGGTGTCAAAGACATGGTCTCAAGCTCAATGCCAAAAAGTGCATTGTCATCCCCTTTGGTAAAAATTCTTTACCCATGAACTACCACATAGGCGGTAGTCTACTTAACACTGAAAGTGTGATAAGAGACCTTGGGACACAGGTGGACAGTAGTCTCTCCTTTGACAATCACATCGCCACAGTGGTCAGGAAATCCTTCTACGTGGCACAGCTCATCACAAAAGGTTTCTCATCCACAAAAAAAGAGGCCATTGTTCCCCTCTAATCATTAAACCCATTATAGAGTACAATGCCCCTTTTGTTATGTACCTCACAAGACATCTACAACAACTGGAAAGGCTGCAAAAATACCTCACAAAGAGGATTACTGGCCTCAAACAGATGCCTTACGCAGACCGTCTCAAAAAACTCCAGCTTTACTCCGTCGCATATCACCTACTCAGAGGTGATCTCTGCCTAACATACAAAGCTATGTCAAACCCAGAGCTGTTGGACATGCTCCACTTAAAGAAATCCCAATCCCTCCGAGCTACATGCTCTAGGGACCTAAACCTTGTCACCACAATAAACAGAACATGCTGGAGGGATAGATTCCTGTCCCAGAGACTTCACATGCTCTGAAACAGACTACCTATCTATGTCAAACAGAGTTCCTCATTACCACTCTTCAAGAAAAATCTTGATGATTGGATGGGTAATAGGAAATTCACCCCGGAGATCACTTCTGTGGTTCTGCTTGACAAGGGCACAGGAAAATAATTTTCTTGGGTGGCGAAAGCCAGGGTACCTTTTTGGCTAGGCTTGTATAGGCCCTAGGGCCAA
This sequence comes from Protopterus annectens, assembly GCF_019279795.1. NCBI lineage: Eukaryota > Metazoa > Chordata > Ceratodontiformes > Protopteridae > Protopterus > Protopterus annectens. Next base: position 566,277,841 of record NC_056730.1, read on the forward strand.
TAGCTTAGTACCTACCTATGAACCTATGAACATCTAAGGAGTGCAGTATCCATTCCGCTTTGTTCTGTGGATTAGGAAAGAAGGTTGGCAAATGAATGGACTGATTGAGGGCCACACTGATACCACCTTGGGCATGAAGGAGGGATCGGTCCTGAGAGACACCCTATCCGCATGAAATATGATGAAAGGCTCCACTGCCATGAGGGTCTGTAATTCAGATACTCTTCTTGCTGAAGTGATTGGTAAAAGGAAAGCTGTTTTCCAAGAAATGAATTTTAAGTCTGCAGTAGCAGCTGGCTAGAAAGGAGGAAAAGTGAGGTTTTCCAATACAAAGTTAAGGTCCCTTGCTAGAGTTAGAGCTCTCATCAATTTTCTTAAGTTTTTTGCCCACCAGTGGATGAGAGAAGAGGGGAGGTTCTGTGCTATAATGAGCTGAAAAGGCTGAGGCGGGAATTTTGATGGAGGAGAAAGACAGGCCTTTGAGAAGCATCTCAGTTAAGTATTGTAAAATCTGAGGTAAATTGGGCACTGCTGAGCTCATTCCTTGAGATTGGTTCCAGACACAGAATCTTTTCCATTTTTCAGCATAAGATTTTCTAGTACTAGGCCTCCTTGCCTCTAAAATGATATCCATCACTGGTTTACTGATGGATGGTAAAGGAGAGATGAGGTAATTAGCCAGGCTGCTAGGTTCAGTATTTGAAGCTGAGAGTGCAGGATCTGGTTCCCCTGCAGAGACAATAGGGTAGGAGTCTGAGGCAGGTGCCATGAGGCCAACAGTGACACACTGCACAAGAGGGGGTACCAGTGTTGGCATGGCCAGACTGGTGCAATTGTTTGATCTTTAGTAGTACTTTGGAAAGCAGAGGCAGAGGAGGAAAGGCATAAACTGAAAGGTTTTTCCAGCTGAAGGACAGAGCATCCACTTTCCAAGCTTGTTTGTGGGGAGCCCTTGTGCAAAATTTGTCCAATTGATAGTTCTGGGGGGAGCCAAACAGGTCTATATCTGGGCTGCCCATTTGCTTGTCAACATATTGAAAATCCTTGGTTCCAGTTTCCACTCGTGTGGGTCCATGAGGTTTCTGCTTAGTCCATCTGCCAGTGTGTTCAGTTTTCCTGGCAGGAATTGAGCTTGTAGATGCACTTGGTAGCTCAGGGCTGTGTTCCACAATGCCATGGCTAGTCTGCAGAGGGGGTAAGAATGGGTACGCCCCTGCTTGTTTATGTACCACATAACAGTGGTGTTGCCCATCTTTACCATTAATTGTCCTGGAAGAATTTGGTCCTTGACAGCTGTCAGAACATTCTGTACAGCTAACATTTTTTTTATTGATATGCAGGTGCATTTGATTTGGGTTCCATTTGCTCTGAATGCACTTCCCTGGCAGGTGTGCACCCCCAAGAATAGTCTGATGCATCTGTTGTTAGGGTTTTGGTGGCAGGGGGTAGTGTGAATGGTAGTCCATTGTTTTGGTGGCAGGCCTCTGCCCACCAAATAAACTGTAGGCGTAGGCAAGGTATGATAGGAATCATTGTTTCTAGATCCTGAGAATGTTGACACCATAGGCTTTTTAGATACCATTGTAGTTTCCTCAAATGCAGTCTTGTATATGGAATTAGAAGAATGCAGGAGGCCATGAACCCCAAGGCTTGTAGTATTTGCCTTGCAGATAGCAGGGTTTTTGTGGCCACTTGTTAGAAGTAGGTTGTCAAATGAATTTGTTTCTCTGGCATGAGGAAAGCCATCTGGGAAGTTGTATTTAAGCTTGCTCCCAGGAATATAATTAGTTGACAAGGTGCCAGGTGTGATTTCTTTTCATTTATGGTGTACCCCAGACAAGTTAGCACCCTTTGTACAAAGGCCAGATGATTCAAAAGTATGTCCTGACTTTCTGCATGAATTAAACAATCATCCAGGTATGGGTATATTTGAATATTTCCTTGCCTGCAAAATGCAATGACTGGAGTTAGGCACTTTGTGAATACCCTGGGTGCAGTAGATAAGCCAAAGGGCAGTGCAGAGAACTGGTAGTGCGTGTAGCCTGCTTTGAAGCGTAGGTATCTTCTGCAAGATTCCCGGATTGGGATGTGCAGGTATGTTTCCTTTAAATATAGTGTTGACAACCAGGTGTCTTTGCCTAGCATAGGGAGCAACTGGTGAAGAGTCAGCATCTTGAATTTTGGAATCACCAAAAAGGTGTTTAGAGTAGACAGGTCCAGGATAGGATGCCATGAACTGTCTTTTCTGGGTACCAGGAAAAGTCAATTGAATAGCCCCCATGCTTAAAAGAGAAAGTACTTGCTTTTGCGCCTCTGCCCACTGATTTGGGGGTAGATCTGGCCATCCGCTTGGTGTTGGTAATGTGTGGAAGTGCAATCTGTATCCCTGGGACACTATATTTAGAACTCATTTGTCCTGGGTAATGAGTTCCCAGTTCTTTGCATGAAGAGCAATCTCCGCACCCTAAAGAGGCAGTTAGTTGAGAAGTGCTTTGAAGTTTTAAAAAGAAGTCATTGAGACAATTTACCATAGGGGGGAGTTTTATTACTCCCAGATTGGGAAGTGGAGGCCCCCCACTGCTTAGTCCTGTGCGTATCCTGGGACTGAAGCCTGGGAGCTCTGCTGGATCTGGGTTTGGACTGAGAAGATCTGTAAGAGACAGGAAAGGACCACTTCTTGGAAGGCCAATGTCTACTAAACCTAGGAGGTTGTACTTGTAAAAAATCTTTAACAGTTTGCATAGATTTTGCTTTTTCCTCCATCTTTTTCAGAACTTCTTCTGCCTTGTTGCCAAACAGGCGGTCCTGGTTTAAGGGAGCATCCAGGAATTTCGCTTTAACATGATCTGGCAAAGACTGCTCCTTAAGCCAGGCATGCCTTCTAAGTACAGACCCAGTTACAGCAGCCCTGCAAGATGCCTCTTGTGAATCAAAACCACATTGCTAAGTATGTTTTCCAAGTTGTTCAGCTGAGTGCAGTAAATCCTGTAAATCCTTATTTTCAGCACAATCAGGAATCAACATCATTTTCTGATTAAGCAATCCAATAATATGCTGCTGATACTTTAACATATGAAACTGGCAGTTTAAACCCCTAATGGCCAAAGTTGCAGAAGTGTATACCTTCTTATCCCATCTATCCAGAGCCCTGGAGTCTCTATCAGAGGGGGTAGGATTTTTGGCAGTAGTAGCTTTAATACCTTTGGGTCCCTATGAAATGGTCTCAGGGTCCGCAGTAGGAATTTTAAAAAGGAACTTGTGAGAGTCAGGGACCCTGTAATATCTGTCAGGTTTTCTGGGAGCAGGAGGTAAAGAGTCAGGAGCCAAGCTAGATTCTGAAAAGGCATCATCAACAACGGCTAGTACAGGAGGATGGCTAAAGGCCTGTGCTGGGGCAGTAGTAAGAAATCCCTAAGCCTCTTTTTAGAATCCGCGAAATCCTGACCTTCCCAACGGAAATGTTCCCTGAGAGTATGCAAGGTTTCATCAAAAGAGAAATCCTCTGGGGGAAAAGCAGAGGGAATAGAGTCCTCAGCATCAGAATCCTCATAGATAGATAAGGGTAAATCCTGGTCATCAGAGGAAACAGAAAAATCTGAATCCTGGTCAGAAGTATCATAAGCAAACTCAGTCCTAGGTCACTTAGAGGGGGAAGGCTGGCTTCCCCTGATTAAAGTAATAAAGTCTTCAACCATTCTTATCATTTGTTTTTAGGCATAGGGGCCTGACCATGCAGTCTGGGCATCAGTTTTCTAGCATGGTATAAGTTTTAGGCCTTGAAGAAGAAGATGGCATCAGTTTAATACGCAAGTCAGTAGGCCTGAATACACCCTCAGAAGCCAGTGCCTGCACAGCGGCTTCGGACCCATTCAAGGTAGAGACATCCGCAGGTTCCACAATTGAAGCATCTCGTGGCATACCAGACTCCAAATGGGTCTCAGTAGAGGCCTGCGAATCTGAAGTAGCAGGTATCAGAGGCTGAAAAAGCACCTCACTGAGTACCTTTGAACTGTCGACTGGCTTAGGAGAAGTGTCATCGGCAGCTTTGGACCTAGGCAGCCTGTCTCTGTCTTTATCTTTGCGTTTTTTCGGAATGTCGGTAGTCAGATGGTTTACCGAAGACATATCAGGATAATTTAACCGAGCACCAAAATATTTAGAAGCAAAAATATACCAACAACTTATAGTTTGTGGTTTAAATAAGGCACAAAACTGACAGCGAGGTACGTTGTGGTCAGGGCCTAGGCAAGGAATACAGTACGAATGAAAATCTTTATGAGGTATTTGCTTTCCACAAGTAATGCAATTATTTACATTTACTGACATCAGTTTAGAGCAAGAAAAAGTTTCCCTAACAGGGTACTTAGCTTTTAGTTGAAGACTTCGGTTCTGAAACTCGAAAACAAAAATTTCAGGAGACGACCGACTGGCACTTGTGAACTGCTTCTGCTTCAGGCACCAGCACGGAAAGAAAGACTGATGTACTGGCATTGGCTGCATGTTTTATACCCCTGATGACCTGATGTCATGGAAGAAAGGACAGCAACCGACGCAGGACCCAAGACTTTGTTAATCAGGTGGACTGAGAGCTACTGCAAGCAGATAACCCAAATGTGATGACTGCAACATTGAAACACGAAGAACATACTTATTTACAGGGGCACAATAAGAGCTTTACATTTTGAGTAATTATTTAGTATTATTGGCACTGAAGTTATGCAGCGTAAACTAAAAACAAAGTATCCATGCTTAAGATGCAGGAAATAATTAATTTAATAGTTAAAAATAAAAATAAAAATCCAGTTAAGTGGTTTTGTCTTACAAAATCTTTCATTAAGACTTTATCAGAATCTGATATTCTAACAACCCACTGGAAAGCTTAACATTTCTGGAGAAACTAGTAATAATGGATACAAGAGTGAATTTAATTCAAGGAGATGCAGTGCAAAGTATATATATGAGTGTGTCATCATTAAACTCATTGGTCCCATTCTTACATGGGGTTGGGGTGTCGCTTCAGCATTGGTCAATGTGACTAAATCACTTAGAAACAATGTTTACTTCATCGGGTGGCTAGCCATAATATGGTAGTGTGCACATGTGTGTGAGTATGTGTTGGTACATCCATATATATATATATATATAGAGAGAGAGAGAGAGAGAGAGAGAGAGAGAGAGAAAGTGGCAGGGAGGGAGGGGGAAAGGGAGGAAAGGAGGGGTCCACTAAAAACACTTTTTGAAATAAAGTATGAACTTCATTTGGAGATATTCCAAATCTTAAAGACATTTTTTCATATTAGTGTGAGATGAGCAGTAAGAGAATCTTTGCCTTAATTTCAAATCTGCTGCAGTTTTGAAAATGTTTTCAGATAAGAATTAAGTAAGTGGTATATTTATATTTTTTACCTTTCCTTATGAGGACATTTAATTAGCTAACTTTGCTTATGATTCAAATGTTGAAGCCTTAGTTATCAATGTTAATGATTTCCTGGCCATAGAGATTTACAAGGTATGTTAGATGCCTTATACACCTGGGCCAGTGACACTCGGATATAATTTAACAGTAGAGAAAATCACCGATAAAGCATCTGGATATTCACATCCATTGTTTCAATATGCACAGAATGGTGCTAAGATTGGTGGTATATCACAAACTAAGGACTTAGGGGTGATCCTTGTGATTCAGAATGATTATAACCAGCAGCACTAACTGGCCATCCTGGGACAGCCAGTTAGCACGATGGCAATATCATCTGATTCAGAGACTGGACAAAGCCTTAAAATAATGGGGGGGGGGCAAAGGCCCAGAAATAGGTACATATTTTATATGTTGATCTTATGCACTTACAAAGTTACTAGAATAACAGGATTTGTGTCAGCATGCATTTTCTGAAGTATATGAAATCTGAAACTTAAATGTATGTCATTATTTAATGACTTCAGTCCTCAGTGATTTGCCAGAAAACCACAAATTTTGGACTAGCAGACCAGCAATCTGGACATTCTGTGAAAATCTGGACAGTTGAGAGGTATGTTAAGACATACAATACAGCAACATAGACAAGCACCTCATTTGCAGCAAATTACCATTTCTCTGAGTCTAACACTGTGCTGTTAGGCCTGAACATGCTAGTATGTTCAGCATAGAAGCGCATGGATCCTAGAAGCATAGGCACCTTCCACTATGCAGACACACACACATACACAGACATCCAAGCAGACTTATGCACCCTCCCAGAAGTTTACACATGCACATATAAATACACACATGCACACACACTCCCATGCATAGTTGCATCCATGCTCCTGCAGACATATACACACACACACACACACACACACACACACACACACACACACACACACACACACACACACACACACTTGGCTGGTTTTGTGGTACTTACATTGAACCTTGCTTTGAGGTGTGATCTATCCATGGGAGTAAGTAGATGTACACCTTCAAAAGATGGCATGCATTTTCTCCTCCTCACAGCAAAATTAATTCAGCAGATCAATTGTGAATTGTTCTACTACATTATACTGGTGCCAGATTCATTTCTAGGAGTGAGCACATGCCATACCTCTCAACTTCTTAGCACAAAAAAATCTGGACAACGCCAAAAATAATGGGGGGACAAAGCCCCAAAAATAGGAACGCATTTTAAATATTATTATCTTAGAAAGTTGCTAGAATAAAAGGCATTGTGTTATCATGCATTTTCTGAAGGATATGAAGTCTGAAACTCAGATGTCTGTCATTATTTAGTGAATTCAGTCCTCAATGATTTCCCACAAAACTCCACATAAAACACATTTTATGAGGAACATACCAAAAATATGAGGCAAAAAGCTGGACATTCTGAAAAAATGTGGACAGTTGAGAAGTATGCACATAGAGAATTAGCATTAGCTGCTTCCATGGACTGCTGAGTCTGAAACCCTAGTCCATCCTATGGACAGTGCCTACATGCATTTCAGCAGGCGTGAAGTCTCTGAATCTCGGGCTTAACCACTCTGAGGAATCTTTCTGAATCAAGGCTTTGACAGTATGATAAGCCTTTCTGAACCCTAGGGTATAACTGATAGAACATTAAACTTTGCCTATAATCTTAATATTATTATTAAGACCATATATTTTTTGTTTGAGAGTTATACTATGGACTGTGGCATGTAGAGCCCTTAGTCCTATTATCTCTGTATCTAACAATAATAGTAAGGCAAAACAAATCCAAAAAACTGGTAACCAACAAAGGAGGAGACCAGGGATAAAATCCAACACCTTTATTGAATAAACATCAAGCTCTTTCGTCCATGGTGTCCAGGACTTCTTCAGAATGTAAAACACAGCAATAAATCACAATTTCTATACCCCCACCTTCTGTCATGTGACAATGTTGATTAAAAACCCTGTGCCCCAAATGTATTTACAAAACATTGCACTCCATTAAAACCATTAAAAAAATAGTTACCACACTTCTATTGAAATTGCTGAAAACCATACCTATACCATAGATCATATTTATGTATGTGTTGATGCATGTATTAAGACTGACTTACTGTATGAAACTAAAACAGACTGTTACAGAGACATTTTTTTCAAAGTAGACAGGCCTATAAACAAAAAGAAAGAAAAGAAGGTTAAAAAGCTGCAAAGAGACACACTTGCCTATGATAATGGGACTGCATACCTGATACCCCCCCAATAGCAACAACAATTACTTTCCTAATGATAATACAAGATGTAATGCGGAACTCAACAATGTTAACAATTTAAATGGTGGGTTTTTAGGTTCTAGTGAAGACCAGGGTGATTACGAACCTGACCCTTTAGAGTATCCTCCCCTGAGGAGGTCAGAGAGGCTCAGAAATCAACCAGAAAGGAACTCCCGCCTGCCCCCCCTCCAGGGAGAAGAACAATTAGTGGCCCTTGGAGAGGTCGGGGACGAGGCCCAAGGTGGGGGAGGGCATGATAGAGAATGACAATAGTGATGCAACTTGTAATAACTTATGCAACATCATTAGCAATTCTAGTGGGGATTTTTGTATTTACAATCTGAGTGATGTTGCTATCAATAGTGAATGGGCTGATTTATTTGAGATGTGCCTAACAGTTGTTCCAACAAGACATGCAAAAATTGACGATGTTATCATTCAACTTAAACTGTTTGTTAGAAAATTGAACTTTGGCTTACTTTTTCAAAACAGAGATAGTTTAAATTTGACTGAAATTCAACAACGTAGGAGGCCTAGTGTATTCAGCCCCACCAATACACCCCATTTTAAATATCTTTGACCGGCTCTGTGAAATGGAGATAAGAAAGTTGTTAAAGTTCTCACACAGACAGTAGTAACCTTAACCAAGATGAGTGGACAATAATAAGAGCTATCATGGCAAATAGGCAAATTAGAGTGATGAAACCCGACAAAGGGGGCGGGTGGTTGTTATGGGTCACAATGATTATGCAAACAAAATGTTGACAGTATTATACACTGAGACATACGAGAAAGTTTCAATAAATGAAATGAACATCACTTACAGGCAAATTTATTTGGTATTGGAGGACCTCCTTATTAACAGACAGATCAGCAAGGACAATTATGACTACTTTAAAATCACTTACCCCAGTTTCCCCACAATATTCAGAATCCCCAAGATTCATAAAACTGTACACAACCTCCCATTAAGACCTATAGTTGACGCAAAGGCATCAAAAACATTTCCTATAGTGAGATATGTTGACTCACTTTTGAAAGGTATTTTGAATGAATTCCCCACATGTTCTTAGAGACTCATGGGATATTTTGGGAGGGTCACCAATGATTTATTTTGTGAGGATTTACTGTTTATGACCATAGACATAATGGATTTGTTTTCGGTCATTCCCCACCAGGAAGGGCTTGAGAGGTTTTAACAATTTTTATGCTCCATGTCAAACATGGGGCATTCCAAGATTTTGACCATTAGGGCCCTCATGGAGATAGTTTTAGATAATAATTTTATATATTTTGAGAATCAATTATTCACGCAAAAAATGTGGAGTGGCCATGGAAGCCACATGTGCCCCAGTTTTTGCCAACATTGTTTTGGCACACTGGGAGAATTCCATTGTGTTCAAATCAGAGTATAAGACCTGTTGGACACTTTATGGCCATTTCTTGGATGATATCATAATTTTTTTGGAAAGACACAAAGGCCAGATTAGAGGAATTATTTGAATTTTTGAATAACAGTTGAAGTTTTCTAAGGTTTGCTATGGATGTTCAGACAGACAAGGTACATTACCTTGATATCAGTATTTCTAAGAACAGAGGACAGAGAAGGTTTGAGTCAACAATATACATGAAACCTACATACTCCAACTCATTGTTAAACTTTGAGAGTTGGCATCCAGTATACCAAAAACATTCCTTGGTTAAGGGACAATATGTGAGAGTGGCACGGATGGTTAGTGAAAATTCTATTTTTCTTGAAGTGCTATGTTAATAGGGTATCCTGGTCTGTTTATAGACAACATTTTTCAGGAAGTCAGTGACAAGAGGAAATCAGGACATTTTCACCTACTATTGGGTATGAATGAGGGAGTTAACAACAATGGTACAATATTATGAAAAGGTTTAACACAATAAATAAACCCAAATACCAGAGGAACCCAAATTTTTGAGTTTGAATTTTTATTTTTTATTATTTGGAATTTTTAAGTATTGTTGGGGTATTATTGTACAGGAGTTTTTGACAAGTTGGGAAGACAAAGATTGGTGGGAGGAAAAAAAAAAAGGACTTATAGTTTAAATATATTTAATATATTATACAAAAAACAACAAAAAAAAAAAAAAAAATAAATGGAAAAATTTTTTTACATTTTCATTTCATCCTTGACAAGGTATTTATTTTTTTTTAAATTTTTTTGGAATCATTTGGTATTTCAGGGCCCAATGTTAAAGTAGTAGTAGTGAAAAAAGGAGTAGTATACAAAAAAAATGTCAAATTTTCATATCAGAAGACAGAGCCTAAAAACAAGATGCAACCAACACAATCAGACATATACAGGGAAAAAGAGAAAAGGAAGAGCCCTGCAAGCATATTAAGATAAATCAAACATACTTTTTTTTTTTTTCATGGTCATGGATCAAAGTCAATTTAGTTTAGGAGGGAGGTCCTCCAATTTGTTTCTTGAATACAAGGAACTGAAATGGCAGATCAGATGTAATTCTTCAGGGCCCCAGGTTTGAACAAAATGATATCTGTATCCAGTTTTTTAAAAACGAAAACCATCTTTGGCAATTTAATGAGGGTTCAGTTTTCTACTATGTTACCTCAAATGAGGTTTATACGTTGCAAAAAATACATAAATATGGTCTATGGTATAGGTATGGTTTTCAGCAATTTCAACAGAAGTTTTTTTTTAAATGGTTTTAATGGAGGGCAATGTTTTGTAAATAAATTTGGGGCACAGGGCTTTTTAATCAACAGTGTCATGTGACAGAAGGTATGAGTATATAAATTGTGATTTGTTGCTGTATTTTACATTTTGAAGATGTCCTGGACACCATGGATGAAAGTGCTTAATGTTTATTTAATAAAGGTGTTGGATTTTATCCCCGGTCTCCTCCTTTGTTGGTTACCAGTAATAGTAAGGTCCCATACAGAGTATCATGCATCATATTGTATGTTTACTGCTAAAGATATCTGCAGATTGGGCAGAATACATAAATACTTTACAAAGAAAGTTGTAGGGCTCAAAAAGCTTCCTTAAATTAAAAGATTAAGTTAATTAAACTTACTCTCCGTTTATTACACATTACCCAGAGGTGGTCTAATTTTGTCATACAACTACAAAACTGGTGACCTGTTACAGAGCTGGATCATGATCAAATGGGGCCCTAGGCAGGGTAATGGATTGCCCCCCTGGCAGTAGCCCCTCGGCAGCCATTCCAGTGTCCCATTACTTGGCCATTTCTCCCCAGTTCCTTACACACTGTGCATACTGTTTACTTACTTCTACAATTATTACAGATATATGGATTTGATTTAAAACTTTTATTTCAAATTTTATAGCACAAACACTGATAGCCATTTGCTATACAAAACAATACAGTTTCACAATGAAAACAGATTTAGCATGAAGATTAAACTTCTCTGCCCTTAAAACTCATATTCATTAAAATGACATTGAAACCCACATTCAAAGAAATTGCATATGGCCAGTGGCAGATATAGTCTACCTTTGAGCTGTTTTCAAACCATAGGCCTCTTGCACACATTTTTTAGGACTGTACATACATGCATGTGTTCTTTGATTCACCTTTCTGATTGTATTAAGTTAAATTTCTTATACAATACAGCACAACTTGTTAGCGTATGTTTTAAATGTGTAGTTTTGAACATTTTTCCAGTATGCAATGGAGCAAAACATATGAACCAGTAATGACAAAACTACTCATTTCAGAACATTTCAACTATAAAAGGCCACTAAAACATTTGTCATTACAATCCAACAATATCAGCAAATATGTACACTCTCTGGAGAAGTAAATGTCATCTGAATAATTCCACATTAAAGAGATATATAACTAATGAGGAGGTTGCTGCTGGCAAACAAATCTACATTTCAGTGTTTCATATACAAATTCAGTGCTTGTTGCCTTTGAAGAATAAATTGCCTATGTTACATTTAAAAAAATAGTAAGCTGGTAATATAGCAATAGGGAATGGCTGGCAAACTGGCAACAGTTTCATAGTTACCAAGCCTCTCATGCAAAGGAGGACACATTCAGGAGTGCAGAACCTCCATCCCCCTTAAAGAATATCACAGTATCAGAAATGCATCTGTATGGAGTGGGAATAGAACCCATAGCACTCAACACCAAAGGGAAGTATGTTACCTGCTGTGCTTTTATCACTGTTCTCAAATTCCCTAGCACAAACTTGACAGCCATTTGCTAAACATAACAGTTGCACATTTAAGACTTAGCATGAGCAACAGTAAACTTCTCTTCCCCTGGGACTCGCAATTCCTTGAAAATGCACTGAAACACAATTCTTTGGAAATGCAATAAAACATTCCTTGTAAATGCAATGAAACTCATATTCCTTGCATATGCATCCCTGATAATTAAGTGAGCAGTCTGGTAGTTGGTGTAGAGGATTTAGGATCTTTTCCCCTTTAACCAACGTACAATGTTTAAGTCTGGCTGCCTGAGCAATTTAATTAATTAACTTGTCAGTCAAACTAGGGTTATTTCTCTCACACACACTTTTCTCTATACACTTACTGAACAAAATTGTTCCAGAGCAGCAGAGGTGTTCTACATTCCATGTAAACAGCAATATTTGAATTATGCTTGAGTGAAGGAGAAGGGAAAGTTAAGTGTGCGTGCATAACGGAATGTGTGTCCTTAAAGAATAAATGTAATTTTTTTTTTTTAATTAAAATAAAATGTGGCATCCCCCAGCCAGTGCTCCCCCCACCCAGCCAGCAGCCAGCCAGCGGGCCCTAGGATACTGCTTGAGTTACCTAGTGTTGGATCCAGTGCTGACCTGTTATTTGTCTCATTCGGGATTAGGTTTATTCTCAAACATAAGTAGGAGCGATAATTTATTTACAAAAATAAGAGAAATACAGTAGCGGCTGCGGTGGTGCAGTGGTTAGTGTTGCCGCCTCACAGCAAGAGGTTCTCTGATTTGATCCTTGGCTGGGGTGCCTTCTGTGCGGAGTCTGCATGTCCTTCCTGTGGTCACGTGGGTTTCCTCTGGGTGCTCCAGTTTCCTCCCAAAGACATGCTGTAAGTGGATTGGACACTCTAAACTGGCGTGAGTGAGTGTGTGTGTATGCGTGCCTTCTGCTGAAGGTTGGGTGCCAGGCTGGCAACTTGATGCCGTAAAACACCACTGCCAATCATAAGCAGACAAGGTGAGCCACTGTGGGAACCCCTAACTGGGAAAAGCCAGAAGAAGAAGACAGTAGTCATACAAAAAGAAACAATTTTGCAACCAGAGTTGCTATAGCATGGAATAATGTGTCAGTAATCCTTTAAGCAGTTAACTCTTTTCTTATGTTTGGTGCTAAAATATATAGCCCACTTGTAGTAGGATATATATTCCAGGGTGCCAGTAGTGAGGCTTTGAGTATGCTACCTAACAAACATTGAGATGTATGCTTATACTGAATGTAATAATTAGCCCAATGGTGTGTTGATATCATAGAATTCCATTTGCAGATCACATGCTCTCACTAGAAAAAAACTCCAGCCTGCATCACAAGTAGTATGCCCCCCCCTCCTCCAAATAAACTTTTGTACTCAAAGTCTAAGACTCCAAGCTGTAATAGGAGTCCTTTGTGATAACGCTGGCTCACATCAACTTGCCTTCCAAAACAAATATAAAACAAGCAATAAATGGTATGCCTACAATAGAAGTAACATTCTGCTGCCTAAAGATATTAACCCCAAACTTTATCCTTTCAGTAGAGTAGAATTCACTAGATAAAATATTAGATACTTTAGATATCTAGTCCATGATGCAACATGTCCAAGAAAACAAACAACTAAGCTGTCCATGTAAGGGCATCAAATTTAGGACAAACTAATGAGAGCAGCAAGACCATGTTAGGCTGTTACTCTACCCCAGAGTGGACAGAGACGAGAGGACCTAAATTATGAACCTGAAGGCAAAGAATATAACAAACAAACAAATAACCTGAATTCCCAGTTTCTATGGACATTAACAAGCTGGTTATTTTGGAAGTCATTGAATCTAGGCTAAAGCTGTTAAATTCATAGTTGGGTACTAGGCTATCGGCCCAAGGGCCTAAGTAAGCCTAGACAACAAGGTTCCCTGGCTTATATCACCAAAGAATGTTATTTTCTTGTGCCCCTGTCGAGCAGAGACACAGAAGTGATCTCCGAGGTGTACTTCCCATTTCCCATCCACTTATCAAGATTTTTCTTGAAGAGTGCTAATGAGGAACTTTGCTTGACATCTATGCCTAAATGACTGAAAGTTTAACCAGAATGACAGGAGGGAAAAGCAATGCTGACAACTTACTGCACATTTTTTTCTCCAGGTTAGACTTCTCAACTATCAGAGTTCTCATGGAAGGCAATATTTGTGGTTTCACTGAAGATGGGGAAGATAAATATGTTCGACATACCTTAAAGCAGAGCTTGCTTCCACCCAACTAGAATATACATCGTGATTCCTTCATTTTGTCATACCCCCTGATAAAGTCATGATGAGAGAATGGATGGAGAGATGAAACCAGCACAAAAAGGAAAAATAAGTTTTGCTTTCAACTGAATTCATCCTCAAGCTTTGGTGGGTACCTGCATGTGGTGGGCCTATTGCATACTTAGTCCCATCAAGATGAAAATCATACATCTAGGCTGTCATATACGTCATGATAGTGGTCCATGGGGGAGGGGGGTTGCAATCTTCAATGCTCTTCCCAGAGGGACATGCAAAAAGATATTATTGAGTTTGATATGCATGTACCTGAGGCAGGAATGACACTGGTCTTTTGTGGTATTTGCCATCAACCAGAAAGATGCCCAGATTCAAAGACAAAATAATTGACTTTACTTATTAGCTATGTAGTTGGTGTCATTCTAAGGGGATGCAGTATGTGTCAGTTTGGGATAACATGGCTGGCAAGTCTTCCTGCTTTACCAGGGATGGCCTGCACCTCTCTTACCAAGGCTTTCTCATTCTGACTAAAGACTTTGATGTCCACATAGTGCTCTTTTTAGGCATAGTCCATCTGTTGGACATTCCATCCTAGTAAATTTGGGACACATTAATGTGGCTCTACTCAGTGCCAGGAGTCTTAAAAAAATATCCAAACTTAAGGCTGTCCTGCAACTTGAACAGATTCATATATGTGTAGTTACAGAAACATTCTTTCAGAGCAATGGAACCACTGGCAACTGTGGGGTTGAGTCAGTATTTGTCAAGAATATCATCACCTTAAGACAGATTCCTCGGAACACAACATATGAACTCCTAGAAGTTCCAAATCACCCTAAACAAGACTAATTACCATTTCATAGCTAGCTACAGAACACCCTCTATGCCTCTTACTGAGCATGATAGCTATCTTAACACATTAGCTGAAATTCCCATTTAGCCCAAGGCCTTTCTACTGGAGGACATCAACTATCTATCAACAAACTGCCTGAACTTCAATTTTAAGGACTGGTATGCCCAGTGCTTAGTTGGAATTATAAATGTCAATTCTCTTTCACAGATAGTTAAACATCCTATGAAGGACCCTAATATCCTGAATCTAGTCCTCACAAACATGGCCACTTCTTGCACATCTCCATATGTATCATCCTGTCTTATTAAATCAGAGAATATAGCTGTGAAAGTTGAACTTACCATAACAGTAGATGTTTGAATGGTCATTCCTCCAGTAGCCTTAGCTATATGGTTTATATCCTGCTAAGGATATAACAGTCGGATAGCTTCCAAAGTTTCAGGGCAACATCCACGCACCCAAACTCTCAAGAAGTTCAAGCTCAAATGACTAAAAGACAAGTTTGGGCACAAAGCCCTACAAAGCTTTCCTGCCATTAAAGAGAGGGAGGCTGAGTCCTGAAAGAACAGTGTTAGAAATAACAAAAATATATATGTCCACACCTTCACATAAAATACACACCAAAAACAAGGGGGCTGGTGAGAGGGAATGGCTCCTACAGCAGTGATCATTCAAATATCTACTGTTATGTTAAGTTCAACTTACATAAGTGTACTATGTTCATCATATTGCTCACTGCTGTGGTAGCCTTAGCTATATGGGTAGACTACCATAGCTAAGCATATTTGTGAGGTGGACGGAGAAGGGTCCAGGACCCACTGGAGAGTGGTCCTAGCAAAGCTTGATCTAGACCATAGGGAAGGAATCAAGCTTATAGTGCTTTGTATAAGTATGTAAAGAGGACCAAATATTGGCTTTTAGAATACTTCTAGAATCAAACCCTTTCCAAAAAGCCATAGCTGATGTTAAGGCCCTGGTAGAGTGAGCATTGATCCTGCTTGGAATAGATGTCTTATGGTGAGCATAACAAAAGGTAATAGCCTTAGACAGACAATCTGTTTTTACACAGGTTCTTCCTTCTTCTTATCTTCAGAAGAAATGAACAAC
The DNA here is from genome assembly GCF_019279795.1 of Protopterus annectens. Lineage (NCBI taxonomy): Eukaryota > Metazoa > Chordata > Ceratodontiformes > Protopteridae > Protopterus > Protopterus annectens. The sequence goes on from NC_056730.1 coordinate 566,293,986, forward strand.
TGATCCAAAGATTTGTAAGATTTAGTTCTATCTGGATTGTACCTGTGTTATCTCTGGACATCCAAGGTATGGAGTATTTTTTCCCCCTCATTTTTAGGTTCAGGAAAAAACAGGGACATGAATAGCTTGGCTTTAAATAAACTTGGATGCCATTTTAGACAAAAAAAGATGGATTAGTTTCAAAGAATTCTGTCCCTGTGAACAATGAGATAGTGTTGACTCACCATAAGAGATTGCAACTCAAATACCTTTCTTGCAGAGAACAGAACAATCAGTAAAACTGTTTTCCATGTTAAGAAACTGAAGTCAGCCACATTAGCTGTTCAAATGGAACAAGTCTTAGCTTCCCTAACACAAAATTAAAATCCCAAGGAGGGGCCACTGTCATTCTATGTGGCCTCTAAGCAAAACCCCTTTCAGGAAAATTTTGACATGAGACTGTATTCAAAAAGGAGGCTCAATGGGCAGACATGCTGAAATGGTCCATACATGAATCTTGATAGAGGAATAAGAAAGGCCATAGTAACTCACACAAATATTGTGAAATCGGTGAACAACTAGCCCTGCATGGGTGCTGGTTGTGTTGTTGGCACCAACTAGAAAATATTTTCCAATTGCTTATATATGCTTTTCTGGCAGCAGGCTTTCTTGTCTCCATTGGTATCTGCTGCATATCCTCAGAAGAGCACATGCCTAAAAGGAATTAAGACCCTATCATGCAGGCAGTCAGTTGAAGATAATTAATGTTGCAGTGTATCAAATACCCCTGGTCTTGTGTGAGTAGATCCAGTCTGTGAGAGAGTCTGTGATAATTCCCCCTAGCCATTTCCAAAAGAAGGGAGTGCCACAGTTGCCTGGGTCAGAAGGCAGTTACCACAATGACTTTGAGGAATCCCTTCTTAATCTTCAGAATTATCCTGGATATTAGGGGAAAGGTGGAAAGACATACAGGAACATTCCTGTGCAAAGAAAAGAAAAGAAAAAGGCATCCGTTTTCCAGGATTTATTACATGGAGTCCTGGAACAGAATTTTGCCAGTTGGTTGTTCAGAGAGTAGACAACAATGTCTACTAGAGAAATTCTTCACAGATGGATCACATCTTGGGAGACCCCCCCAGATCTGGTTTCTATTCATGATGGTTTACCCTGGTCCTGCTCAGCTAGTTTGCCACACAGTTTTTCTCTACCAGAATGAAGGATACCTGTAGAGAGATTGTAGTGCAAAGCTGTATCCCAAGCTAACATGACTAGTCTTTAAAGGGGTACACACTGGTTCCTCCTTGCTTGCTGATGTATCACATGACTGCAATTTTGTCTATAATAACATGAGGAGGTCCTGGGGACCAAAGATAGTTCAGAGAGTTGAGTGTCTTGATGAGGGCAAATATCTCCTTGATATTTATGCACTTGTATCTGTTTTTGGTGTTCCACACCCCACAACACTTTTATCCCTCCTGAAACTGCTCCCCAAGTGCAGGCAAAAGCATCTGTGGTGACTGATTGCTTTGGAGTAGGGAAGGAGAAGGGGAGACCTGGATTTAAGGATATCTCTTTTTTCCACCGAAAGATTTATCTTCTGACAAACCCCAGCACTGGAATATGAAAAGATAAGGAGTTCTGATGCTGGGGCCAAAGAGATTTTAGATACCACTGTATCTTTCTCATTTAGAGTCTTGTCAGCAGTACCATGAGAATCATAGATGCCATGAGACCAAAAATCCTGAGGTATTCCCTCTCAATGACTCAGATTGCGCAAGAGATCTCTCTCCAAAGCAAAAAAATCATGACACCTTGAAAAAGACTCTGCAAAAATAAGCAAGACCTTAAGAAACATCTAAAGTCTGGAAGAATAGGGATATTATGATAAGTATCTTTTAAGTCTAGTTTACCAGGAAACTTGAAGGAGGAAGAAATAACAGGTTGTGAAGTGACAACATTTTGAATTTGGGCACTATCACAAGCATGTTTAGAAAAGAAAGATCCAGAACTGGTTTCTAAAAATGTTCTTTTTTTGGCACTAAAAGCATCCTTGAATAAAACCCCATGGGAAGAAAGAACTGTTTTTATCACTCCTTGGGAAAGCATGTGATGTAGAACAGGTGGGAACAAAACAGTCTGATCTGCAAGGTGAGGAATGACCTCCTGGAAAGGAGGAATTTCCTCCCACTGCCACCTGTAACATTGATGAATGATTTTCAGACCCCATTTGTCTAAATCTGCTGCCAAAGAGAAAAATGGACATTTAGATTTTCTGGAAGAAAAAGGGGGCCAGGATGGGAGGTAGTAACAAGTTCACTTGAATAGTCATTTAGACTTCTTGGACTGTCCTTGGTTTGCAGGGGTATGAAACTTCTTTTTGGAACCCCCTTGCCATTTTGTCTTAAATGTCTGTTTACCTAAATTCTGTTTAGGTTGTTTATTCTGTTTTTGCCAAAACTGGATGAGGAGAGAGAGAATCCCATGGACAACTTAGAAGAGTAGGGTTGAACAATCTTAACTGATTCCCAGGATCAACTTGACCCTTTAATCATACTTCTTTGATCACTTCTACAGCAGAGGGGCCAAACACTAAATCTCTGTTCTAGGGAGAATTTAAAATATCATTTTTCACATCATCTGAAAGGTTCTGAGATTACAGCCAAGCAAACCTCCTTAAAACAGTACCAGTGGCCATAGCACTGGAAGAAGTATCAACAGAGTCATATACACACTGCAAACAATGAGTAGTGACCTATGCAATAGAAGAAACTCTTCTTCTTCTTTCGGCTTTTTCCCGGTTAGGGTTTGCCACAGCAGATCACCTGTCCACTCATGATTGGCAGTGGAGTTTTATGGTGTCGAGTTGCCAGCCCGGCACCCAACCTTCCACAGAAGGCACACACACACACACACACACACACACACACACACACACACACACACACACACACACACACACACACACACACACACACACACACACACACACAAGTCTAGGGCCAATTTAGAGTATCCAGTCCACTAAGTTATTTAAAGCAGATTTGTCTTCACAAGAAGGAACAGTAGATAAAGCATTCCTCATACTTTCACAATTTTTCAGAACAAACTTTAACATATGAGCCTGGTAATTCAAAATTCTGAAAATCAAAGCTGCAGAAGTATAGATTTTTTCTGAGACATATCAATAATTTTCCCATCTTTATTAAAAAGAGGAGGATTGGAATTAACTAAGTGCTTAGCACCTGTGGAATTAACTAAGGTAATAGCCACAGGGTCAGGCTTGGGAATAGTGTATAAAAATTTAACAGAGTGAAGAGCTTTACACATCCTATCTGCCTTTTTGTGAACAACTGACTGACTATCAGGAAAACTGCAGGCAGTAAGACACATCCTCTAAAGCAGACAGGACAGAAGGAATGCATGTAGGGTCTGGACAATTCTTCTGTAACAACTCATAGCATTTTCTGAGAGACTGAGAAACCTCAGTGTTCTTCCACTGAAAACAATGGGGCATTCTTGCAAATGTCCCAAAGAAAGAGACCCCCCACAGGGAGAATCAAAAACTGAGCTCTCCTCTGAGTTTGAATCAGAAATCTGAGGACAAAACACTAAATCCATCCCAGCATCTTCCTGTTCAGATTCAGAATCTTGAATCTCTTCAGAAAAAGAGGAATTTTTCTTTCGTTTACCAGAAACTGCTAAGAAGTATCAATAGCCTGAATTAAATGCTGAGCCAGTCCCAGTAAACTATTCCTATCCAAAGAAATTTTTTTTCTCAAAATTTTTTTTTCAAATACATTTGAATAAATTCCATAGTAATTATGCATAACATCTTAAGTAACTATGTACACTATTTACATTAGCCTGACACTATGACAGATCTTAACGTATACAGTTACTTTATAAGTATGTCCAATCCATTATCAGAGTGTCTGATCAATTATTGTATAGTGTCAATCGATGATAAGACTTTTCAACAAGGGTTGTTGATAAATGGCTTTGGATAAATTCTTAGTTCTTTAAATTTAATTTCCAATAATGCTATGATCTTCAGTAGGCTGTAGAAATCTTCTAAAGTTGGTATTGTGCTTCTATTCCATCTTCTTGTTATACACTTCCTTGAAATTGCAAGTATAGTCCATACTAGATACATGTTTGACCTATTCAAATGAGGACCTTTGTTCACATTTAATAATACAAGAGCTTTAGTTAAATAAAATGATTCATTAAATAAAGCTTGCAGAAAGTTATTAATACCATTCTAAAATGGCTTAATGTTAACACAAAGAAAATATGGTTCCAATCTACATTGTGTACTTGCTGACATCTCCAACATATTCCTTTTATGGAAGAACTAATTTTACTGATTCTGTCTGGGGTTAAGAATGCTCTGTGCAAGCATTTCCAATTAAAAACTTTCCAGTATTGTGTAAAGGATGTGTATCTTATCGATAAGATATTTGTTTTAATATCTTCAGTTAACTGTATTCAGTGTCCTTTTGTTATATATTTCCAATATGAGGTTTTGGGTGTTGTTTTATAGTTTATCAATATTTTGTAAAATTTTAAAATATATATGATTTCGTATATGTATTTTATAAATTTAGGTATTTCTTTAAATGAAGAATTGTTAATTATTCTACTTAAATCTTGTGAATATGACAGAATTCTTTGTAAAGTTAGTCAGTCCTGTTGTGTAATTTTGTATGCTGTTTTTATTTCTTGCATATCTAAAACTTTTAGTTCTTTGATACATTGGAGCCAACAAACAAATCCTTTCTGTTCCCATGAATTAATAATTTCCCTATATATTTTATGTGGAAGGTTCTTTGTGACTATCAATGGTGTTAAAAGATCAAACCAGATTTTTAAATCTATATTTGCATTAATCCTTTTCCTAAATGAGTCAATGTAATAATTAATCACACGAGTTTTAGTGGGTTTAGTTATGTTATATTTTATACTAATATGTATGTGCCATGGCAAATTGTTTTTATCTGTTATTTGAAATTTTGTTGTCAATCAAATTAATTTATTGATAATACAGTTAGCAATTCTTTCCAATTTTCAGAGTAATTTGGACTTATCCAGTCTGAGATTGTTTTAGATATTGATGCTTTTATATATGTTTCTATATCAGGAAAGTTTAATCCTCCCTGTTTCCATGGTCTGATATGATGTATTAAAGCTATTCTGTTTCTTTTGGGAAACCATACAAATTGTATTATGCATGAATTTATTTCTTTAAGTATATTCCTATCTGGTAACAGTTGTATTGCCAAGGCGATATATAGGATCTTGGGCAGTAAAACCATTCTTATTAACTGTAGTCTATCTTCAAATGTTAATTTTAATTTGTTCCAGTTTTCCACAGATATTTTAGTTGCATTGATGATATTATTGTAGGTTTTTGAGACTAATTAATTAGTATCCTTGCATAACTCAATTCCTAGATATTTTAAGGTAGATTCTTGTTTCTCTTTGGTGTGATCCCCCTTAGTCTGCAGTTCTTTTTCTTTATTTAAAAATATAAAATTTGATTTTGATTTATTGAAATGGAGTCCTGAAGTCATGTGAAATTTGTCAATTAATATATCTAATTCTTCTAATGTCTCTTTTGTATTAGATAATGTTAGTAATATGTCATCAGCAAACAGAATTACTTTAGAATCGTATTGTTCATAAACATCTATTCCTTTGATTTTTATATTGTTATGAATTGAATCTGCAAATATTTTAAAAGCCAGAGCAAATAGAATTGGTGACATGGGACATCCTTGCTTAGTGCCTTTTGTTATATGTATAGATTCAGAGGTAAAAGGACCTACCTTGACATACACTAAATTATATATATATATATATATATATATATATATATATATATATATATATATAGTATTTTGGAGATGAACAAAGGATGCAGGAAATTCAAATAGCATTAGGAGTTTGAATAAATAGTCCAAATTTAGGGAATTAAATGCTTTCTCTATATCTAAGCCAATTATGAGAGTTTCTTTATTTTCTTTATTAACATAATCTATAAGAGAAATTATCCTTTTAATATTGTCATGTGTGTGTCTATGATGTATAAATCCAGTTTGATCATAATTTATTTATTTGGATAGCGGTATTTTCATTATGTTAGTTAATATTGTCATAAATATCTTATAGTCATTATTTAATATTGATATATGTCTATATGAAGTACAGAGGTTTGGAGATTTGTTTTCCTTTAGGACTGGTGTGATTAAAGAATACCTCAAAGAGGGTGGTATTAAAGCTTGTGGTTGAATTTCTAATAGAGTTTTATGGAAGAGGGATAGTATCTTTGAAGGAAAAGGTTTATATATTTCCATAATTATGCAATCTATAGCTGGAGCTTTATTATTTTTACCCTCTTTTATTGTATCTGTAATTTCTTTTAAGGATATGGGTGCTTTCAGGTATAGTTTTAATTTTTGTGTTTTTTTATATTAGAACATTTTTCATCTAGATTTAATTGATTGATATGTAGAGGTTCATTTTGGAAATGTTCCATATAGTGATTTCTATAGGCATCAAGAATGTCACCTATATGTGAGACATTTTCCCTTTCTTTTCATGTAAGATACTTTTAATGTTATTAGCTTTCAATTGTATTTTGATTCTTGTGGATAAATTATGTAGATATTTGGGAGAAGTGGCCAAGGTAGTAATTTTTTAGTTTTTCTAAAGCTAAACTAGTTTTATGTGTTAGAATTTCATTGTATTTATTGTTTAATACTTCTACTTTCTTTTTCATATCCAAATGATTTTGATTTTTTTCAGCTTTTACTGACAAAAGTTTGGATTGTACATCTAATAATTCAGAATCAAATTCTCTATTTTTTTATACCAAGTCAGGGTTTTACCATATATGTAAGCTTTTAATGAGTCCCATGTCATTATTTTATTTATCTCTGTGGTATAATTGATATATAAGAAGAATTGTAATTCAGATAATAACCAGGGTATGAACTCCTTAATTTTAGTTATATATGCTGGAATTCTGGAGTTAAAGATTAATGGTTTGTACCCATTTTGAAGTTTTATTATCAATGAATTGTGGTCTGAAAATGGGCAGGGAGTGATTAGAAATTAATGATTTTAGAGTGTAAGTCATGGGCAGCAAATATTTTATCTATTCTAGTTTGTGTCCCAAATCTATGATCTTGATGGGAAAACAACAAAGATGTATCTTCTTTAAATTTGAAAGTATCTACAAGATGAAATGATTCTACCCACTTGATTAAATCTTTTGAAACAGCAGATGTATGCAACAGTCTTTAATTTGTAGTTTCAGAAATATCAAATATACAGTTAAAATCTGCTAATATTAAGTTGCCTTTATAATTATTAGAAATTAAATCCAAGTATTTTTAACAGTTCCTGTTCCAATGCCTGGAAACCAGTATAGATTGGCTGGGGTCAATAGTCTGTTATTATATTTAACTATTACTAATGCCATAAGGCCTTCTTTATCTTCATACTTATAAATGATTTATTGGTTAATCACATTTGTTTTCCAAAAAATTGTTACCCCTTTTGTCTTTGTCTTATAAGTGAATAATGCCAATATCATAAATTCCTTAGGATTCTATTTGTAATTGTCATTTGTTTTGAAATGGGTTTCATGAAGGAAGACAATTTGTGCTTTGTTCAGTTTTAAATATTTTAGAAGATGTTATCTCTTGCTAGGATTGTTTAAGCCATTAGTATTTAAAGATAATAAAGTTAAATCCATCTTAGGTTATTTAGACTATGTATTTTTTGTTTTCTTTTGACTATTAAACATTTTCCTCTGATAACTATAAAGTATATGTTTGAGCTTTTAAAGGAAGTTATCAGTTTTATACTTTGAGTGTTTATCAATAAAGTAATGTTTTGGTCATGCATACTAAAAATGTTCTGAAATAACAAATTTAAATTAATAAATGTTAACAAAACTAAGATCCACACTAGCCATGGAATGAAAATCATTCCTAATCTGATGGAAAACCCAAGTCCATAGATTATCACTCATATCTTGACAATCCAGAACATCTGAGCTCCATAAATTGAATTATCATATGGAGAATATTTGTAATAGGAATAAGCAATATTTATATTATTTGAACAGATATAGTACTATTGTAGATTAGACATAATTCTATTACAATATAAATGTCTACTTATTGTGTAAGCAATTAATATTTACATGAAAGATAGATGACAAGCAATTCAATCATTGTAAAGTAGGATGTATCATATATAAAACCTCAATAAAACATTATAGTACACAGTTATTTAACATATTCACCCTTATTGATGACATCTTTCAAAACATATTACTTAATATAAATAGATGGTAATAATATTTATACCTAATGTTTATAATACAATGTATTTTACTGGATATATCAGAAGTTATGTTTCATTGTTTGCCAGCATTTAAGTAATCACTTTGTTTGTTGCTAACTTACTTAAAGCATCAAGTTCGTTTTATATGAACAAGTGCATATTAATTATCAGTGCATCCCTGTTCCCCCATTTCCTGTACATAAGGATTTTCATATCTGTCATTTCTTATTATAAAATGAGTGAAATTATAGATTAAAAGCAACAAATTCACTCATTGTGATTAATGATTACAAGTTCCCTTTCCATATTCATAAATTGCCATTTCATGGCATATACTGAAAATGTTTAGTTTTAAATGACAACATTCTATTTTGTATTATCAGTAAAGGTTAAACTGAGTGATTATTGTCAATTTAATACTATTTGTTCAAAATGTGATTGTTACATTCTATGACATTCCTAGTTCAGACTTCTATTATTTTCCTTGAACAACTTTGTCAGTTTGATGTCATGTATAAAACATTAGTTACCTTGGTAACAGCTTAAGTATTATGTATGGTCAAGATGGGTTACAAAACCACAATTCAAGTTAATGCAATTATGTGACTTGTTATGCACATTTACTTATATGAGAAATATAAGATGTTCAATATAGTGTATGTCATTTATGACAAGTTAAAACAGTAGTGTTATTATACAAAAGCCCATGTTATTAAACTGAGTGTCTATTGTCAATTTAATACCATTTGTTCAGAATATGATTCTTACATTCTGTGACATTTCAAGTTCAGGCTTCTATTGTTTCTCTTGAACAACTTTATCAGTTTGATGTCATGTATAAAACATTAGTTACCTTGGTAACCGCTTAAGCATTATATATGGTCAAGATAGTTTACAAAAACTACAATTCAAGTTAAAGCAATTACATGACTTGTTATGCATATTTACTTATATAAGAAAATCATCATGCTTCCCCTTGATCTTCAGTGTAGTGTATGTCATTTATGACAAGTTAAGACAGTAGTGTTATTATACACAATTCCATGTTATTAAATCCAGTCTTTAATATCTAAATTCAGCAGACTGCTTCATCTTATATGACAATTATATATTTTATGTCTAGATTTACTAAAATCATACATTACATGACTATCGTGTATGTTTTTTTTGGCTCTTGCTTAGTTATTTGAGAGATCACAAGCTGTAATGCTTAGTCTTATTATTAGCTCCTTCCAAGCATGTTTATACAGTCCATGGACTTTAAATTATGAGACCATTCTAGTTTCTTATTTGTTATAACTATATTTCCATGCTTACATACACACATATCAATACTTTAAGCACGAGCAACAATGCCCATCCAGTTTTGCCAGAATTCCATTCACTAGTTCATGCAGTGTGTTTCCAGGCTGTTCTTAAAATATCCAAACCAATATTTGTCCTGTTCCATTTCACCAGCCTGTTCCATGCAGTGGCCACTCTGCCAGTGAACCATTCAACACACATTCCATTCCCACAGATATTTCCATGAAGGAAATCTGATGACTCTCTAGCACTTGCCGGCAAATTGTGCTTATTATTATTTTTTTTTATCAAGAATCAACTTAATGAGCTAAACGAAGTGTTGAGAGACCATCAATATGTGTACATGTGGTTTAAAACAGCCCCTTTATATTATATATATATATATATATATATATATATATATATATATATATATATAAATATATATATATATTTTTTTTTTAACCAAAAACTTCATTTCCAAGAATCATCTCAGAGGCTCCTCAGAACCATTAAGCATTATCATCACTCTGTCTCCATTACCATAGCAACATCAGAACATCTTTTTCTGTTAGTGTGTCTGTGTACTGCATACCACAGGCTCGTGATGCACCTGAAGCAAAGCTTTACTTTACTGCCACTTCAAGCCTAAATTCCCTCCCTTTCAGTGAGTCAGCAGCTAGAAACAGAACAGAGAGCCAATAGATCAAAAAAAAACCTGCCAACAAGCTGCCACAACAAGATATAACACATTCTTCCAGCCTTTCCACGTCTCAGCAGACGTATAAACAAACTATTCTCTGCCAAAATATCCCAAATCACAGTTTTATCTGCCCCCTTCCCCTGGATCCAGGATAAAATACCAAATGCCTCTTCCTAATACACAAGCATCAGTAAACCTTGATCACAGGCTGCAACCCACAGCTTCCCGAAGATGAAAATGGCAACATACAACAGCTGCATCCACACACACCATGTCAGGATTAATCAAACAGCACTCCAAGCTATGACACCTGTCATGATTGATATTAACTATGTTTATACAGAATAATAATGACATATTTATTAGCTGCCAGGCACGGCTGCATCCATGCACACCATATCAGGATTGATCAAACAGCCCTCAAAGCTATGATACCTACCATAATTGATATTAACTATGTTTAGACAGAATAATAATGACATTTGTACTAACTGCCAGACATAGCTGCATCCACGCACACCATATCAGGATTGATCAAACAGCACTCATAGCTGTGATACCTGCCATAATTGATATTAACTATATTTAGACAGAATAATGATGACATTTGTACTAAGAGCTTGCTACTATTATTTAACCAGGATATACATGACATTTCTAAATCATACTTTAATTGAAGAAGGCATTAGTCTCCATGATAGCATTTTTTTTTCAAAACACTCTGCTGTTACTGCTATGATATATGATGTTAATTTGTTACATTTGAGTCTGAACTCTGATGAATGGTACCTTGTTGAATTAATTAATTACTTAACTTATTATAAGTAAAATCAATGAAAAATGAGCAAGTATTCTTTGAGTTCAAGTAGAGGAATAGAAACTTCTATGTTTATATTATATGTTGCTTTGTTTGGCTTATATATAATGTAAATAGTAACCCATCTTGACCTACCTTTGTTTGTTTAGACTAATTGGACTCTTTGAACATTCTGAATAAATCATTACTGTTTCTCAGTTGTTTAAGAAACCCTCCTTTTTTAAAATAAAAACAGATGACAATTGATGTACCATATCAGCTGATACTTTGAGAGATGTAGTTGTAAGAGTTATTTTTTTGGGACAGCTATCTTGGAATCAGTTTTTTGTTTCTTCTTTCTAGCATTAGTCCAAGGATTTGGTTCTTTTATTCTTTTAAGAGTAGGGGCCTTCCATTCCATTTCTTCTGAGATATACACTATGTTGTTATTTTTGATGAATATAATAGCTTCTTCTAAGTCATTAAAGGTTCTCATCTCATTGGCAAAAAAATTTTTTTTTATCTTGGCTGGAAAGGCCAGCTGTGCTTTAATGTTGTTTTGTTTCAACAGTTTTATTATTGGTCAGATGTTCTTCCTTTATTCTAGTATTCTGGAAGAATAATCATTGTCAAACCTTATCAGGCTTTGATTGTATTTTAAGGGTGATTTTCCAAGCAGATTTTAATATTAGTTCCTGGTCCAGAAATTAAAAAATATATAAATATGGATCTAGGTGGAGTATTTGTTGAGTTAGAAGCAGGTTTCCTCAGTGCTCTATGCACCCTTTCAATTCCAAATGAAAGTCCCTCTTTCAAGTCTAAAATTCAGGAATCCAGGTTAAGAATGAAATAATGTCTTCTCCTTCAGTGTTTTCAGGCAGAGAAAGATCCTTAAGTTGTTTCTCCTTTCCCTGTTTTCTAAGTCATCTAGTTTGTTAAGCAGCCATGTATTCTGTTTAAGCAGAACTTCTTTTTGGAATTCTTCATCTTTCAGTCTCCCTTCAATGTCATTTAGAGAAGTCTCTATATTTGTTATTTTTGTATGGTGTTGCTGTAATAGTTCCTTAAGAGTATCAGTCTGCTTTTGAGAATTTAATTTGAGGTTTTCTAAGTCATTTTTAAAGCCATCCATCTTCAAAGATAGTTCCTGTAAGGTAGATGTCATAAATTGCAGCTCTTTTTTCAAAGCAGCAACTGGATGAGAATCCCTTGAGTTGTTCATATTCAGTGACTCAATATATCTCCAAGTTACTTGACAGGAAATGTTTTCTATATCTCCACCAAAATTGATGTAGTTTAGTAGTTTATCTATAGATTTCTGACATTTTAAACTTGAAAATAATACAATTTTCCTATATTATTATACTAGTTTATAGAGCTTTCAAAACTGACTGCTCTCAGTTGGCCATCTAAGCTCCAACCGCTAGCCAAAGAAATTTGAGGTGGAGTACATACATGCTTGGATTTCTGTCTCTATTTGACAGAAAAAATTGGGCCAGCCATGTTACTAATGGCAGCAGCTGCTTCACCAGGGATGGACACAGCATTCTGGCACAACAGGAAACCTGTGCTCCCTCTTCCAAGACTGACTAGAGTGGGTCTCCCTTGCCCACTGAGGGGAGTCTAACAGCCACACAGGACATGGTTAACCCCTGGTCAACAGTGTCTGTAGGTGCTACACTAGAAGGATCTGGAGTAAAAGATGAGTGGTCCGAGGTATGACAACTGATCACAGCAGAGTCACCCACATGTGGTTGAGGCAAATTGCTAGTCTGCTCTGGTGGCAAAGGCTGTTTGCTTAACTTTTCTTTTTGTGGCTGGAAGAAGAACCAGTCACAGGACCAGTAGTCTGTTCCATGGTTAAGCTGAAAATGGTGCGCAAGGCAACTATCGACTGAACCTATGAACCTATGAACAAGCCAACCATCGATTACTCTTCGGCAGCAATAAACCTCTGAACAGCTTCATGGCCAAACTTGTCCTTCAGCCAACTCATCTCAAGTGGCTTGACAGTTTAGTCATGTGGAAGATGCCCTGAAGCTTTGGAAGATGACCAGCTGTTATATCATTTGCAGGATCTAACCCATACAGTGAAGGTTACTGCAGCAGTGATCAATATGAAGAACATCATAATTTAGTGACCTTTTCTTTAAAAGCTGCTGGTACTTTCCCTGTAAATAGCTATGTATTTAGGAACTTCTCATAAGCAGACCTAATTCAATTACCTGATTTTTTAATAAATGCTGCTGTAATTCTCCTTTGAAGGATCCTATTGATAAAGCTGCTACCTATAGCTTTAACTTGTACTCCTATTTAAATAGTTGTGTTGATATGACATAGCAAATATAATGACAAGTTTAAAACAACCCCTATAGTGGAATACCTATATAAATAAATTATATAACAAGAGAAAGAAACTGCTTAATTCTTATAAGAGATCACATTCTACCTACCTTAAGAGCACACTTAAGTTTGTTTGTGTCTTTCGGCTTTTCCCGGGTAGGGGTCGCCACAGCGGAACTCCGGTCCGCTAATGATTGGTAGTAGATTTTTACGTACTGGGTTACCAGCCCTGATGCACAACCTTCAACAAAGGCACACCCCATTCACGTATGCCTTCACACAGAAGACGCTCTAGCTGAGAATCGAACGAGACAACGTCTTGCTATGAGTCGACAATACTACCGCAGCACCAACACCGCAGTGTTAAGAGCACACTTAAGTAAATAAACAAAAAGCTGAAGGGAACCATTAGGAACCTCATAACTGAGTAAGAGCTTAAAATAGCCACTAAAGCCCAAAATAACTGTAATCTTACTTTAGTTATGTCAGGTAGTTAAGAACTAATACCCAACATTGTTCGGAGCTAGTACATAATAATACTGTTAAACTCTCTGACCCAAAGAAAATACCTAATTTCTTAGCTAAAACATTTAGTGCAAATTATACTGTAGCTACAGTTATAACTACCTCACAGGTTCCACATTCCCAGTCACCGCCTTTAATTATCATGGAACAAGTTCTGTTGGCCCTTTCAAAAACAAAAAATACTTCATCCATGGGCCCTGACAACATATAAGGTCACCTGATTATTAGTGCCAACTATGGCTGAACCCCTGCTTAACCACTTTAATCTAAGCCTCTCCACTGGTTACATTCCTGAAGCCTGGAAAACAGCCATTGTAATGCCATTACACAAGGGTGGCCCAACCCACAGACCCTGGTAACTACAAACCGATTAGTCTCACTATCCTCATATGTAAAGCTATAGGTGCATTATCTCAGATTTCATTAATATGGACATTGAAAATATTTTAACCCTGGACCCTCATTAATTTTCCATTACCAAAGGGAGGTCCTGCCTCTTTAACCTCATTAATTTCTCTGAAAAAGTAACCGAAGCAGTCAGTAGTGGTTATACAGTGCATTCAGCATATATGGACCTGGCCAAGGCTTTTGACACTATTCTCCATGCTGGCATTATTGATAGACTTGTAAATCTGAATATAAATCCTTATATCGAACAATACAAGGCACATTTATGTTATATAATGCAACTACTACCAAGTGGACTTCGATATGTATTACCTCCATTTTTTGATGTTATTCATATTTGTTATGTATATGTACTAACTGGAGCTTTTCTCCCCGGGCCTCCACTGAAAAAGGAATGTGTCCAGTCAGACTTTCCTGGTAAACAAATGTAAAATAAAATAAATAACTAAATGGTTAGTCAACTGGTTGTCTGATAGAAAAAGTGACAAGGATGAAGGGCAGCCGCATGAACAGTAAAAAAGCACAATTTATTTAGAGTTGTACACAAAGTTAAGCGCTTTCTTCCCTTAATGAATAGGGACATCTTCAGAACACAAAAAACACAAAAAAGTATACACACATAATCACAAAACCCAGCCTTTTATAATCAACCCTTAATTAAAACAACCAATTAAATAATTCAAGAAATTTAAAAATTTAAAGAAACATCATCCTTGTCACTTTTTCTGGAGTTTTGGATACTATTTGTGGAGTTGGTTCTATGGACATGGAAGTGGCAGGAGCGATGAATGGTGATATTTTTGAACTTTTGCAGAAAATACAACAGCAATTAGCAGCACACACTGTGAAAATCCAGAATTTAACTGAAAAACAAGGAAACAATGATGTATTTGGTAGTCTTGGCTACCCCTTAACCCAGCCAACACCAGTTTCTAACAGCCCCAATGGGGCAGATAGACAGCAAGGTAATTCATCTGGTGAAAGGTCCGTTAGCACTGAAGAGTCAAAAGGCATTCGGAAAGGGCTTTCCAAATGGAAGGACAACATCTTTACCTTCACTGGGGAAAAAAGGTCAGGGAACGAAGTTCCAGTAGAAAATTCTTCTATAAAAGAAAAAATTAAGGTATTTGAGAAAAAGCTGTTATCATATAAAAAGATACAATTAGAGATACCTTATTTACAAAAAACATAGAAATGGAAATGGTTCCCCGTGGTTTAAGACTTTCTAAGTATTCCAATGGGGCTGAGGGGAATGCGGAATTATTAAAAGAACTGCATGCTTTATTCGATAACACTGGATTACAAATGATGAGACTAATGGTCAAATACAACATTCAAATAGCAGAAAAAGCAATGAAGGATTTGGATGAGTTAAATCAACTTATTATCAGTGATGACCAATTTAATGACAATCAAGTTTTGTTCAACAATGCCTTTTCTAACGTGAATGTAGCTTGTGACTCTATTTTTATACGAAAAAATCACAAAATCAAAAGGGATGTGAATGAATACGAAAGTAAGAAAGTGTATCCACTGTCGGTGGGTAACATTAATATTCATGAGGATAAGGCCAATCAGCAAGTAGATGGTGAGGAATGAGTGACGCTTAACGGGGGGGAGTTAATGACAACAGGCATCACTCGCAGTCCTTTTCAAATGAAGAAAACATTAGGCAATCAGAAAGGCTGAGAGGAAAAGAGCAGCAACAGTTGCGTTTTTTGCCAAGAAGTCAGTGGAATGATGTCGAATGGGGACACGACTGAAAACTACCAACAACAGCAGGAGAGGCCGAAGCCGACAGCGGATGAACTAATGGATTTGACTTTAGAATTAATGAATTCCGTAAGTACTATTTCTAGTAAAAATACTGAGTTTCGTTCAATGTCAGCCCATTTTCCATCGGGTGGAACAGCAACCCTTGGCGAAAATATGACTGATAGAAGAGAGACCAATTTGGTTACTTCTGTGACATTAACTGACTTAAATGGTGATATTTTAGAAGGTTTGGATTGTTATAATTGTGACAAAAATGGAGATAGTGAAAATAAAAATGTTATTCCAAATGGTGTTTTTGACATGGAAGGGGAAAATTTAGATGAAGGGTTTAGAATCATGGAACCAGTAGTAGTTTTCAATACATTTAACGATTTCAAAGTATACAACTATTCCACTAAACATATTGATATTGAGCATGCAAAAGCTTTAGCAAAAGGCTTAACTTTTGTTCCCTATAGAAGAGCAAAAGTGGATAGTACTTTAATTGACTTAAAAATCTATACAAGGAAACTTAACTTCAAGGTGTGGTTCAATTCCCAAGAGGGTGGGATGGAAAGGAATGAGCGTCTTAGAAGACCTAGTATGTTCAACCCACCATTAAATAATATTATCAGGTTATTCAAAATTAATTGTGAAAAAGAATTAAGAAAAGCACTACAAAAAAGATTGGGGCAGTATTTAACAAACATGTCCTTCAGTGAGGAGGGTTTGCTTAATGATTTAGTACACGATGGTGGAATCCGTTTAATGAAACCAGATAAAGGTAATGGGGTGGTCATTATGGATAAATCTGACTATTTGAATGCAATGAATGGCTTATTATTAGATGCCACTTATGTTGAAAGCTCCCTGAATGAAATACATGTTATGTATAAGAAAATTGATTTATTAATGGATGACATGCTCTATCAGGGTCAAATTAATGAGGTTAAGCATGCTTATATGATTAACAAATTTCCTATGGTGCCTAATATATTTGGAATTCCTAAAATCCATAAGGGATTTAGGAATCCACAGTTCAGGCCCAAACGATCTAAAACCTGTTTCATCAGCAAATTTTTGGACCAGAAATTGCAGGCTGGTTTAAAAACATTTTCTTATATATGTAAGGATTCCTGGGAGTTCTTGGATAAAGTGGGTAAAATCAAAATTGATGAGAACAGTATTTTGGTCACTATTGACGTTGTAAGTCTTTTTACAGTGATACCACATCAAGAAGGATTAGTTTGGTTTGAAAGCCAGTTATTAAATACAGGGTTATATGACCAGGATATCATAAATGTATGCATTACCCTCATGGAAGTGGTACTCATGAACAACTATTTATGTTTTGTGTGCCAGTATTTTTGATAGAGGACGGGGGTGGCAATGGGTGCAGCATGTGCCCCCATCTTCGCTAATTACATCATGTCATACTGGGAACGACAATTCGTTTTCAATAGTGTATTTAAACCAAATATAGTTTTACACTAGGTACTTGGATGATTTGTTCATTTTATGGAATGGTACAGAGATCGAGCTTCAACAATTCTATGACTATATAAACGAGACATCTAGCTTTTTGAAATTTACCCATCAACATAGTAAGGAAAGCATTGTATATTTGGATGTTGAGTTGACCATTATAGAAAAGAGTGGTATTGAATCAACAATCCATTGTAAACAGACTTTTTCTAATTCATATTTAGAGTTCACAAGTGCACATCCATTAAGCCAGAAAAAATCTATTGTTAAAGGGCAATTGGTTAGAGCGGCCCAGATGATTAGTTCAGATGTGATTTTCAATGAAGAAGTAAAGAACATTTTAAACATGTTTAAAATAAGGGGATATCCAGAAGTCTTATTAAGGCAGATTGTTCAGGAAATTTTGGTAAAATGAGAAAGGGGCCACTACAAACCTATTTTGATTTATGGTATGGATGGTAATAGTGCTGTGACTCAAACAACAGAACCTTTTGGTAGTTCGGGTTTCGTGGTTTGTTTCAATCAGGATGTACAAAAGATTGTAGATATCATCTATAACAATTGGGATGTTTTGCAATTTGACTTTAATATTGCCCAAAAAGTAGGAAAAGGACCAAAAATTATTTATAAAAGGGATAGGTCCTTCAAAGACATGCTCCAGGGGCACAAAGAAGACAGCATTTTTAGTTCAAATAGAATAAAAAGGAACTTCAAATGTCAACACTGCAAATTTTGTCCATATATTTTGGAGACAGGGGATAAATTTGTGTTAAATGGAAGAACTATCGACATTCAGGGACATTTCAATTGTGGTACCACCAATGTTGTGTATTTGGCCAAGTGTTTGATGTGTCCTGCCTTTTACTTGGGAAAAACTAGCAGATCATTCAAAAACAGGATAGGGGAACACCTATCCGACATCAAGCATGTTAGATTAGCTAACGCCTTGGCAAGGCACATTCACCAAATGGGTAATCACAATTTTCAGTTTTTGATCATACAGCATTTAATTAAGGACCCACAGGGGAGAATATTAGATGCCCATTTGGATATGAGGGAATTAAGATGGCAACTCAGATTAGATGCTGCCAATAGCCCTGGTTTAAATGAGGCCATTAGTATTTCCAGCGTCCTCAAAATGAGACACATTTAGGTTGACAATAAAGTTGCTGTCGGCAACCTTTTATTTCTTATAGCAATTATTGGAGTACAATTAAAACCCTTATATATTAGGGGTTTCTTTATATATATTTTTATATATATAAGATCTTCATTTATATAAGATTTTTTTATATATATAAGATTTTTCATTTTAAAAAGTTGGATTTCATATTAACACATTTATTTAATATGGTTGATTAAATTGCTATCTACACAATATGATATACTTGAACCCTTCATTAAATGGGGTTTATTTATGTTGGGATTCAAAATTGCGTACTTGGAGATATTTGAAAATACACTGATTAACCAGTGGGTTTAAAACTTTTTTAAACTTTTTTACATTTTAGTGTTTAATATATGATTAGTGAGTTCATGGATTCTTCATTATGTATGTTTCTTTAAATTTTTAAATTTCTTGAATTATTTAATTGGTTGTTTTAATTAAGGGTTGATTATAAAAGGCTGGGTTTTGTGATTGTGTATACGTTTTTGTGTTCTGAAGAAGTCCCTATTCATTAAGGGAAGAAAGCGCTTAACTTTGTGTACAACTCTAAATAAATTGTGCTTTTTCACTGTTCATGTGGCTGCCCTTCATCCTTATCACTTTTTCTGGAGTTTTGGATACTATTTGTGGTTGTCTGATAGAACCCATGTGGTTAGAGTAGCAGGTGTCACTTCTGAAAGCAAAAATGTTACATGTGGTGTACTGCAGGGCTCAGTTTTGGGCCCTCTCCAAAGTGGCATATATTTCTCAGACATTCAAGCCAGTACTTCTGACCTATGGTTAACTAAGTTTGCAGATGACTGTAAAGTGGGTGTTGTTATTTGATCTACAACTGACTGAAAATCGCTGCACAGTGACTCAGCCAATGTTAAGAATTGGTGCAAAGACAATAGTATCAAATTAAATGTAAACAATGTAGCATAGTTCATTTTGGCAAAGAAAACAGTTTTACCAAATCAGGGATGCACCCATCCCATCAGACTCTGTTGTAAAGCATGTGGATATTCTTGTTAATAATTCCTTATCATTTGACCATCATGTGTCCACAGTAGTTCAAACAGCCTTTTATCTGGCCTATCTAATTTCCAAAGGCATCCCTGCTAATGCCAAAGAAGTCTTGATTCCCCTTTACTTGTATCTCATCAGACCCATTATTGAATATAATGCACTTTTTGGCATGTATTTATCTAACCATGTCATACAACTTGAGAAACCTCAGAGATTCATAACTAAAAAGGTCAGTGGCCTCAAAAATCTTAGTTATCAGTAGAGACTGGCAGCTCTTTTTCTGAACTCAGTCTCTAATAGACCCCTTTGTGGAGATCTAAATCTAGACATTTATGCCAAGAAAGATCTAACCCTTTCATGCCATGAAAGATCCAACCCTATTTCACCTACTATTCCTTTGCAGAACTAATGGTACATCAAATACTCAGTTAAAGGAACTAAATCTTCATCACCAGATAAATAAGACATGTAGGCATGATAGAGTCATATTCTAATGTATCCTGTACCTCTGGAAGAAACCTCTACTCCATGTCAAGCAGGGTAGCACCCTTGCTACCTTCAAGGTAAACCTATATAATTGGATGGGCAGACTCCAGTTCTTTATCTGTTTATTTTGTCTTACCCTTCTTGAGGCTGAAGGGAAATTTTGAATAGGGGGTTTTGGCTAGGCTTGAAATGGTATGCAGACTGATTGCCTAGTATTTACTCAGTGAACTTTAAAAATAAGAAAAAAAGAAGAGCTTGCTCCACTCATTTCAGAATAAAAAATTGCCCAAACCTAGCAAAGTTACTAGAGCCAGGGCTGGTAGAAAAACTTTTGAAATGTCCTCTGAGAATGACAGAGATCTTGCTGCAGTTAGGCCCTGATCCAACAGATGACCTAATAAGCTCCCCTGGGGGAAAAAATAGTCCACAAATGTATAAAAAAAATTGCTAAACCTAACAAGATGCCTAGAAACAGTGGGGATAAAAAGCATTTATATTTTGTTTTTTTATTTTTTTCTATGCAGCTAACCCAGAGTTCCAGAAAGGGGTTATACTGCAAGAGTAAAGGAAAAAAAAAAAAAGAGAAAAATATTTGAAATAGAAAAAATGGCACACATTACAGATGCTAATTTAAGGTAATTAACTGGGAAGATAAAAACAGTCCTCATGATTCAATAAAGCATTTTTCCATGCCAGAAGAGTGCAGCAGCTTCTGCATGGAATATGGCTGCTGAGTGATTCAGTAAACTAGGCTGAGGGCGTGCATAAGCCTGCCAGCACTATTCTGGAATGGACACCACCGAATAATGCTAATTACTTCATTTGTTGGTGAAAACCATGCAAATGAGGTGAATTAGCAATTCAGTAAGCAGGCAGGCATCCATTTCAGAACAGTGTCCTTTGCAGAAATGTATTCGGTTACTGACCATGTACATTTCTGCAAAAATCAAAACGGGGACATGGCACCTCAAAGTAAAGCATGTATTATGATCTTTAGGAATGTCAATGGCCATTGGCATGGAAAAGATTGCAAAATTATAAAAATCAAAGGGGTTTTTTTTGACCGATTTTGGCCATTTAAGAGTAGCACAGAGGCACGCAAATGGGGTCATGCAAAAAATAAAAACAAAATTGTGAAAAGACAATTTCAAGTGAAATCTGCATTTTGCCATTATAGTGTATAGCATGAAGAATCAAAACAATAACAAGTAACATTGGTTGCTAAGGAGAAAGGCTCTGGTGTAGTGGTGTAACAAGGGACTAAGGCAGTGGGGTATGCAAATGATCAAATTTTACTGAATACCAAAATGGGAGACCATTGTCTGGATGCACCTAACTGTGTAGGAGGTATAAGGCAGTGGTGTAAGCAGGAGAAGCAGCTGACATGAAGAGGGGGTGTGTCATGCTTGTTGTAAGCACATTGGAGCTCCACGTCTTCCATTTGAGCTTGGCTAAGCACAGCTAAGCAAGGGGGTGTGCCTTATTTACTTATTCCATGAAATGGGGAGCATGTTCACATCCAGAGGAGGGCCATTTCTGCTTAAAAATGTTTACTTTAGCTACATGGGTTTGTGCGGCATCCACCGGGTCTTAAACAAAACAAACAAAAAAATGGAAGTAGCAGAACTGTTTACATTTGGGCAGTGAATTTGTGCACCGCGGGGCTTAAAAGGGCCAGAAATGGGAAGGGAAAAAAAAAGTACAGTTGTGTACACTTACCATAAATGTAGATGTTCAAGTGTATTCACTGTTGCAGTCATTACATTTGGGTTATCTGCTTGCAGGTAGCCCTCAGTCAGCCTGATTAACAAAGCCTTGGGTCCTGCATCGGTTGCTGTCTCTTCTTCCATGACATCAGGTCGTCAGGGGTATAAAACATGGAGCCGATGTCATTACATCAGTTTTTCTTGCCCCAGATGTCAGGTGCCCCCCAATGGGAAGCAATTAAATCTATAGATATACAATGTTATACCTCAAACAAAAAAGCAAATACACCAAAAAGCTTTTAAGCATTGAAAAGGAGAGAAGAGGTATAGCCAAACGAAGTCACGGGGCTAGAAGGAGGGTAACCAGGAATGCAACAGTGAATACACTTGAATATCTACATTTATGGTAAGTATACACAACTGTACTATATTCTTCATGTTTCACTATTGCAGTCATTACATTTGGGTAGATTCCCAAAGTTAAGGATGGGAGGAGGAATTTAGATAGCATTAGGACCAGCTATAAGGCCCTGCAAAACTGCAGTGGCAAATCCAGCTCTGGATTTAGAGAAAATTGGCAAATGGTAATGCTTGGTGAAAGTATGTACAGAACTCCAGGTAGCAGCTTCTATGATGTCCCTGGTAGGTACGCCTCTAAGAAAAGCTGTAGAGGTAGATGCAGCCCTGGATGAGTGGGATTTGATCCCTTGGGGGGATAGGTTTTCCATGGTGCTTATAGCAGAAGTGAATGCAATGGCCTATCCATTTGGAGATAGCTCACTTTGAAATAGCCTTACCCTCTGTCCCTGCAGCAAATGCCAACAGCAGTTGTTCAGATTTCCTTTGAGGTTTAGTCCTGTCCAAGTAGAATCTAAGTTGTCTGTGCACATCTAAGAATGCAGTATCCATTCCCCTTTATTCTGTGGATTAGAAAAAAAGGTTGGCAAATGAATGAATTAAAAGCCACACTGGATACCATCTTGGGCATGAAGGGATTGGTCCTGAGGGACACCCTGTCCCCATGAAAGATGATGAAAAGCTCCTGTGCCATAAGGGCCTGTAATTCAGATACCCATCTTGCTGGTGTGATGGCTAAAAGGGAAGCTGTTTTCCAAGAAAGGAATTTTAAATCTGCACTAGCAGCTGGCTCAAAAGGACGAAGGGTGAGTTTCTCCAATACAAAGTTAAGGTCCCAGGCTGGAGTTGGAGGTCTCCTGGGTGGTCTTAAATTTTTGGCCCCTCTGAGGAACTGCTTGAGCAGCGGAAGAGAGAAGAGGGGAGGTTATGTGTTATAATGAGCTGAAATGGCTGAGGCATGAATTTTTATTGAGGAAAAAGACTGGCCCTTGTGAAGCATCTCAGTTAAGTATTGTAAAATCTGAGGTAAACTGGGCACTGCTGTGCTCATCCCTTGAGATTGGTTCCAGGCACAGAATCTTTTCCATTTTTCAGCATAAGATTTTCTAGTACTAGGCCTCCTTGCCTCTAAAATGACATCCATCACTGGTTTACTAAGGGATGGTAAAGGAGAGCTTAGGTAATTAGCCAGGCTGCTAAGTTCAGTGTTTGAAGCTGAGGGTGCAGAATCTGGTTCTCCTGCTGAGACAGCAGGGTAGGAGTCTGAGGCAGGTGCCATGGGTCCAACAGTGACACACTGAGCAGGAGGGGGTACCAGTGTTGGCATGGCCAGGCTGGTGCAATCAAAATCATCCTTGGTTTGTCTTGTTTGATCTTTAGTAGTACTTTAGAGAGCAGAGGCAGAAGAGGAAAGGCATAAACTAATAGGTTTTTCCAGCTGAAGGACAGAGCATCCACTTTCCAAGCTTGTTTGTGGGGAGGCCTTGTGCAAAATTTGTCCAATTGATAGTTCTGGGGGGAGGCAAACAGTTCTATATCTGGGCTCCCCCATTTGCTTGTCAACATGTTGAAAATCCTTGGTTCCAGTTTCCACTCGTGTGGGTCCATGAGGGTTCTGCTTAGTCCATCTGCCAGTGTATTTAGTTTTCCTGGCAGGAATTGAGCTTGTAGTTGTACATGATAGCTAAAGGCTGTGTTCCACAATGCCATGGCTAGTCTGCAAAGGGGGTAAGAATGTGTACCCCCCTGCTTGTTTATGTACCACATAACAGCGGTGTTGTCCGTCTTTACCATTAATTGTCCTGGAAAAATGTGGTACTTGAAGGCTGTCAGAGCATTCTGTACAGCAAACATTTCTTTATGAGTGATGTGAAGGTGCATTTGAATTGTGTTCCATTTGCCCTGAATACACTTCCCTGCCAGGTGCAATCCCCCCATGCATTGTCTGATGTGTCTGTTGTTAGGGTTTGTGTGGCAGGGGGTAGTGTGAATGGTAGTCCCTTGTTTTGGTGGCAGGCCTCTGCCCACCGAAGGAACTCTAGGCATAAGCATGGTATGATAGGAATCATTGTTTCTAGATCCTGAGAATGTTGACACCATAGGCTTTTTAGATACCATTGTAGTTTTCTCATATGCAGTCTTGCATATGGAATTAGAAGAATGCAGGAGGCCATAAACCCCAAGGCTTGTCGTATTTGCCTTGCAGATAGCAGGGTTTTTGTGACCACTTGTTTGAAGTAGGTTGTCAAGTGAGTTTGTTTCTCTGGCATGAGGAAAGCCTTCTGATCTGGGAAGTTGTATTCAAGCTTGCTCCCAGGAATGTAATTTGTTGACAGGGTACCAGGTGTGATTTCTTTTTTCATTTATGGTGTACCTCAGATGAGTTAGCACCCTCTGTACGAAAGCCGGATGATTCAAAAGTATGTACTGGTTTTCTACCTGAATTAGACAATCGTCCAGGTATTGGTATATTTGAATATTTCTTTGCCTGCAAAATGCAATGACTGGAGGTAGGCACTTTGTGAATATCCTGGGCACAGTAGATAAGCCAAAGGGCAATGCAGAGAACTAATAGTGCATGTAGCCTGCTTTGAAGCGTAGGTAGGTATCTTCTGCAAGATTCCCTGATTGAGATGTGCAGGTATGCTTCCTTTAAATTTAGTGTTGCCAACCAGGCATCTTTGCTTAGCATAGGAAGCAACTGGTGAAGAGTCAGCATCTTGAATTTTGGAATCACCAAAAAGGTGTTTAGAGTAGGCAGGTCCAGGATAGGACACCATGAATTGTGTTTGCTGGGTACCGGAAAAATCTCGAGTAAATAAATACCTTGTCCCTTTTCCTCTTCTGGTACCAATTGAATAGCCCCTATGCTTAAGAGAGAGAGTACTTGCTTTTGGGCCTCTGCCCACTGCTTTGGAGGTAGATCCGGCCAACAGCTTGGAGTTGTTGACGTGCGTTAGTGAAATCTCTATCCTTGGGACACTATATTTAAAACCCATTTGTCCTGGGTAATGAGTCCCCAGTTCTTTGCATGAAGTGCAATCTTTTCATTTCAGTCAGTTGAGAAGTGCTTGGAAGTTTTAAAAATAAGTCATTGAGACAGTTTACCATAGGGGGGAGTTTTATTACCCCCAAATTTGGAAGTGGAGGCGCCCCACTGCTTAGTCCTGTGCTTCCCCTGGGACTGAAGCCTGGGTGCTCTGCTGGATCTGGGTTTGGACTGAGAAGGTCTGGAAGAGGCAGGAATGGACCAATTCTTAGAAGGCCAATGCCTACTAAATCTTGGACTTTGTACTTGTAAAAAGTCCTTAACAGTTTGCATAGATTTAGCTTTTTCCTCCATCTTTTTAAGAACTTCTTCTGCCTTGTTGCCAAACAGGTGGACCTGATTTAAGGGAGCATCCAGTAATTTTGCTTTAACATGATTTGACAAGGATTGCTCCTTATGACAAGCAGGCCTTCTAAGTACAGACCCAGTTAGCGCAGCCCTGGAAAATGCCTCTAGTGAATCAAAACCATATTGCAATGTATGTTTACCAACTTGTTCATCAGAATGCATAAAATCCTGTAAATCCTTATTTTAGCACAATCAGGAGTCCACATCATTTTCTGTTTAAGCAATCCAATAATATGCAGCTGATACTTTAACATATGAAACTAGCAATTCAAGGCCCTAATGGCCAAAGTTGCAGAAGTGTATACCTTCTTACCTCATCTATCCAGCGCCCTGGAGTCTCTATCAGAGGGGGTAGGATTTTTGGCAGTAGTAGCTTTAATGCCCTTGGGTCCCTGTGAAATGGTTTCAGGATCTGCAGTAGGATTTTTGAAAAGGAACTTGTGAAAGTCAGGAATCCTGTAATATCTATCAGGTTTTCTGGAAGCAGGAGGTAAAGAGTCAGGGGCCTTGCTAGATTCTGAAAAGGCATCATCAACAATTCCCAGTACAGGAGGTATTGCTAAAGGCCTGTGCTGGGGCAGGAGTAAGAAATCCCTAAGCCTCTTTTTAGAATCAGAGTAATCTTGTCTTTCCCAATGAAAATGCGCCCTAAGAGTATGCAAGTTTTCACCAAAAGAGAAATCCTCTGGGGGGGGGGGGGAGCAGAGGGAATAGAGCCCTCAGCATCAGAATCTTCATAGGTAGATAAGGGTAAATCCTGGTCATCAGAGGAAACAGAAATTTCAGAATCCTGGTCAGAAGTATCATAAGCAAACTCAGTCCTAGGTCTCTTAGAGGAGGAAGGTTGGATTCCCCTGATTAAAGTAACAAGGTCTTCAGCCATTCTTATCATTTGTTTTTTAGGTATAGAGGCCTGATCATGCAGTCTGGGCATCAGTTTTCTAGGCATGGTTCGAGTTTTAGGCCTTGAAGAAGAAGATGGCGCCAGTTTAATATGCAAGTCAGTAGGCCTGAATACACCCTCAGAAGCCAGTGCCTCTACAGCGGTTCTGGACCCATGCAAGGTAGAGACATCCGCAGGTTCCACAGTTGAAGCATCTCGCGGCATACCGGACTCTGAATGGGTCTCAGTAGAGGCCTGCGAATCTGAAGTAGCGGGTACCAGGGGCTGCGGAAGCACCTCACTAAGTACCGGCGAACTGGGCAGCCTGTCTCTGTCTTTATCTTTGCGTTTCTTCAGAATGTCGGTAGTCGGATGGCTTACCGAAGACATATCAGGATAATTGAACAGAGCACCAAAAAATTTAGAAGCGCAAATATACTGACAATAGATAATTTGTGGTTTAAATGAGGCACAAAATCGACAGCAAGGTACGTCGTGGTCAGGGCCTTGGCAAGGAATACAGTACGAATGAAAATCTTTATGAGGTATTTGCTTTCCACAAGAAATGCAATTATTTACTTTTACTGACATCGGTTTAGAGCAAGAAAAAGTTTTCCCAATGGGATACTTAGCTTTTAGTTGAAGACTTCAGTTCTGAAACTCGAAAATGAAAATTTCAGGAGTCGGCCGACCGGCACTTGCAAACTGCTTCTTCTTCAGGCACCGCACAGCAAGAAAAACTGATGTAATGACGTCGGCTGCATGTTTTATACCCCTGATGACCTGACTTCACGGAAGAAGAGACAGCATCTGACGCAGGACCCAAGACTTTGTTAATCAGGCCGACTGAGAGCTACCTGCAAACAGATAACCCAAATGTAATGACTGCAACAGTGAAACACAAAGAACATCAGGAAATAGCAGAATACAAGTAATCTCCGTGGTATCCCCGAAGTCTCAAAACAACCCACTAAAGTGTAGTGGGTCTAAAAACAAAACAGTGTAAGAAACTTCTCTGTGTGGAAGATTTTCAGTCCATATATTTCTAGTGAATCACTGTATAGTAATCAGATCAGACAATAGTAGTAGAAGTAGCGAACGTAAACTCGTCAAGTCAAAAAGTAATAATAGAAAATATATAATTCTACAGCAGTACTAAGAATTCTAAAGTAATTCAAGCAAGGCAGGCAGTCTGTTTCCAGTCGAAAATCCTTTATTAAGTACACAGACAAGCGATCCAAGTAAAACAAAAATAGAGTAATAATTTCCTCACAAACTTTCTAAATATATATATATACTTTTTATCAGGCATGGGAGTGGTTTATTGTGCTGTAAAACAGTGTTATTGGTACACATGTTAAATTCACATCCCTTCCTCCATCAGTGTGACATTCGAGCTGGTCCTGCCCTACCTAGTAGCTGTCATAATAATATATAGCCTTAATGTACTTTAATGGTACATCTTATTTAACCAAATTATTAAGTCTATGATTTTATACAAGGCAATATACTACATGGCTGGAAAAATATCAACCTTAGTTCATTTTGCGATCAAAAATTATATATAAATATACACATATACATTTTACATGTAAAAATCAGTTTCTATTTTCATAACCTATTGTTAACAAAGATCGCTTTCGTCCTTCTAGACTTCTTCAGGTCTGTGTACAAGAACCCTAAAAACCTATATAATTGTATAATTAGTTAGTATTGTTATTACCATCATTTTGAATAAAGTGGAAAAAAGAGAACCAGAAAAAAATAAAAATTAAAAAAAATATATATGTATGATGATGGAAACAAAATATACACTTAAATTTCAAATGATTTAAAATGGTATTTAAAACCAATTTGTAGAAAAAAATAAAATAAAATACAATTAGTCATGTAAACAATGTGGCAATTTTCTAAGTTCCAGTGCACTTTTAATTGAACAGTAGTAGTTTAGTCCAGGCTTTCTAAAAGAGTTCAACTTTAATTGCCGCATGAGTTCATGTTTCTCCAGAATATTCGGGATGTCTCCTTCAAGATCACCCATGTCTATGCGATCCAGGATCTGGAACTTAAAACCTGTGTGTCTTCTATGAAGAGAAAGGTGTTTGGCTAGTGCATTATTTTTACATCCAAAGCGGATTTCTGACAGATGACATGAAATCCTTCGCTTGAGTTTATTTACAGTCTTGCCCACATAGAATGCATCACATTCATTGCACTGTGCCCTGTAAATTACTTTTTTAGTGTTACAGTCACCCCCTGCACTGGTTTTAATGATCTTCTTTAAATAAGGGCAATAAAAACCTTGCTATATAAATATACAAAATGTACAATTAGTTTCACATCTTTTAGTGCTTTTCTCACATGGTCTAGGTTTAAATTCAACAAAACTTCTAATATTCCTGGTCTTCCTATAAACAAATGATGGGGGCTTCACCTAAGATGTTAATCAGAAAAGGGTTTCCTGTGACAATGTCCCAGTTTTCTTCAATAATATTTTTGATACTGTGATAATCCAAAGTGTATGTCAGGATGCAGCTATTTTGCATTTGTTATTCTCTGTGGGATTACTTAACATTTTTCTACTGGGGAGGTTGAGTGAAGGTGCTTCAGCAGAATAAAAGCAATCAAGTACAAATAACATAGCTGGCAGGTGGAATCTATCATAGTCAGCCAATCATACAGGCAGCATCTGCAGCACAACAGTATAAACTATGCAAATACCTTTCACTCTGTTTTTTTCCACAAACTCTGCACTATTGGTGTACACACTCAGTGGAATTTTAACCAACAAAATGTTAGGGGCTGCTGTCACTTTGATACATCCATATGTGCTAGAGGCTGAGGGTGGTGATGAGGATAATGCTGACAACCACCCCAGACTGAGGAGGAGAAGAAGAGTGTTCAGACCCAGGGTAACCTACCAGGGGCTACACGATCTGGAGATACTAGAGTGCTACAGGGTGGACAGGGACATACTTCAGCAACTCATTGAGCTGTGCCGGCCTCACCACAGACCCAGAGCTAACAGAGGGGAACTCATCCCAGTGGATACCAAGGTATGTGTAGACTTAAGAATGCTAGCTACAGGTACTTTCCAAAGACCTACTGGGAACATCATGGGGGTTTTACAGGCATCTGCATCCAGGGTACTCTACCAGTTCCTGGATGCCATGTTACCACATGGCGGTGAGCACATTTACTTCCCCAGCACCCATAAGAAGAGGACCAGCAATATGCACTTCTTCCACATTAGCAGACTACCTGGAGGTACTGGGTGCCATAGACTGCATGCACATCCACATCAAAGCACCACCCGGTGAACAGGGGAGGGTCTACATAACCGCAAGGGCTTCTACTCCATCAACTGCCAGGTCATGTGCAATGCCCATGGCATTATCATTAATGTGTGTGCTGGCAGCCCTGGAAGCTATCATGACTCCCACATCTGGTATTTCTCACAGCTGTACCAGGGATTTCCCAGGGGGGACATCTCATATGGCCATCTAGTGTGGGATGCTACCTATGCACTGGAGCCATGGATGATGACACCCATCAGAAATGCAAATACACCCACTCAAGAATGCCATAATGAAGCACATGAACAAACCAGGATCATTATACAGCATGTGTTTGGGATGCTCAAGTCATGGTTCTGCTGCCTTGACATATCTGGTGGAGTCCTGCAGTACTCTCCAGCCACATGTGCACACATGTTCATAGTATGTGCCATGCTACACAATATGATCCTGCAGAAACAGCTGCAGCAGTAACAGCACCGGGAAGAGCCACACAGCCCCCCCCCCCCACCATTGCCAAGGTCCCCACAGGCACAGTGGGACTCTGAGGAGGACTCCCTGAGCCAGCTCCTGTAGACAGATGGAGGTGTGCCCAGTATGTCCTGGCCTTGGCAAAGAGGCAATGCATAGCGAACACACTGACACTGTAGGGACCCAGAGACTGACACCTCTCTCTGACTCACACACACAGTAAAATGGATGCCACACACTACCTGTACCTTACCATGTATAGGCAGTTACAGCGTGCATCCTCATAGGCAGCCCTCAAGCACCATCCTCACATCTGCTACAGGCACAAGGTAAGTCAGTCTTCTTAACAATAAATTAATGGAGTAGTATGTTCTGGTAGCATATCTATTGTATTGGTGCATGCAAGCATGGGAATGGAGTGGCCTACTGGGATAGCAGCAGAGAACTGAAGGCTATGTGATACCAGGAAATGTTCGCCCAGTACTGGCTCCCCCACACTATGCAATAGTACCCAAGGTGACAAATACCACTGCAGTATATGTGGGGGACCAATTGACTGGGGGGTCATAGGTCACAGGCACGGATGTTAGCGTGGGGGTCCCATACTCACCCCTCAGCCTCACCCAGCAAGTCAGCCATAGAAAACCATAAAGAAATGCCTGGCAAAGGGCCACAAATGGCGACAATGATGAAATACCCCCCTACAGACTTATATAGTGATAGCACAGCAGGTCTTGCAGTTGCAGTAAGGATAAGAAGTCTGAAACTCAAATGTATGCCATTACAATCTGACCTGTGGTCTTTAGTGATATGCCTCTAGTCTCCAAGACAAGGCACAATACTATGCTAAATGGAACCAAAATGTAAAGCAAATATCATCACAGTCTGTGCAAATGTGTAGAGTTGATAAGTGTGCCCCCCACACGCATATTCCCATAGAAATACAGTAACATGTACTTTTGTAGGGAAATAGCAGCAGAACACACATTACCAGGACTGTCCCAATCAACATGATAACTTGTTGCATATTAAGTAATTAGCCAGGCTGCAAGGTTCAGTGTTATAAGCTGATGGTGCAGAATCTGATTCTCCTGCTGAGACAGCAGGGAAGGAGTCTGAGGCAGGTGCCATGGAGATAACCATGACACACTGTGCGGGAAGGGATGCCAGTTTTGGCACAGCCAGTCTGGAGCAATCAAAATCATCCTTGGTTTGTCCTGTTTGATTTTTAGTTGTACTTTGGAAAGCAGAGACAGAGGGGGAAGGCATAGACTGATAGGTTTTTCCAGCTGAAGGACAGAGCATCCACTTTCCAGGCTTGTTTCTGGGGAGTCCTTGTGCAAAATTTGTTCAATTGGTAGTTCTGGGGAGAGCCAAACAGGTTTATATCTGGGCTCCCCCATTTGCTTGTCAACATGTTGAAAATCCTTGGTTCCAGTTTCCACTCATGTGGGTCCATGAGGTTTCTGCTTAGTCCGTCTGCCAGTGTATTTAATTTTCATAGCAGGAATTGAGCTTGTAGGTGCACTTTTTAGCTCAAGGCCGTGTTCCACAATGCCATGGCTAGTCTGCAGAGGGGGTAAGAATGTGTACCCCCATTTGTTTATGTACCACATAACAGTGGTGTTGTCCGTCTTTACCATTAGTTGTCCTGGACGAATGTGGTCCTTGAAAGCTGTCAGAGCATTCTGTACAGCTAACATTTCTTTTTGATTGATATGCAGGTGCATTTGACTTGGGTTCCATTTGCCCTGAATGCACTTTCCTGCCAGGTGAGCCTCCCATGCATAGTCTGATGCATCTGTTGTTAGTGTTGGGGCAGCAGGGGGTGGTGTGAAAGGTAGTCCCTCGTTTTGGTGGCAGGCCTCTGCCCACCAAAGGAACTCTAGGCATAAGCAAGGTATGATAGGAATCATTGTTTCTAGGTCTTGAGAATGTTGACACCATAGGCTTTTTAGATACCACTGTAGGTTCCTCATATGCAGCCTTGCATATAGAATTAGAAGAATGCAGGAGACCATGAACCCCCAAGGCTTGCAGTATTTGTCTTGCAGATTGCAGGGTTTTTGTGGCCACTTGTTTGAAGTAGGTTGTCAAATGAATTTGTTTCTCTGGTGCGAGGTAAGCCATCTGGGAAGTTGTATTCAAGCTTGCTCCCAGGAATATAATTTGTTGACAGGGTACCAGGTGTGATTTCTTTTTGTTCATGGTGTACCCCAGACAAGTTAGAAACCTTTTTACAAAGGCCAGATGATTCAAAAGTATGTCCTGGCTTTCTGCCTGAAGTAGACAATCATCCAGGTATGGGTATATTTGAATATTTCTTTGCCTGCAAAATGCAATAACTGGAGCTAGGCACTTTGTGAATACCCTGGGCACAGTAGATAAGCCAAAGGGCAGTGTAGAGAACTGATAGTGCATGTAGCCTGCTTTGAAGTGTAGGTATCTTCTGCAAAATCCTCTGATTGGGATGTGCATGTATGCTTCTTTCAATCTAGTGTTGCCAACCAGGCATCTTTGCCTAGCTTAGGAATTAATTGGTGAAGAGTCAGCATCTTGAATTTTGGAATCTCCAAAAAGGTGTTTAGAGTAGACAGGTCCAGGATAGGATGCCATGAATTGTCTTTTCTGGGTTCCAGGAAAAGTCTTTAGTAGAAACCTTGTCCCTTTTCCTCTTCTGGTACCAGTTGAATAGCTCCTATGCTTAAGAGAGAAAGCACTTGTTTTTGGGCCTCTGCCCACTGATTTGGGGGTAGGTCTGGCCACCCACTTGGTGTTGGCTACACGTGGAAGTGAAATCTGTATCCCCGGGACACTATATTTAAAACCCATCTGTCCTGGGTAATGAATTCCCAATTCTTTGCATGAAGAGCAGTCTTTCCCCACAAAGGGGCAGACAGTTGATAAGTGCCTGGAAATTTTAAAAGGAAGTCATTGAGACAGTTTACCATAGGAGGGGAGATTTATTATTCCCAGATTTGGAAGTGGAGGCCCCTCACTGCTTAGTTCTATGTGTCCCCTGGGACTGAAACCTGGGGTTTTTGCTGTGCCTGGGTTTGGCTTGAGAAGACCTAGAAGGGGCTGGAAAGGACCAATTCTTAGAGGGCCAGTGCCTACTAAATCTAGGAGGCAGAACTTGTAAAAAATCTTTAACAATTTGCATAAATTTAGCCTTATCTTCCATCTTTTTAAGAACTTCCCCAGCCTTGATACCAAACAGGCGGTCCTGATTTAAAGGAGCATCCAATAATTTATCTTTAACATGATCAGGCAAAGATTGCTCCTTAAGCCAAGCATGCCTTCTGAGCACAGACCCAGTAACAGCAGCCCTGCAAGAGGCCTCTAATGAATCAAAACCGCATTGCAAAGTATGTTTTCCAACTTGTTCAGCAGAATGCATTAAATCCTGTAATTCTTTATTTTCCACACAGTCAGGAATCAACATAATTTTCTGTTTAAGCAGTCCAATAACATGTTGCTGATACTTTAGCATATGAAACTGGCAGTTTAAAGCCCTAATGGCCAAGGTTGCAGAACTGTAAACCTTCTTACCCCATCTATCCAGCGCTCTGGTGTCTCTATCAGAAGGGTTAGGATTTTTAGCAGTAGAAGCCTTAATGCCCTTGGGCCCCAGTGAAATAGTCTCTGGATCTGCAATAGGATTTTTGAAAAGGAACTTGTGGGACTCAGGGACCCTGCAGTATCTGTCAGATTTTCTGGGAGCAGGAGGCAGGGAATCAGGGGCCCTACTAGATTCCGAAAAAGCATCATCAACAATGTCCAGTACAGGAAGAATAGCTAAAAGCCTATGCTGAGGTAGGAGAAGGAAATCCCTAAGCCTCTTTTCTGAATCAGAAAAATCCTGGCTTTCCCAGTGCAAATGCTCCCTTAGAGTATGTAAGGTTTCCCCAAAAGAAAAATCCTCAGGAGGGGAAGCAGAGGGAATGGAGTCCTCTGCATCAGATTCTTCATAAGTACATAAGGGCAAATCCAGATCATCAGAAGAATAAAAAAAAACAGAATCCTGATAAAAAGATTCATAATCAACTTCAATCCTAGGCCTCTTAAAAGGGCTACCCCTGATTAGAGTTATTAGATCTTCAGTCATTCTTATCATTTGTTTAGGCCTAGAGGCCTGAGCATGTGGCCTGGGCGTCGGTTTTTTAGACATGGATCGAGATTTTAGGCCTAAGTAAAGAAATAGGCATCGGTTTAATATGCATGTCCGTAGGCCTGAATACACCCTCAGAAGCTGGTGCCTGCACAGCGGCTCCGGACCCATCCAGGGTAGAGACATCCACGAGTTCCATAGTTGAAGCATCTCGCGGCATACCGGACTCCTAATGGGTTCTCAGTAGAGGCCTGCAAATCAGAAGTAGCGGGTATCAGGGGCTGTGAAAGCACCTCACTGAGTACTGGTGAACTGGCGACTGGCTTCGAAGAAACGTCGTCGGCAGTTTTGGACCTCGGCGACCTGTCTCTGCCTTTATCTTTGCATTTTTTTGGAATCCCGGTAGTCGGATGGCTAACTGATGAAATTTCTGGATAATTAAACCGAGAACCAAAATATTTAGAGGTGAAAATATACCGACGACGGATAGTGCGCTGATTAAATAAAGCACAAAACCGTCAGCAAGGTACATCGTGGTCAGGGCCTAGGCAAGGAATACAGTATGAATGAAAATCTTTATGAGGTATTTGTTTTCCACAAGTAATGCAATTATTAATTTTTTACTGACATCGATAAGGAGCAAGAAAAAGTTTCCCCAATGGGGTAATTAGCTTTAGTTGAAGACTTCGGTTCTGAAACTCAAAAACAAAAATTTCAGGAGTCGGCTGACCGGCACTTGCGAACTGCTTCTGCTTCAGGCACCACATGGCAAGAAAGACTGATGTAATGGTGTCAGCTGCATGTTTTATACCCCTGACGACCTGACATCATGGAAGAAGGGACAGCAACTGACGCAGGACCCAAGACTTTGTTAATCAGGCTGACTGAGGGCTACCTGCAAGCAGATAACCCAAATGTAATGACTGCAACAGTGAAACACAAAGAACATCAGCAATGGTAGACAGTGGGGAAGCAGATGTCATACCCATAAGAGCAAATAAGCAATTACCAAGCCAGTCTTCCAACTGTCTATTTTTGGCAGAACATTATTAACACCCTGTCCCCATGTGTGGGCATTTGTTTGACTGTCATATTTGGGCCTGTCCAGAAGTCAGTCTGTGATGGCATGACAGCTAGGCCCACATGTATCCTTATAAGAACATATAGCAACATAGACCGTCTAAGGACAACAGCAAATGGAGTGATGCAATGATGGACAACCCGATAAATAGGTACACTCGGAGGTGTGACGTCCACAACCTTATGTGTGATGTAACAGCATGTACCCCACTCACATCAGAATTACAAATACATAGCAGCCACTGTGACCAAAGCCTATGACTGGACTACAGAAGGACAAAGAGACACACATAAGGGGAAGGGGAACCACTGGCCAGCAAATGGAGAATGTGCACACCAGAACAAATTGTGCAGTAACATAGGTGCCATGCAGTGTATGGAGTCAGTAAACTACACCTGCAAATACTCAACGCACACCCATGTAAGCGGAGGTCTGCAACAAAACATAAACCCAAACAATGGACAACTCAGAGGCAAAATCACATGAGAACTCCACCAACCTACACACCACAGACCATGTAGACTCTACACACCAGGATTTTGCAAACACTAAGGCCTTACCCCAAACCCCAAACACCTACCCTATGCAGATAGGCTAACAGCACTGTCCCTCTACCCCATTCAATACAGACTCTGCTGAGGTGACCCCTGTCTGGCATACAAAGCAATCCAGACCCTACCTTGATGGGACTGTTGCACATCTGGAACTCAAGGTCCACTCCATCAACTTGTAGGTGCAGAATCAACCTGGGCTGTGATATCAATACGGCTTGTTGGTGTTACAGATATGTGTACCACATACACCCCCATCTGTGGAATACACTCCCTGTCAACAGCAAGCCAGGTGCCTCAATACCCCTAGTGATGTGCTCCCTATATAAGGCATGGGAAACACAAAATACAGTCCTGTGATTCTACCTGTGTCCCTGCTGGACAGGGGGTCTGTGTGCTGTCATGTCATAACATGGGCTACACTCTCATTTGTGTGGGTTATAAGGGCTTCAGGGCCAATACCCTACTAATGTCATAGCAACCAATCAACATAAACACAACCCTCCCCCCCAAAAGGAGAGATCCCTCCCCCCCAAAAGGAGAGATATCTATACCAAGCGATTGCAGCCCCCCAAACATCTCCAACGCCCAAGTGAGAACTGCTCTCTCCAAACCAAAAACACAGCATCCATGGGACCTGATGGTGTCCCCGGCTGTGTGCTCCACGAACTCAATGAGGAATTAAACCCACAGCTAGGACAGCTGTTTAATCATAGTCTTACCTCTGGATACGTACCCAGGGAGTGGCGCACTGCAACTGTGGTCCCACTTCACAAAGGCGGTGCCTCCACCGACCCTGGAAATTACCGGCCCATTAGCTTGACAAGCCTTATCTGCAAAGCCATGGAGAGGATCATAATGGACCTCATAAATAAAGACATAGGGAATTTGCAGACTTTGGATCCATCCCAGTTTGGCTTTGTCAAAGGCAGATCATGCCTTCTAAACTTGGTTGCCTTTTGAAACAGTCACCAAAGCCATTGATGAGGGAAAGGCAGTCCATACAGCCTACCTCGATCTGGCGAAGGCCTTCGATACAATACCCCACTCGGGTATCATTGAAAAACTCATCAGCTTAAATGTTAACCCATACATCACAAGATGGGTTGCAAACTGGCTGAGTGACAGAACCCACAGGGTCAGAGTTGCTGGCGCCATGTCAGACTCAAAGCCTGTCACAAGTGGTGTACCACAGGGCTCAGTCCTGGGCCCACTCTTGTTTGGCATCTACTTTTCGAGTACAAGCAAACACAGGAGGTTATGGCTGACAAAGTTTGCAGATGACTGCAAACTGGGCACCATAGTAGAAAACACATCTGACACAGATATCCTTCAGAAGGGTCTCACAGAAACGGATAACTGGTGCCAGAGCCATGGCCTAAAGTTAAATGCCAAAAATGCATAGTCATACCCTTCGGGAAAAACAAGGTTACCCCTAGCTACCAAATAGGTGGCAATCCACTGAGCACAGAAGAAGTTATCAGGGACCTGGGGACCCAGGTTGATAGTAGTCTGTCTTTCGACACCCATGTAGCTAAAGTAGTTAGGAAGACCTTCTACATTGCCCACCTTATCATGAAGGGATTCTCATCTAGATCAAGGGAGGTCATAGTCTCCCTATACTCATCACTCATCAGACCAATGATTGAGTACAATGCCCCATTCGGAATGTATCTGACCCGACACTTGCAGCAGCTGGAGAGGCCACAAAGTTCCTCACCAAAAGGATAAAGGGTCTCAAACATCTGTCCTATGCTGCCCGACTGAAAGAACTCCAGCTCTATTCAGTCGCACCGCTGCTCAGAGGTGACCTTTGCCTAACATACAAGGCCATGTCAAACCCAGATTTGATGAATATGCTTCACCTCAAAAATCTAGATCCGTCAGAGCCACAAGGGCGGAGACTTAAACCTCGACACGCTATTAATAGGACGTGCTGGAGGGATAGATTCATCACCCAAAGACTCCCTATGCTGTGGAATAAAATCCCGGTATATGTGAGGCAGAGCACCTCGCTGGCCTTGTTCAAGAGAAATCTTGACCAATGGATGGGAGATCGCAGATATACCCCAGGGATTACCTCAGTGTCACTGCTCGACAGAGGCACAGCAAAATAATGGGTATAGTTCCCCATACTAAAGGGGTGGCGTAAGCCACAAAACTATGGGCTAGGCTTGTAAATGCCCTCGGGCAGATAGCCTAGTATGAACCTATGAACCTATGAACCTATGAACAACTGTCTTTCAGTGGTTCACCACATTACTCTGTACTGCCTTGCCACTGA
>NC_056730.1:566334920-566399920 GCF_019279795.1 Protopterus annectens
AGCAGTCCTACTGATGTCATTAAACTTAGGAGGACCTTTGGACACTTGCCAGCCCTATAAGCCAGGTAGTGCATGCAATAACTGTGTAACACTATAGTACAAATACCTAGATAGGCAGGGGTTCTATTCTCAGTTCTAGCAAATGTGTGTGTGTGTGTGTGTGTGTGTGTGTGTGTGTGTGTGTGTGTGTGTGTGTGTGTGTGTGTGTGTGTGTGTGTGTGCGTTTGTAGAATGAAGTACTTTGAGAACTTTCTCACCCAAAACCCTTCCCAGTGCCCTACATTAGCTGTCCTACTGATGTCACTAAACTTAGGAGCACCTTTGGACATGACACTTGCCATCCCTATAAGCCAGGTAGTGCATGCAATAACTGTGTAACACTATAGTACAAATACCTATATAGGCAGGGGTTCTATTCTCAGTTCTGGCAAATGTGTGTGTGTGTGTGTGTGTGTGTGTGTGTGTGTGTGTGTGTGTGTGTGTGTGTGTGTGTGTATGTGTGTGTGTGCATGTGTATGTGCGTGTGTGTGTGCATGAGTGTGTGTGTGTATGTGTGTGTGCGCGTGTGTGCGCGTGTGTGAGTGGGAATGAAGCCCTGCTGTCTCTGTGGTGTAGAGGGAGTGGATCCCAGCTGCCTCTGTGTTGTAGAGGGAATGCAGCCCTGCTGTCTCTGTGGTGTAGAGGGAATGGAGCCCTGCTGCCTCTGTGGTGTAGAGGGAGTGGAGCCCAGCTGCCTCTGTGGTGTAGAGGGAATGTAGCCCTGCTGCCTCTGTGGTGTAGAGGAATGGAGCCCTGCTGCCTCTGTGGTGTAGAGGGAATGGAGCCCTGCTGCCTCTGTGGTGTAGAGGGAATGGAGCCCTGCTGCCTCTGTGGTGTAGAGGGAATGGAGCCCTGCTGTCTCTGTGGTGTAGAGGGAATGGAGCCCTGCTGCCTCTGTGGTGTAGAGGGAATGGAGCCCTGCTGTCTCTGTGGTGTAGAGGGAATTTAGCCCTGCTGTCTCTGTGGTGTAGAGGGAATGGAGCCCTGCTGTCTCTATGATACAGAGGGAATGGAGCCCTGCTGTCTCTGTGGTGTAGAGGGAATATAGCCTTCTGTCTCTGTGGTGTAGAGGAAATGTAGACCTGCTGTGTCTGAAGTGTGTAGCGGGAATGTAGCCCTGCTGTCTTTGTGGTGTAGAGGAAATGTTGCCCTGCTGCCTCTGTTGTGTAGAGGGAATGGAGCCCTGCTGTCTCTGTGGTGTAGAGGGAATGGAGCCCTTCTGTCTTTGTGGTGTGCAGAGGGAATGCAGCCCTGCTGTCTCTGTGGTGTAGAGGGAATGGAACCCTGCCATTACTGTGGTGTAGAGGGCATGTAGCCCTGCTGTCCCTGTGGTGTAGAAGGAATTGAGCCCTGCTGTCTATGTGGTGTAGAGGGAATGGAGCCCTGCTGTTACTGTGGTGTAGAGGGAATGTAGCCCTGCTGTCTCTGTGGTGTAGAGGGAATGGAGCCCTGCTGTCTCTGTGGTGTGCAGAGGGAATGGAGCCCTGCTGCCTCTGTGGTGTAGAGGGAATGGAGCACTGCTGTCTCTGTGGTGTGCATGAATGGAGCATGCTGTCTCTGTGGTTTGAAGAGGGAATGTAGCCCTGCTGTCTCTGTGGTGTGCAGGGAATGGAGCCCTGCTGTCTCTGTGGTGTAGAGGGAATGGAGCCCTGCTGTCTCTGTGGTGTAGAGGGAATGGAGCCCTGCTGTCTCTGTGGTGTAGAGGGAATGGAGCCCTGCTGTCTCTGTGGTGTTCAGGAATGGAGCCCTGCTGTCTCTGTGGTGTACAGGAATGGAGCCCTGCTGTCTCTGTGGTGTAGAGGGAATGGAGCCCTGCTGTCTCTGTGGTGTAGAGGGAATGGAGCCCTGCTGTCTCTGTGGTGTAGAGGGAATGTAGCCCTGCTGTCTCTGTGGTGTAGAGGAAATGTAGACCTGCTGTCTCTGTGGTGTAGCGGGAATGTAGCCCTGCTGTCTTTGTGGTGTAGAGGAAATGTTGCCCTGCTGCCTCTGTGGTGTAGAGGGAATGGAGCCCTGCTGTCTCTGTGGTGTAGAGGGAGTGGAGCCCAGCTGCCTCTGTGGTGTAGAGGGAATGTAGCCCTGCTGCCTCTGTGGTGTAGAGGGAATGGAGCCCTGCTGCCTCTGTGGTGTAGAGGGCATGGAGACCAGCTGTCTCAGTGGTGTGCAGAGGGAATAGAGCCCTGCTGCCTTTGTGGTGTAGAGTGAATAGAGCTTTGCTGTCTCTGTGGTGTATAGGGAATGTAGCCCTGCTGCCTCTGTGCTATAAAGAAAATGGAGCCCTGCTGTCTCTGTGGTGTGAAGAGGGAATGGAGCCCTGCTGTCTCTGTGGTGTAGAGGGAATGGAGCACTGTTGTCTCTGTGGTGTACAGGAATGGAGCCCTGCTGTCTCTGTGGTGTAGAGGGAATGGAGTCCTGCTGCCTCTGTGGTGTAGAGGGAATCGAGCCCTGCTGTCTCTGTGGTGTGAAGAGGGAATGGAGCCCTGCTGTCTCTGTGGTGTAGAGGGAATGGAGCACTGTTGTCTCTGTGGTGTACAGGAATGGAGCCCTGCTGTCTCTGTGGTGTAGAGGGAGTGGAGTCCAGCTGTCTCTGTGGTGTAGGGGGAATGTAGTCCTGTTGCCCCTATGGTGTAGAGGGAATGGAGCCCTGCTGTCTTTGTGGTGTAGAGGTAATAGAGCCCTGCTGTCTCTGTGGTGCAGAGGGAATGTAGCCCTGTTGCCTCTGTGGTATAGAGGAAATAGAGCCCTATTTTCTTGTTATATCTAGAGGGGATGGAGCCCTGCTGTCTCTGTGGTGTAGGGGAAATGTAGTCCTGCAGTCTCTGTGGTGTGAAGAGGGAATGGAGCCCTGCTGTCTTTGTGGTATGAAGAGGGAATGGAGCCCTTCTACCTCTCTGGTGTAGAGAATGGAACCCTTCTGTCTTTGTGGGGTGTAGAGGGAATGGAGCCCTGCTGTCTCAGTGGTGTAGAGGGAATAGAGCACTGCTGTCTGTGGTGTTCAGAATGGAACCCTGCTGTCTCTGTTGTGTAGAGGGAGTGGAGCCCTGCTGTCTATGTGGTGTATAAGGAATGGAGCCCTGCTGTCTCTGTGGTGTAGATGGAATGCAGCCCTGCTGATACTGTGTTGTAGAAGGAATGGAGTCTTTCTGTCTCTGTGGTGTAGATGGAGTGCAGCCCAGCTGCATCTTGTTTGTAGAGAGAATGGAGCCCTTCTGCCTCTGTGGTGTGCAGAGGGAATAGAGCCCTGCTATCTCTGTGGTGTAGAGGGAATGGAGCCCTTCTGCCTCTGTGGTGTGCAGAGGGAATAGAGCCCTGCTGTCTCTGTGGTGTGCAGAGGGAATAGAGCCCTGCTGTCTCTGTGGTGTAGAGGGAATGGAGCACTGCTGTCTCTGTGATGTACAGGACTGGAGCCTTGCTGTCTCTGTGGTGTAGAGGGAATGCAGCCCTGCTGCCTCTGTGGTGTAGAAGGAATTGAGCCCAGCTGTCTATGTGGTGTACAGGAATGGAGCACTGCTGTCTCTGTGGTGTACAGGAATGGAGCCTTGCTGTCTCTGTGGTGTAGAGGGAATGCAGCCCTGCTGTCTCTGTGGTGTAGAGGGAATGGAGCCCTGCTGTCTCTGTGGTGTAGAGGGAATGGAGCCCTGCTGCCTCTGTGGTGTAAAGGGAATGGAGCACTGCTGTCTCTGTGGTGTACATGAATGGAGCATGCTGTCTCTGTGGTGTACAGGTAATGGAGCACTGCTGTCTCTGTGGTGTACAGGAATGGAGCCCTGCTGTCTCTGTGGTGTAGAGGGAATGTAGCCCTGCTGTCTCTGTGGTGTAGAGGGAATGCAGCCCTGCTGTCTCTGTGGTGTAGAGGGAATGGAGCACTGCTGTCTCTGTGGTGTAGAGGGACAGTAGCCCTGCTGTCTTTGTGGTGTAGAAAGAATGTAGCTCTGCTGTCTCTGTGGTGTAGATGGAATGGAGTTCTGCTGTTACTGTGGTGTATAGGGAATGGAGCACTGCTGTCTCTGTGGTGTAGAGGGAATGGAGCCCTGCTGTCTCTGTGGTGTACAGGAATGGACCCTTGCTGTCTCTGTGGTGTAGAGGGAATTGAGCCGTGCTGCCTCTGTGGTGTAGAGGGAATATAGTCCTGCTGCCTCTGTGGTGTAGAGGTAATGGAGCCCTGCTGTCCTCTGTGGTGTTCAGGAATGGAGCCCTGCTGTCTCTGTGGTGTAGAGGGAATGTAGCCCTGCTGACTCTGTGGTGTAGAGGGAATGGAGCCCTGCTGTCTCTGTGGTGTAGAGGGAATGGAGCCCTGCTGTCTCTGTGGTGTAGAGGGAATGGAGCCCTGCTGCCTCTGTGGTGTAGAGGGAATGGAGCCCTGCTGTCTCTGTGGTGTAGAGGGAATGTAGCCCTGCTGTCTCTGTGGTGTAGAGGGAATGGAGCCCTGCTGTCTCTGTGGTGTAGAGGGAATGGAGCACTGCTGTCTCTGTGGTGTACATGAATGGAGCCCTGCTGTCTCTGTGGTTTTCAGAGAGAATGTAGCCCTGCTGTCTCTATGGTGCAGAGGCAATGGAGCCCAGCTGCCTCTGTGTTGTAGAGGAAATGGAGCCCTGCTGCCTCTGTGGTGTAGAGGGAATGGAGCACTGCTGTCTCTGTGGTGTACATGAATGGAGCATGCTGTCTCTGTGGTTTGAAGAGGGAATGTAGCCCTGCTGTCTCTGTTGTGCAGAGGGAGTGTAGCCCAGCTGTCTCTGTGGTGTAGATGGAATGGAGCCCTGCTGTCTCTGTGGTGTAGAGGGAATGTAGCCCTGCTGTCTCTGTGGTGTAGAGGGAATGTAGCCCTGCTGTCTCTGTGGTGTAGAGGAATGGAGCCCTGCTGTCTCTGTGGTGTAGAGGGAATGGAGCCCTGCTGTCTCTGTGGTGTAGAGGGAATGGAGCCCTGCTGTCTCTGTGGTGTACAGGAATGGAGCCTTGCTGTCTCTGTGGTGTAGAGGGAATGGACCCCTGCTGTCTCTGTGCTATAGAGGGAATGGAGCCCTGATGTCTCTGTGGTGTAGAGGGATGGAGCCCTGCTGCCTCTTTGGTGTAGAGGGAATGGAGACCTGTTGCCTCTGTGGTCTAGAGGGAATGGAGCCCTGCTGTCCCTGTGGTGTAGAGGGAATGGGGCCCTGCTGTTACTGTGGTGTAGATGGAATGTAGCCCTGCTGTCTCTATGGTGTAGAGGGAATGTAGCCCTGCTGTCTCTGTGGTGTAGAGGGAATGGAGCCCTGCTGTCTCTGTGGTGTACAGGAATGGAGCCTTGCTGTCTCTGTGGTGTAGAGGGAATGCAGCCCTGCTGTCTCTGTGGTGTAGAGGGAATGGAACCCTGCTGTTACTGTGGTGTAGAGGGAATGGAGCCCAGCTGCCTCTGTGGTGTAGAGGGAATATAGCCCTGCTGCCTCTGTGGTGTAGAGGGAGTGGAGCCCTACTGTCTCTGTGGTGTGCAGAGGGAATTGAGCCCTGCTGCCTTTGTGGTGTAGAGGTAATAGAGCTTTGCTGTCTCTGTGGTGTATAGGGAATGTAGCCCTGCTGCCTCTGTGCTATAAAGAAAATGGAGCCCTGCTATCTCTGTGTTGTGCAGAGGGAATGGAGCCCTGCTATCTATGTGGTGTATAAGGAATGGAGCCCTGCTGTCTCTGTGGTGTAGAGGGAATGGAGCACTGCTGTTACTGTAGTGTAGAGGGAATGGAGTCCTTCTGTCTCTGTGGTGTAGATTGAATGGAGCACTGCTGTCTCTGTGCTGTACAGGAATGAAGCCTTGCTGTCTCTGTAGTGTAGAGGGAATGCAGCCCTGTTGTCTCTGTGGTGTAGAGGGAATGGAGCCCTGCTGTCTCAGTGGTGTAGAGGGAATAGAGCACTGCTGTCTCTGTGGTGTTCAGGAATGGAGCCCTGCTGTCTCTGTTGTGTAGAGGGAGTGGAGCCCAGCTGCCTCTGTGGTGTAGAGGGAATGGAGCCCTGCTGTCTCTATGGTGTGGAGGAAATCTAGCCCTGCTGTCTCTGTGGTGCATAGAGGGAATGGAGCCCTGCTGCCTCTGTGGTGTAGAGGGAATGGAGCACTGCTGTCTCTGTGGTGTACATGAATGGAGCATGCTGTCTCTGTGGTTTGAAGAGGGAATGTAGCCCTGCTGTCT
This sequence comes from Protopterus annectens, assembly GCF_019279795.1. Lineage (NCBI taxonomy): Eukaryota > Metazoa > Chordata > Ceratodontiformes > Protopteridae > Protopterus > Protopterus annectens. The sequence continues at coordinate 566,341,109 of NC_056730.1, forward strand.
TTGTGGTGTAGGGGGAAATGCAGCCCTGCTGCCTCTGTAGTTAAGAGGGAATGGAGCCCTACTGTCTCTGTGGTGTGCAGAGGGAATGGAGCCCTGTTGTCTTTGTGGTGTACAGGGAATGGAGCACTGCTGTCTCTGTGGTGTAGAGGGAATGGAGCATTGCTTCCTTGTGGTGCAGAGGGAGTGGAGCCCAACTGCCTCTGTGGTGTAGAGGGAATGTAGCCCTGCTGCCTCTGTGGTGTAGAGGGAATGGAGCCCTGCTGCCTCTGTGGTGTAGAGGGAATGGAGCCCTGCTGCCTCTGTGGTGTAGAGGGAATGGAGTCCTGCTGTCTCTGTGCTGTAGCAGGAATGGAGCCCTGCTGTCTCTGTGGTGAAGGAGTGGAGCCCAGTTGCCTCTGTGGTTTAGAGGGAATGGAGCCCTGTTTTTTCTGTGGTGTAGAGGGAGTGTAGTCTTGCTGTCTCTGTGGTGTAGAGGGAATGCAGCCCTGCTGTTACTGTGGTGTAGAGGGAATGTATCTCTGCTGTCTCTGTGGCATAGAGGGAATGGAGTCCTGCTGTCTCTGTGCTGTAGCAGGAATGGAGCCCTGCTGTCTCTGTGGTGTAGAGGAATGGAGCCCTGCTGTCTCTGTGGTGTAGAGGGAATGGAGCCCTGCTGTCTCTGTGGTGTAGAGGGAATGGAGCCCTGCTGTCTCTGTGGTGTAGAGGAATGGAGCCCTGCTGTCTCTGTGGTATGTAGAGGGAATGGAGCCCTGCTGCCTCTGTGGTGTAGAGGGAATGGAGCCCTGTTGTCTCTGTGATGTGAAGAGGGAATGTAGCCCTGCTGTCTTTGTGGTGTGAAGAGGGAATGGAGCGCTGCTGCCTCTGTAATGTAGAGGGAATGGAACCCTGCTGCCTCTGTGGTATAGAGAAAATGGAGCCCTGCTGTCTCTGTAGTGAAGAGGGAGTGGAGCCCTGCTGCCTTTGTAGTGTAGGGGGAAATGCAGCCCTGCTGCCTCTGTAGTTAAGAGGGAATGGAGCCTTGTTGTCACTGTATTGTAGAAGGAATGGAGCCCTGCTGTCTCTGTGGTATGAAGAGGGAATGGAGCCCTACTGTCTCTGTGGGGTGCAGAGGGAATGGAGCCCTGCTGTCTCAGTGGTGTAGAGGGAATGGAGCACTGCTGTCTCTGTGGTGTTCAGGAATGGAGCCCTGCTGTCTCTGTGGTGTAGAGGGAGTGGAGTCCAGCTGTCTCTGTGGTGTAGAGGGAATGGAGCCCTGCTGCCTCTGTGGTGTAGAGGGAATGTAGTCCTGCTGCCTCTATGGTGTAGAGGGAATGGAGCCCTGCTGTCTCTGTGGTGTAGAGGAATGTAGTCCTGCTGCCTCTGTGGTGTAGAGGAATGGAGCCCTGCTGTCTCTGTGGTGTAGAGGGAATGTAGCCCTGCCATCTCTGTGGTGTAGAGGGAATGGAGCCCTGCTGTTACTGTGGTGTAGAGGGAATGGAGCCCTGTTTTTTCTGTGGTGTAGAGGGAGTGTAGTCTTGCTGTCTCTGTGGTGTAGATGGAATGCAGCCCTGCTGATACTGTGTTGTAGAAGGAATGTAGCCCTGCTATCTCTGTGGTGCAGAGGGAATGGAGCCCTGCTGTCTCTGTGGTGTAGAGGGAATGGAGCCCTGCTGTCTCTGTGATATAGAGGGAATGGAGCCCTGCTGTCTCTGTGGTGTAGAGGGAATGGAGCCCTGCTGTCTCTGTGGTGTAGAGGGAATGTAGCCCTGCTGTCTCTGTGGTGTAGAGGGAATGGAGCCCTGCTGTCTCTGTGGTGTGCAGAGGGAATGTAGCCCTGCTGTCTCTGTGGTGTACAGGGAATGGAGCCCAGCTGCTTCTGTGGTGTAGAGGGAATGGAGCCTTGCTGCCTCTGTGGTGTAGAGGGAGTGGATACCTGCTGCCTCTGTGGAGTAGAGGGAATGTAGCCCTGCTGTCTCTGTGGTGTAGAGGGAATGGAGCCCTGCTGTCTCTGTGGTGTAGAGGGAATGGAGCCCTGCTGTCTCTGTGGTGTAGAGGGAATGGAGCCCTGCTGTTACTGTGGTGCAGAGGGAATGTAGCCCTGCTGTCTCTGTGGTGTAGAGGGAATGTAGCCCTGCCATCTCTGTGGTGTAGAGAGAATGGAGCCCTGCTGTTACTGTGGTGTAGAGGGAATGGAGCACTGCTGTCTCTGTGGTGTTCAGGAATGGAGCCCTGCTGTCTCTGTGGTGTAGAGGGAATGGAGCCCTGCTGCCTCTGTGGTGTAGAGGGAATGTAGTCCTGCTGCCTCTGTGGTGTAGAGGGAGTGGAGCCCTGCTGGCTCTGTGGTGTAGAGGGAATGTAGCCCTGCTGTCTTTGTGGTATGTACAGGAAATTGAGCCCTGCTGTCTCTGTGGTGTGCAGAGGGAATGGAGCCCTGTTTTTTCTGTGGTGTAGAGGGAGTGTAGTCTTGCTGTCTCTGTGGTGTAGAGGGAATGGAGCCCTGCTGCCTCTGTGGTGTAGAGGGAATGTAGCCCTGCTGTCTCTGTGGTGTAGAGGGAATGGAGCCCTGCTGTCTCTGTGGTGTAGAGGGAATGGAGCCCTGCTGTCTCTGTGGTGTAGAGGGAATGGAGCCCTGCTGTCTCTGTGGTGTAGAGGGAATGGAGCCCTGCTGTCTCTGTGGTGTAGAGGGAATGCAGCCCTGCTGTCTCTGTGGTGTAGAGGGAAGGGAACCCTGCTGCCTCTGTATTGTAGAGGGCATGGAGACCAGCTGTCTCAGTGGTGTGCAGAGGGAATAGAGCCCTGCTGTCTCTGTGGTGTAGAGGGAATGGAGCACTGCTGTTACTGTAGTGTAGAGGGAATGGAGCCCTTCTGTCTCTGTGATGTACAGGAATGGAGCCCTGCTGCGTCTGTGGTGTAGAGTGAATGTAGTTTTGCTGTCTCTGTGGTGTAGAGGGAATGGAACCATGCTGTCGCTGTGGTGTAGAGGGAATGGAGCCCTGCTGTCTCTGTGGTGTGCAGAGGGAATGGAGCCCTGCTGTCTCTGTGGTGTAGCGGGAATGTAGCCCTGCTGTCTCTGTTGTATGTAGCGGGAATGGAGCCCTGCTATCTCTATAGTATGTAGAGGGAATGTCACCCTGCTGTCTCTGTGGTAGGTAGAGGGAATGGAGCCCTGCTATCTCTGTGGTGTAGAGAGAATGAAGCCCTGTTGTCTCGGTTGTGTAGAGGAATGGAGCCCTGCTGTCTCTGTGGTGTGCAGAGGGAATGGAGCCCTGCTGTCTTTGTGGTGTAGAGGGCATGGAGCACTGCTGCCTCTGTAGTGTAGTGGGAATGTAGCCCTGCTATCTCTGTGGTGTAGAGGGAGTGGAGCCCAGCTGCATCTTTGGTGTAGAGGGAATGTAGCCCTGCTGCCTCTGTGGTGTAGAGGGAATGGAGCCCAGCTGTCTCTGTGGTGTAGAGGGAATGGAGCCCTGCTGCCTCTGTGGTGTAGAGGGAATGAAGCCCTGCTGCCTCTGTGATGTAAAGGGAATGCAACCCTGCTGCATCTGTGGTGTCCCAGGGGAATGGAGCACTGCTGCCTCTGTGGTGTAGAGAAGTGGAGCCCTGCTGTCTCTGTGGTGTAGAGGGAATGGAGCCCTGCTGTCTCTGTGGTGTAGAGGGAATGGAGCCCTGCTGTCTCTGTGGTGTAGAGGGAATGGAGTCCTGTTGTCTCTGTGGTATAGAGAAAATGGAGCCTTGCTGTCTCTGTGGTGTAGAGGGAATGGAGCACTGCTGTCTCTGTTGTGTTCAGGAATGGAGCCCTGCTGTCTCTGTGGTCTACAGGAATGGAGTCCTGCTGCCTCTGTGGTGTAGAGGGAATGGAGCCCTGCTGTCTCTGTGGTGTAGAGGGAATGGAGCCCTGCTGTCTCTGTGGTGTAGTGGAAATGGAGCCCTGCTGTCTCTGTGGTGTAGAGGGAATGGAGCCCTACTGTCTCTGTGGTGTGCAGAGGGAATGGAGCCCTGCTGTCTCTGTGGTGTAGAGGGAATGGAGCACTGCTGTCTCTGTGGTGTTCAGGAATGGAGCCCTGCTGTCTCTGTGGTGTAGAGGGAGTGGAGCCCAGCTGCCTCTGTGGTGTAGAGGGAATGTAGTCCTGCTGCCTCTATGGTGTAGAGGGAATGGAGCCCTGCTGTCTCTGTGGTGTAGAGGAATGTAGTCCTGCTGTCTCTGTGGTGTAGAGGGAATGGAGCCCTGCTGCCTCTGTGGTGTAGAGGGAGTGGAGCCCTGCTGCCTCTGTGGTGTAGAGGGAATGGAGCCCTGCTGTCTCTGTGGTGTAGAGGGAATGGAGCCCTGCTGCCTCTGTGGTGTAGAGGGAATGGAGCCCTGCTGTCTCTGTGGTGTAGAGGGAATGGAGCCCTGCTGTCTCTGTGGTGTAGAGGGAATGGAGCCCTGCTGTCTCTGTGGTGTAGAGGGAATGGAGCCCTGCTGTCTCTGTGGTGTAGAGGGAATGGAGCCCTGCTGCCTCTGTGGTGTAGAGGAATGGAGCCTTGCTGTCTCTGTGGTGTACAGGAATGGAGCTTTGCTGCCTCTGTGGTGTAGAGGGAATGGAGCACTGCTGTCTCTGTGGTGTAGAGGGAATGGAGCCCTGCTGTCTCTGTGGTGTAGAGGGAATGTAGCCCTGCTGTCTCTGTGGTGCAGAGGGAATGGAGCCCAGCTGTCTCTGTGGTGTAGAGGGAATGGAGCCCTGCTGTCTCTGTGGTGTAGAGGGAATGGAGCCCTGCTGTCTCTGTGGTGTAGAGGGAATGGAGCCCTGCTGTTACTCTGGTGTAGTGGGAATGTAGCCCTGCTATCTCTGTCGTGTAGAGGAATGGAGCCCAGCTACCTCTGTGGTGTAGAGGGAATGCAGCCCTGCTGTCTCTGTGGTGTAGAGGGAATGGAGCCCAGCTGCCTCTGTGGTGTAGAGGGAATGGAGCCTTGCTGCCTCTGTGGTGTAGAGGGAATGGAGCACTGCTGTCTCTGTGGTGTACAGGAATGGAGCCCTGCTGCCTCTGTAGTGTAGAGGGAATGGAACCCTGCTGCCTCTGTGCTGTAGAGGGAGTGGAGCCCAGCTGCCTCTGTGGTGTAGAGGGAATGGAGCTCTGATGTCTCTGTGGTGTAGTGGGAATAGAACCTTGCTGCCTCTGTGGTGTAGAGGGAATGTAGCTCTGCTGTCTCTGTGGCATAGAGGGAATGGAGTCCTGCTGTCTCTGTGGTGTAGAGGGAATGGAGCCCTGCTGCCTCTGTGGTGTAGAGGGAATGGAGCTCTGATGTCTCTGTGGTGTAGAGGGAATGGGGCACTGCTGTCTCTGTGGTGTAGAGGATGGCCCTGCTGCTGTCTTTGTGGTGTAGAGTTAATAGAGCCTTGCTGTCTCGGTGGTGTAGAGGGGATGGAGCCCTGCTGTCTCTGTGGTGTGCAGAGGGAATTGAGCTCTGCTGTCTTTGTGGTGTAGAGGGAATGGAGCCCTTCTGCCTCTGTGGTGTAGAGGGAATGGAGCCCAGCTGTCTCTGTGGTGTGCAGAGTGAATGGGGCCCTGCTGTCTTTGTGGTTTAGAGAGAATGGAGTCCAGCTGTCTCTGTGGTATAGAGGGAATGTAGCCCTGCTGTCTCTGTGGTGTTCTGGAATGGAGCCCTGCTGTCTCTGTGGTGTACAGGGAATGGAGCACTGCTGTCTCTGTGGTGTTCAGGAATGGAGCCCTGCTGTCTCTGTGATGTGCAGAGGGAATGGAGCCCTGCTTTTTCTGTGGTGTAGAGGGAAGGGAACCCTGCCATTGCTGTGGTGTAGAGGGCATGTAGCCCTGCTGTCCCTGTGGTGTAGAAGGAATTGAGCCCTGCTGTCTTTGTGGTGTAGAGGGAATGGAGTCCTGCTGTCTCTGTGGTGTAGAGGGAATGTAGCACTGCTGTCTCTGTGGTGTACAGGAATGGAGCCCAGCTGTCTCTGTGGTGTAGAGGGAATGGAGCACTGCTGTCTCTGTGGTGTACAGGATTGGAGCACTGCTGTCTCTGTGGTGTTCAGGAATGGAGCCCTGCTGTCTCTGTGGTGTAGAGGGAATGGAGCCCTGCTGCCTCTGTGGTGTAGAGGGAATGGAGCACTGCTGTCTCTGTGGTGTACAGGAATGGAGCCCTGCTGTCTCTGTGGTGTAGAGGGAATGGAGCCCTGCTGTCTCTGTGGTGTGCAGAGGGAATGGAGCCCTGCTGTCTCTGTGGTGTAGAGGGAATGGAGCCCTGCTGTCTCTGTGGTGTAGAGGGAATGGAGCCCTGCTGTCTCTGTGGTGTAGAGGGAATGGAGCCCTGCTGTCTCTGTGGTGTAGAGGGAATGTAGCCCTGCTGTCTCTGTGGTGTAGATGGAATGGAGCCCTGCTGTTTCTGTGGAGTAGAGGGAATGGAGGCATGCTGTCTCTGTGGTGCACAGATGGAATGGAGCCCTGCTGTCCCTGTGTTGCAGAGGGAATGTAGTCCTGCTGTCTCTGTGGTGTAGAGGGAATGTAGCCCTGCTGTCTCTGTGGTGTAGAGGGAATGGAGCCCTGCTGTCTCTGTGGTGTAGAGGGAATGGAGCCCTGCTGCCTCTGTGGTGAAGGAGTGGAGCCCAGCTGCCTCTGTGGTGTAGAGGGAATGTAGCCCTGCTGCCTCTGTGGTGTAGAGGGAATGGAGCCCTGCTGCCTCTGTGGTGTAGAGGAATGGAGCCCTGCTGTCTCTGTGGTGTAGAGGGAATGGAGCCCTGCTGCCTCTGTGGTGTAGAGGGAATGTAGTCCTGCTGTCTCTGTGGTGTAGAGGGAGTGGACCCCTGCTGCCTCTGTGGTGTAGAGGGAGTGGACCCCTGCTGCTTCTGTGGTGTAGAGGGAATGGAGCCCTGCTGTCTTTGTGGTATGTAGAGGGAATGGAGCCCTGCTGTCTCTGTGGTGTGAAGAGGGAATGGAGCCCTGCTGTCTCTGTGGTGTAGAGGGAATGGAGCCCTGCTGTCTCTGTGGTGTAGAGGGAATGGAGCACTGCTGTCTCTGTGGTGTTCAGGAATGGAGCCCTGCTGTCTCTGTGGTGTAGAGGGAATGGAGCCCTGCTGCCTCTGTGGTGTAGAGGGAATGGAGCCCTGCTGTCTCTGTGGTGTAGAAGGAATGTAGCCCTGCTGTCTCTGTGGTGTAGAGGGAATGGAGCACTGCTGTCTCTGTGGTGTACAGGAATGGAGCCCTGCTGTCTCTGTGGTGTAGAGGGAATGGAGCCCTGCTGTCTCTGTGGTGTAGAGGGAATGTAGTCCTGCTGCCTCTGTGGTGTAGAGGGAGTGGAGCCCTGCTGCCTCTGTGGTGTAGAGGGAATGTAGCCCTGCTGTCTCTGTGGTGTAGAGGGAATGGAGCCCTGCTGCCTCTGTGGTGTAGAGGGAATGGAGCCCTGCTGTCTCTGTGGTGTAGAGGGAATGGAGCCCTGCTGTCTCTGTGGTGTGCAGAGGGAATGGAGCCCTGCTGTCTCTGTGGTGTAGAAGGAATGTAGCCCTGCTGTCTCTGTGGTGTAGAGGGAATGGAGCCCTGCTGTTACTGTGGTGTAGAGGAATGTAGCCCTGCTGTCTCTGTGGTGTAGAAGGAATGTAGCCCTGCTGTCTCTGTGGTGTAGAGGGAATGGAGCCCTGCTGTCTCTGTGGTGTAGAGGGAATGTAGCCCTGCTGTCTCTGTGGTGTAGAGGAATGGAGCCCTGCTGTCTCTGTGGTGTGCAGAGGGAATGGAGCCCTGCTGTCTCTGTGGTGTAGAGGGAATGTAACCCTGCTGTCTCTGTGGTGTGCAGAGGGAATGTAGCCCTGCTGTCTCTGTGGTGTACAGGGAATGGAGCCCTGCTGTTACTGTGGTGTAGAGGGAATGTAGCCCTGCTGTCTCTGTGGTGTAGAGGGAATGTAGCCCTGCTGTCTCTGTGGTGTAGAGGGAATGGAGCCCTGCTGTCTCTGTGGTGTAGAGGAATGGAGCCCTGCTGTCTCTGTGATATAGAGGGAATGGAGCCCTGCTGTCTCTGTGGTGTAGAGGGAATATAGCCTTCTGTCTCTGTGGTGTAGAGGGAATGTAGACCTGCTGTCTCTGTGGTGTGCAGAGGGAATGGAGCCCTGCTGTCTCTGTGGTGTAGAGGGAATGGAGCCCTGCTGCCTCTGTGGTGTAGAGGGAATGGAGCCCTGCTGCCTCTGTGGTGTAGAGGGTGTGGAACCCAGCTGCCTCTGTGGTGTAGAGGGAATGGAGCCTTGATGTCCCTGTGGTGTAGTGGAATGGAGCCCTGCTGTCTCTGTGGTATGTAGAGGGAATGGAGCCCTGCTGCCTCTGTGGTGTAGAGGGAATGGAACCCTGCTGCCTCTGTGGTATAGAGAAAATGGAGCCCTGCTGTCTCTGTAGTGAAGAAGGAGTGGAGCCCTGCTGCCTTTGTAGTGTAGGGGGGAATGCAGCCCTGCTACCTCTGTAGTTAAGAGGGAATAGCGCCTTGTTGTCTCTGTAGTGTAGAGGGAATGGAGCACTGCTGTCTCTGTGGTGTGCAGTGGGAATGGAGTCCTGCTGCCTCTGTATTGTAGAAGGAATTGAGCCCTGCTGTCTCTGTGGTGTGAAGATGGAATGGAGCCCTACTGTCTTTGTGGTATGCAGAGGGAATGGAGCCCTGCTGTCTCTGTGGTGTAGAGGGAATGGAGCACTGCTGTCTCTGTGGTGTACAGGAATGGAGCCCTGCTGTCTCTGTGGTGTAGAGGGAATGGAGCCCTGCTGTCTCTGTGGTGTAGAGGGAATGGAGCCCTGCTGCCTCTGTGGTGTAGAGGGAATATAGTCCTGCTGCCTCTGTGGTGTAGAGGGAGTGGAGCCCTGCTGCTTCTGTGGTGTAGAGGGAATGTAGCCCTGCTGTCTCTGTGGTGTAGAAGGAATGTAGCCCTGCTGTCTCTGTGGTGTAGAGGGAATGGAGCCCTGCTGTTACTGTGGTGTAGAGGGAATGTAGCCCTGCTGTCTCTGTGGTGTAGAGGGAATGGAGCCCTGCTGTCTCTGTGGTGTAGAGGAATGGAGCCCTGCTGTCTCTGTGGTGTAGAGGGAATGGAGCCCTGCTGTCTCTGTGGTGTAGAGGGAATGTAGCCCTGCTGTCTCTGTGGTGTAGATGGAATGTAGCCCTGCTGTCTCTGTGGTGTGCAGGGGTAATGCAGCCCTGCTGTCTCTGTGGTGTAGAAGGAATGTAGCCCTGCTGTCTCTGTGGTGTAGAGGGAATGGAGCCCTGCTGTTACTGTGGTGTAGAGGGAATGTAGCCCTGCTGTCTCTGTGGTGTAGAGGGAATGTAGCCCTGCTGTCTCTGTGGTGTAGAGGGAATGGAGCCCTGCTGTTACTGTGGTGTAGAGGGAATGTAGCCCTGCTTTCTCTGTGGTGTAGAGGGAGTGTAGCCCTGCTGTCTCTTTGGTGTAGAGGGAATGTAGCCCTGCTGTCTCTGGGGAATAGATGGAATGGAGTCCTGCTGTCTCTGTGGTGTAGTGGGTATGTAGCCTTGCTGTCTCTGTTGTGTAGAGGGAATGTAGCCCTGATGTCTCTGTGGTGTAGAGGGAATGGAGCCCTGCTGTCTCTGTGGTGTAGAGGGAATGTAGCCCTGCTGTCTCTGTGGTGTAGAGGGAGTGGAGCCCAGCTGCCTCTGTGGTGTAGAGGGAATGTAGCCCTGCTGCCTCTGTGGTGTAGAGGGAATGGAGCCCTGCTGTCTCTGTGGTGTAGAGGAATGGAGCCCTGCTGCCTCTGTGGTGTAGAGGGAATGGAGCCCTGCTGCCTCTGTGGTGTAGAGGGAATGGAGCCCTGCTGTCTCTGTGGTGTGCAGAGGGAATGGAGCCCTGCTGTCTCTGTGGTGTAGAGGGAATGTAGCCCTGCTGCCTCTGTGGTGTAGAGGGAATGGAGCACTGCTGCCTCTGTGGTGTAGAGGGAATGGAGCACTGCTTCCTGTGTGGTGTGCAGAGAGGTAATGGAGCCCTGCTGTCTTTGTGGTGTAGAGGTAATAGAGCCCTGCTGTCTCTGTCGTGTAGAGGGAATGTAGCCCTGCTGTCTCTGTGGTGTAGAGGGAGTGGAGCCCTGCTGTCTCTGTGGTATGTAGAGGGAATGGAGCCCTGCTATCTCTGTGGTGTAGAGGGAATGGAGCCCTGCTGCCTCTGTGGTGTAGAGGGAATGGAGCCCTGCTGCCTCTGTGGTGTAGAGGGAATGGAGCCCTGCTGTCTCTGTGGTGTAGAGGGAATGTAGCCCTGCTGTCTCTGTGGTGTAGAGGGAATGGAGCCCTGCTGCCTCTGTGGTGTAGAGGAATGGAGCCCTGCTGTCTCTGTGGTGTGCAGAGGGAATGGAGCCCTGCTGTCTTTGTGGTGTAGAGGAATGGAGCCCTGCTGTCTCTGTGGTGTAGAGGGAATGGAGCCCTGCTGTCTCTGTGGTGTGAAGAGGGAATGGAGCCCTGCTGTCTCTGTGGTGTAGAGGGAATGTAGCCCTGCTGCCTCTGTGGTATAGAGGAAATGGAGCCCTACTTTCTCTGTGGTATGCAGGGGGGATGGAGCCCTGCTGTCTCTGTGGTATGTAGAGGGAATGGAGCCTTGCTATCTCTGTGGTGTAGAGGGAATGAAGCCCTGCTGTCTCTGTGGTGTAGAGGGAATGTAGCCCTGCTGTCTCTGTGGTGTAGAGGGAATGGAGCCCTGCTGCCTCTGTGGTGTAGTGGAAGTGGAGCCCTGCTGCCTCTGTGGTGTAGAGGGAATGGAGCCCTGCTGCCTCTGTGGTGTAGAGGGAATGGAGCCCTGCTGCCTCTGTGGTGTAGAGGGAATGGAGCCCTGCTGTCTCTGTGGTGTAGAGGGAATGGAGCCCTGCTGTCTCTGTGGTGTAGAGGGAATGGAGCCCTGCTGTTACTGTGGTGTAGATGGAATGTAGCCCTGCTGTCTCTATGGTGTAGAGGGAATGTAGCCCTGCTGTCTCTGTGGTGTAGAGGGAATGGAGCCCTGCTGTCTCTGTGGTGTAGAGGAATGTAGCCCTGCTTTCTCTGTGGTGTAGAGGGAGTGTAGCCCTGCTGTCTCTGTGGTGTAGAGGGAATGTAGCCCTGCTGTCTCTGTGGTGTAGAGGAATGGAGCCCTGCTGTCTCTGTGGTGTAGAGGGAATGTAGCCTGCTGTCTCTGTGGTGTAGAGGGAATGTAGCCCTGCTGTCTCTGTGGTGTAGAGGGAATGGAGCCCTGCTGTCTGTGATGTAGAGGGAATGTAGCCCTGCTGCCTCTGTGGTGTAGAAGGAGTGGAGCCCAGCTGCCTCTGTGGTTTAGAGGGAATGTAGCCCTGCTGCCTCTGTGGTGTAGAGGGAATGGAGCCCTGCTGCCTCTGTGGTGTAGAGGGATGGAGCCCTGCTGCCTCTGTGGTGTAGAGGGAATGGAGCCCTGCTGCCTCTGTGGTGTAGAGGGAATGGAGCCCTGCTGTCTCTGTGGTGTGCAGAGGGAATGGAGCCCTGCTGTCTCTGTGGTGTAGAGGGAATGTAGTCCTGCTGCCTCTGTGGTGTAGAGGGAATGGAGCCCTGCTGCCTCTGTGGTGTAGAGGGAATGGAGCCCAGCTGCCTCTGTGGTGTAGAGGGACTGTAGCCCTGCTGCCTCTGTGGTGTAGAGGGAATGCAGCCCTGCTGCCTCTGTGGTGTAGAGGGAATGGAGCCCTGCTGCCTCTGTATTGTAGAGGGAATGGAGCCCAGCTGTCTCTGTGGTGTGCAGAGGGAATGGAGCCCTGCTGCCTTTGTGGTGTAGAGGGAATGTAGCCCTGCTGCCTCTGTGGTATAAATGAAATGGAGCCCTGCGGTCGCTGTGGTGTGAAGAGGGAATGGAGCCCTGCTGCCTCTGTGGTATGTAGCGGGAATGTAGCCCTGCTGTCTCTGTTGTATGTAGCGGGAATGGAGCCCTGCTATCTCTATAGTATATAGAGTGAATGTAGCCCTGCTGTCTCTGTGGTGTAGAGGGAATGTAGCCCTGCTGCCTCTGTGGTGTAGAGGGAGTGGAGCCCTGCTGCCTCTGTGGTGTAGAGGGAATGGAGCCCTGCTGCCTCTGTGGTGTAGAGGGAGTGGAGCCCAGCTGCCTCTGTGGTGTATTTATTTATTTATTTATTTTTATTTTACATTTGTTTACCGGGCTAGTCTAACTGGATACATTTCCATTTTCAGCAGAGGCCTGGGGAGAAAAGCTCCACATTGAAGTTAATACAAACAAGTCATTTACATAAAGAAAGTAAGTAGTTAGTAAAATACAAACAGAAATGAGGTTTAATCTAGATTATACTAGTTGAAAATATATATTTGGAAGGACACTTACTCTAATTTTCTTTACAGTACAAGATAGGGGAGTTATACTATAGTAAAACATTCATGAAGAGTATAATTGATTAAGTAAGTATAAACCACAGAGAGTTCTATATAAATACAAAACAGAGGCTAATTAACAAGGGTGTTTTAGAGAATATCTACTCAAGGAGAGTGAGTAGAGAGAGGTGAGAGAGGGTGATTAAGAGAAGAGTAATTAGTAGAATCATACGACTGATGTAGAGGGAATGTAGCCCTGCTGCCTCTGTGGTGCAGAGGGAATGGAGCCCTGCTGTCTCTGTGGTGTAGAATGAATGTAGCCCTGCTGCCTCTGTGGTGCAGAGGGAATGGAGCTCTGATGTCTCTGTGGTGTAGAGGGAGTACAGCCCAGCTACCTCTGTGGTGTAGAGGGAATGCAGCCCTGCTGCATCTGTAGTGTAGAGGGAATGGAACCCTGCTGCCTCTGTGGTGTAGAGGGAGTGGAGCCCAGCTGCCTCTGTGGTGTAGAGGGAATGTAGCCCTGCTGCCTCTGTGGTGTAGAGGGAATGGAGCCCTGCTGTTACTGTAGTGTAGAGGTAATGGAGCCCTGCTGTCTCTGTGGTGTAGAAGGAGTGGAGCCCAGCTGCCTCTGTGGTGTAGAGGGAATGTAGCCCTGCTGCCTCTGTGGTGTAGAGGGAATGGAGCCCTGCTGTCTCTGTGGTGTAGAGGGAATGGAGCCCTGCTGCCTCTGTGGTGTGCAGAGGGAATGGAGCCCTGCTGCCTCTGTGGTGTAGAGGGAATGTAGCCCTGCTGCCTCTGTGGTGTAGAGGGAATGGAGCCCTGCTACCTCTGTGGTGTACAGAGGGAATGGAGCCCTGCTGTCTTTGTGGTGTAGAGGTAATAGAGCCCTGCTGTCTCTGTGGTGTAGAGGGAATGTAGCCCTGCTGCCTCTGTGGTATAGAGGAAATGGAGCCCTGCTGTCTCTGTGGTGTGAAGAGGGAATGGAGCCCTGCTGTCTCTGTGGTGTAGAGGGAATGGAGCCCTGCTATCTTTGTGGTGTAGAGGGAATGGAGCCCTGTCTCTGTGGTATGTAGAGGGAATGGAGCTCTGCTATCTTTGTGGTGTAGAGGGAATGGAGCCCTGCTGTCTCTGTGGTGTGAAGAGGGAATGTAGCCCTGCTGTCTTTGTGGTGTGAAGAGGGGATGGAGCGCTGCTGCCTCTGTAATGTAGAGGGAATGGAGCCCTGCTGCCTCTGTGGTATAGAGAAAATGGAGCCCTACTGTCTCTGTGGTGTGCAGAGGGAATGGAGCCCTGTTGTCTTTGTGGTGTACAGGGAATGGAGCACTGCTGTCTCTGTGGTGTTCAGGAATGGAGCCCTGCTGTCTCTGTGGTGTGCAGTGGTAATGGAGTCCTGCTGCCTCTGTAGTGCAGAAGTAATGGAGTCCTGTTGTCTCTGTGGTGTGAAGAGGGAATGGAGCCCTACTGTCTCTGTGGTGTGCAGAGCGAATAGAGCACTGCTGTCTCTGTGATGTACAGGAATGGAGCCCTGCTGTCTCTGTGGTGTAGAGGGAATGGAGCCCTGACTATGACCCAGATGACTCAAGGTCAGTTTGTGGCTCACGTGCTTGAGAATCCAGGCAGGTAGACTGGAAATGAGCAGTTTTCAGCCTACTCATTGCTGGACATTTGAGAGTTTCTGCTTGTAGTTGAGAACTCCTTTACAGTGATTGGTGAGCATATCACACCATATAGTAGGTACCATTTATTTGGTGATGGCACCGGCTTGAGTGGGTGTGCCATTCAGCATTGTGATGCACTGACATCACATGAGTATACACACACACACACACACACACACACACACACACACACACACACACACACACACACACACACACACACACACACACACACACACACACACACACACACACACACACACATGCACATCCACACACACGTGCATTCCACAGTAGCTAGCTCCTTAACTTCACCTTCTTATCAAAAGTTCTTCCCCTGTGTGCATATATATGATGCTTGCCTCATGGGTCTTACCTTTTTTAAAAATGTGGAAATGGTCATCTCATCTTGATAAATGCTTTTAAGGCTGTTTTCTCACTGGCAAAGGAGAGCCCACCTGTGTCTAGATTTATGGTGCAATTTTAAAATTTTTTTCTGCACTCTTGGGGTTGTGGTGGGAGGGTGAAAAGGATGTATGGATTAATGGGGGATACAGCAGATGTCAAGGGGAAGAGGGAACAAATGTACAGAAAAAAGAAAATGTTAAACTGTATACATTAGTTAACCTCCTAAACCCTCTATCCAAGGTGTTAGATATACTAGTCAGCCTCCTTACCTCACGTAATGCAGAGATTTTGTAGAACTTGGACCTGAACTGCACAGAGGCTGGTACTATCCTTGCCAAAGGAAGGTATAGCAGACCCATCTTTACAGACAAAAGACATTCAATCCAAACTTACAGAAGTAGAATTTAAGAAATTGTCCCTTTTCTGGTTTAAAGACTATCTAAACACAACAGCTAAGCATGTATGTTGCCAAAGTAGAAGTAGGGATGCCCTGGACATTTGTTGTAGGGCCACTGCTGTCCCAGACATTTGTTGTAGGGCCACTGCGTATGGGTGTCCCAGTCATTTGTTTTAGGGGCTGCTGCATATGGGTGTCCCAGACATTTGATGTAGGGCCACTGCTGTGCTCGACATTTTTGTAGGGCCACTGCTATCCCCAACATTTGTTGTAGGGACACTGCTCCTCTCTCTTCATGCGACTAGAACATAATAGCATACTAAAGATGGTCTGCATATCCATCATGCAAATGATCCCTACTCTATCTGCAATGCACTGACTCTTTATCCATTCTACAAAAAAACTGCAGCAATATTTTGACAGCCTACATATATGTTTTGCAAACTAAGATAAAACAAAGGTATTTGCTGCAAGAAGGCACATTCGCAACACCCAGTGAGCATTCTCTGTATTAAAATACTGTCAGAATCAACAAATCCAGGTTTAAACTAACAAAAATTCTTTTACTTCCAAAATTACCATTTGGATGCAAATGTTAGTAAATCCACCACATCATATGGCTGAGAAACTTACTATCCCTTATAGTTTAGTAGGCAGGTTTGCTGATGCATTTACTTCAGTTGCCCATCACTACTTGGTACTGTATAAACTGTGTTAGGTTCGTGTCACTCTCCTATCTAAAATACAGTAGAAGAGTCTTTGTGGGTTCTGTTCAAGCAGCTTTATTTTATACAAACACATCACTATAGAAGATTACTGACTTTAACTTGTTACTTATATACAAATAAATAACTGTGATTTTGTATTCTCTCTCCCTAGCTGCTCTTTCAAAATGGCACCAGGGATTGCATGTGTCTAGAATTTATACCTGCACATATAGCCTTGACGTGCTTCTTAAAGATACAGTGTGCACATCACTTGCACACTGATCTACTTCTAAACATTGTATCTGTTACTGCACTAAAACTGGAAAGATAACATCATCGCCTCTTTGAGAAATAGATCTTATTACATTATAAGGCTATTTGGCATACAGAAATCACAGGAAATTCTTGGTCATGCATTATATAATACTAAATACACAGATATATACAGTTAGGTCCACGTTGCTGCTCATTTCACACAGGGCTTAGATACTCGCCCATATTGTGTGACCTAAAACTCGGAAGGAGATTTGGCAACTGGAACTGTCTCTGCAAAATGGTTGACCTGTGGAATGTTCGGATCATTTTCTGGAATGGAATCAGAATTTTGAACACATTCTTGTATGGCAACAGTGTCTGATTCACTCTTAGACTTGGATTCTACATCACAGAAGCAATATTGTGATGGTGATGATGGCTCTGTTACAGGAAGAAAATGTCTATGGTTCCTCCTATATTCCACATCCTCGGAGTCTACCAGGTAAAATCTTGGCTCTACACAGATGCCTGTGATCTGTCCTATTCAATCAAAATCTTTTGTTGTCTGAATTTGTACCGTCTCTCCTTCCTTCAGCAAAGTAATTTGCTTGATCTGTCATAACTAGATTTCTAGATATTACCCTTTTTCAACAATTGAACTTTGATGGTTTTATTGCTCTTAGGTGTAGGTTTCAATGAACTAGAAGTAATGGGTAGCATAGTTCTAGTTTCCCTAGAAAGTAGTCTTTGAGCAGGTGAGCGAAGAATATCATCATGGGGTATGTTTCTGAGATTAAGAAAATTAAAGAACACATTGGTATTGTCACGCTTTGACATTTCAAGTAATTGCTTTGCACTCTGAACTGCACGCTCAGCTAGACCATTGGACTGAGGATATTTAGGACTGCTAGTGACATGTACAAAGTCCCAATCCTTTGCAAATTTCTGAAACAACTGGCTAGAAAATTGAGTACCATTGTCAGAAAGAACTTTTTGTGGACTACCATAAACTGAGAAATGACATTTCAACTTAGTAATAACAGCAGTGGACGTTAGGTTAATTAGAAGATCAATCTCAAACCAATTCAAACAAGAGTCTACCAAAATGAAGTAGTGTTGATTGTTCCACTCAAAGATATCAGTTGCTACAGTAGACCAAGGTAGTTCAGGAACTGGACTTAGCTGAAGTGGTTCTCTTTGCAAATGTGGTCTGGTACTATTGCATACAGAACATGAAGAAAGTACTCTATTAATGTATTTTGGTAATGAAGCCCAAAGTCCTAATTCTCTTACTATTCTCTTAGTGGATGTGGATGCTGGGTGACCACGATGCAAAATCTGGACATATTCTTGTTGTAAGGAAGTAGCAGCAATAATTTTAGGATCTTTGAAAATAATGCCATCTTCCATCAACAATTCATCTCTGTATGGAAAATAGGTTTACACTTCAGGTGGTACACTAGTTTGGTATGACAGCCATCCAACATTAATGTAGTGATTGAGCTTCTGCAAAATTGGATCAGCCTGAGTGTGATCTCTTAACTCATCAAGTCTAGTGGTGGAAAAATTGCGCACTGACATCACATCAAAGTCAAAATCCTTTGCATCAAGCTGTTCTGTAGTATTTATGGTTGATGTGGATAAGGCATCAGCTAGATAAAGCAATTTGCCTTTTGTGTAGATCATTTTTAAATTATACTTTTGCAATCTGAGCATCATTCTTTGTAATCTTGCTGGAGCTGAATGCATAGGCTTCTTGAGAATAGTAACTAGAGGTTGGTGGTCAGTTTCAATAGCTCGACCATAAATATAATCATGAAACTTAGAACATGCAAATCCTATTGCCAAAATCTTCTTCTCAATTTGAGCATACTGCATCTCAGTTTGGGTTAGTGTTCTAGATGCATAAGCTATCGGTCTGCCTTCTTGAAGTATAACTGCGCCAAGACCAAATTTTGAAGCATCACAGGAAAAAGTAACTGGTTTGTTCACATCTTAATGTAGGTGGGGTGGCAATTTTCTGCTTGAGGTCTTCAAATGCCTTCTGGTGTTGTTCCAACCATGACCATGCAACATTTTTGTGTGTTAGCTCTCTTGAAGGTGCTGTCAACTTACTGAAGTCTAGTATAAACTTTTCTAAATAGTTGACCATGCCTAAGAAACGCTGTAGAGCTTGTACATTATCTGGTACTGACATCTCTAGAATAGCTGCTTGCTTGGTCAGGTCCAGTCTCAAGCCTGTACTTGTAAACAAATGGCCTACATAGGTAACTTCTGGAAGTCTGAATTTGCACTTCAGAGGATTGAGCTTCAAGTCTACTTCACATGCGATGTCTAGAATTTTCTTGAGGTTTCTGTCATGCTCTACTTTACCATTGCCTCAAACCAATAAATCATCTACTATTATGGCACAAGAATAACCAGAACAAAATGTGCTCCATTGCATGCTGGAAGACTTCACTTGCAGAATTTATTCCAAATGGCATCCTTAGGAATCTGTATCTGCCAAATGGAGTACCAAAAGTAGTTAGAAATGAGGATTTACAATTAAGCATCACTTGCAAAAATGAACTCTTTCCATCCAAGACAGAAAATACAGTAGCATTCAGGATTAGAGCTGCAACTTCTTCGACTGTGCACATTGGACGATACTGTCTCTTTAATGCTTTGTTCAGTTCTCTTGGGTCAATACATTTTATGATTTCGTCTGAGCCTTTTTTTGTGAGCAGCTACCATGGACGACACCCATTCAGTTGATTCTGTGACTGGACAAATCAGACCTTGCTGCACCATTTTATCCAACTGAGCTTTAACTTTATCCTGCATAGCTATCGGAACTCTTCTGGCTGGTCTGACTGCTAGATGACCTCTGGGTCTAACTTCATGGAATACACAACTGGAAGCTTGTCTAACTTGTCATCGAAAACATCAGCATACTCTGAGAAAAAGGCTTCAGGAAAACTGGAACTCGGAAATGCACTTATGTGAAGGACTTCTTTAGCAAAAGAAAGCAGATTCATTCTTAAACTATCTTTAAGAACCAATAAAGATGGCACCGGTCTTTGGACTACATAGACTAACAAGTTGTAACAGTTCTAGGCCAAATAATATGAACGCATCACCGAACCTTCAGTATGAATTTCTTCACCTCTATAAGCAACAAGTCTCACACTGCTGACCACATTGAGTTGTTCATTAGTTCTCACTTCAGCAAATGTGTCTGCTGATATAACACTACACTTTGAACCAGTGTCTACTTTGAGCTCCATGGATTTTCCATTAATCCGGGCAGTACAAAACACTTCTTGTCAATAAATTCACTGTATCATCTCTTTCACCAAGCACCGATACACCATTGGCATAGAAAGCTGCCTGCTTGGGCTCTACTTGATCAACTTGCTTTTTTGTGCAACCTCTCTTTACAACTGTATGAGGCTTACTTGATTTGCAAAACTTTTGCAAATGGTTCCATTTTTTACACTTGTGAGATTGCTGACCAAATGCTAAGCACTTCTCTCTTTTAGGCTCATGATTTGCACCACAATTGCAATAGTTAACAATAAAGCTAGACGTGGGTTTTGCTGATTCATGCTTGAACTGCACTGAGCTTGAACGCACTCCTTTCTTAGTTCTTTCTGGAAAGCCACATGCATTTCCTGGAAACGCTGTAGCTGCCATGTGCTTGGGCCTGCTTCTGTTTCCCACATGTTGCATACTATCTACATTTGCTCTGGAGCTAACTGAAACCATGCTCTTTTCACTCACAAGCATACTTGTGTGTTTTTCTGACACCTCATGGATTTGACAAATCTCTATGGCTTTGCTCAACATTAAATTACTGTCACAAAGTAAAATCTTTCTCATAGCAGCACTATTAATACCACACACAAGCCTGTCCTTTATCAGCTAATTTTTTAAGTCACCAAACCAACATGTTTTAGCTGTTTCTCAATTCAGTTATATAAATTGCAAATGTTTTCCTGGTTTCTGATCTCTTGTGTAAAACAAATGCCTCTCTAATGTAATATTCCTTTGGGGGGTTACCCATTTCTCTGAACTTGCCCTTCAAACACTCGGGGTCTTCTCTTGATTCAGCTTGTACACCAATATGACAATTCTCACCTTCTCCTTCATATACTGCAGGTGCATACAAAAAATAAACGCTCTCTTTCTATGGCCTCTGACCCAGCCAGTTTTAACAAAATGAATGCCCTGATGCATGCATCTCTATCTGCATAAGCTGCTTGTATAAAAATATTGTACTCTTGCTCACATATTCTCCAATTCCCTGCAATATTCTGATCAAATACAAGTGGTAGGGGTTTCCAAACTCCATCTGCCATATTAACACATACCAATGAAGGGTTTTGCAAATACGCGCAAACATACACAGATGCACATATGCCAGAAACTTATGCCAGTATTTGCAACTTTGACCAATGCCTTTGATCTTCTGAATTTATGCTCTTTGGTCTTTTCAAAATTATGCTAATGGATAAACTCATAGTACCTTTGAATAACTGGAATTTGCAAAATATACCTCTTGGGCACATTAAACTTTTGCAATACCATATTGAACAGCTAAAATGCTAAAGTCATTTATCATTATTTTAAGAAACACTTCAACAACTTAGCAATACAACTGGATAACTCTTGGGCACTGTAATATTCTTGTAATGTCACCTTTTGCAAGAAACTACTTCTTATCAATCTAAGAAACATATCAAGTAACTACACAATGCGAATAAATTGACCATCTCTTGCCCAAAACTCAAATTTGAAGTAATTTCACTTTGCGAATAACTGCATACAGCACACTGAAATGCCCCCAAAATGGAGGTACCTTGCTAGGCAATACTTTACAGTACGAGAAACACTGTAATGGCAGCACTTTACAAATAGATACACCCAGCACAAGAACTTTTTGAAATTACTATATTTGACTTTATTTCACAAAATAGTTGCACTTTATACACAACAACTCTTCAAAATGCATGCACAGTAATAAGCACAGTCTGTAAGCACTTTTACACACTTTGAGATACTTTGAATAACTTTAGTTATGCTCTTGATACAATACGAAGCCGTAGTTATGCCAAAACACAGCACTTTGCCAAAACACATGCAGCTGCCTTGCTTTATTTTTGTTTAACGTGCCCTTTTTTGCCCTTATTATATTCTGTTTGCTTATTTAAGTCCTTTTCATGCCCAATGTACTTTTCTTGTGCTTGTTTGACTCTAAACATGCCCAGTTTTGCCTTAAACACACTCGCTTTGCTCTAAACATGCTCGTTTTGCTTTACTGTTAATTGTTTCATCAGATACTTTTGTTTTAAACATTTCCTTTAGTAAATAACTTTTTGTGCTTCCTTATTGCTCACTAATGCAGTTTGTGCCCTTGTAATGCTCCTTTTTGTCTTTTGTATCAAATACACAGTTTGTGCTATTTCGCATTACCTTTGATTCTTTTCTGGTTCTGTTTGTGCTCTTTTCTCTCAGTTTTACCGTCACTGTCATTTCTGCACCTCATGGCTCTGAATATTATTCTCTTCGATCCCGGTTCTGATACCATGTCACTCTCCTATCTAAGATACAATAGAAGAGTCTCCGTGGGTTCTGTTCAAGCAGCTTTATTTTATACAAACACATCACTATAGAAGTTTACTGACTTTAACTTAAGTAACTTGTATACAAATTAACAGCTGCTATCTTGCATGCTCTCACCCTAGCTGCTCTTTCCAAATGGCACTAGGGATTGCATGTGTCTAGAATTTATACCTGCCTGTATAACCTTGACATGCTTCTTAAAGATACAGTGTATATATCACTTGTGTTCAGATCTACAGTTCTGCTATAAGTACGGTTAAAAAAAATAGCAAATGCATATCAGTTTTAAGCTTACTGAAATAATTCCACAGTCATGGAAACTTTCAAATGCCTGTCTACATCATACTCCAACAGATATGGGCTCAATTCAAGACTCTTCCTTTCCTTATCTTTTGTCCAGTTTTTCTGATCTACATTGGAACAGCTTGACAAAATGTGTCTTCATTTGTTACATGAAAAGTACATTTAATTCTGGGGGAAAAATAATAAATTATTGAAATACAGACATCACTTGTAACATCTGTGATGCCCTAGCACTGGCCCAGTAATCAAGGAGCCTCAATCCTCACAATTAGCACCATTTGGGGATGTACCTGTGAAATACATAAACAAGGACTTCTCTTAGATCTAAGGCAGATCCTGGAAGTCATAAAACAATAAACACTTCCAAGACAATACAAAAAACTTCTACTTCTAGACATTGTGTCTGTTACTGCACTAAAACTGGAAAGATAACACCATTTTATTACGTGGTCATAAAGTAATTTAAATTTTCAGCCATTCTTCTGAAGCTAACCTCCTGTGTTTCAGTTTCCATTGTTAAAATATATACATCTAAACAGTTACAATAGTGTATATACATTTCTGCTCAGTACTTTACAAAATATCTCTTCAGTACACGTCTGTACAATATGACATACAGTTCTAATACATCTGTAACACAAGCATCTTACATGTTGCAAAATTTCAGATAGCTGTGCTGGCAGTATCTCCTTTTCTTACACTTCTATAGAAATTATGTTAATATTCACAAATGACTGGGCTGGCAGTATCTGCTTTCATGACATCTAACAGGGCATGCTGCAGTGAAGTGTGTCAAGGCCAAAAACAATAGCATTGTGGGTGTTGTCACCCCCCCCCGACTCAAATATTCATTAGGAACATACTGATAATTTGCATATAAGGTTCACAGAGTTATGTTTTGTCCATGTTGCCTCTGTGAATTAATTTTTTTCTTGCTTGTTTTATATTTTGCAGTGATAAACTACATATCTGTATAAAGAGAAAAAGTCTATCATATCTCTCATTTATTTTTCCCCTATTCTGAATTGTTGTTATACTTTTTATTTTTGCAATAAAGTAATTAAAAAAGACAACTAAAGCCCCATGCCACAGGGTCTCCTATATTTGTACTAGAAAATCTGAGAACCTCACATTCTAATACGATTTGACTTACATGTAAATTATCACTTTTACATTGTCTACTGTGAATCCCACAGACTGTTTTAAAAAGATTGAATCTAGCATATATTTATCCTATGGTGATTGCTGTCCAAAATGTTTTAAGATCATACTGCTGTAACATGGTGTAGTTACATATCATCTTTTTTTCAAATCAAAGTTTTGGTTTCATTAGTTTTACAGTTTGGTATCTTCTTTTTCCATATTTGTTTGTCTCTCCTTGTTTGGCATTTCTTCTTTCACTACAATCCACGTGAAACCTTGAACTCCCTCCTGCTACTCTGAGACACCCTCCTTTGCACCTTTTGTGTGGTTGTGATTCCCTCAGCAAAGACTGCTTTTTTCCATTTTTTTTCACATTTCTTCAGTGCATAACACTAAAAGTCTTTCAGCTTTTCCCAGTTAGGGATCGCCACTGCAGAACTCCGGTTTGCTAATGATTGGCATTGGATTTTTACAGTGCCGAGTTGCCAGCCGGATGCCCAACCTTCAAAGAAGGCACACCCATTCACACACGCACCTACCTGCATGTGTTTAGATGTCATTCGATCATGGGGAGGGCATGCAGACTCCACACAAAAGGCGTTCCAGCCAAAAATTGAACTGGAGAACCTCTTGCTGTGAGGTGACAATGCTAACCACTTCCCAGTTCTAGTGCATAACACAATAGTATAACACTATAGTAGTATATAAATTGTTTGCAGGCCATTGACACTTTCACCTTGGTTTTCACACACTATGTAGTTATTTTTTTAACCTCTTGTATGACCACTCTAACAAAGGGAATATCTCAGGTATCAGATTTCACCTAGTAAGCATAGATGCTACCATTTGCATTGTCCAAAAATTTGTCATAGATTTAGTAGGATTTACCCACCGTATCCATTCTTCTATTGTAAATTGCATCCATCCTAACCACTCCTTTGCCAGATAATCATGTTGAGTATATTAAACGTATTATATACCTGGTGCTCTGATTTTATAAATGTATCTGACACAGTGCCATTTGCATGGTTGTTCAATGAATATACCAATCTGACAGTATATCTAAGAGGTTCTGTTTGACACTAGTGTGACAGCTGGCTACCCCTATTTAATAGTAAGGAAAGGGAAGGTTCAAATGGAGATTTCCAGAGTTCAGTACTGGGACCAGTAATCTTTAATTTGCATAGGTGATATTTTAGAAGAATGGAAGTGAAATATGCATCTTTGATTATTATTGAAATAATTAAAATTAAGTTTATGCACATAATGACGTAGGGGATCAGGTAAGACATGGCACATTCAAATATGTGGCAGGTTAAACCCAATTGTGTTTAACACTAGCAGCATGTATGCTTTGAGACAATAATGAGAAAGGCTAATTTCACAGCTCTGTAATGAAAGGCTCACAACTACAGAAGATTAGTGAGCCCTAGTGAAGCATCACTGTGAGAAGGCAGAAGTTATTTTAAATTTGAAACCAGGTAATGCTAGTCTTGTAACACTGTTAATTTAACTGTAAGTGAGCTTAAATGGACTGTAAGTGAGTCTATTATACATTAAAAACATTTTGTAGGGTGGCAAGCACTCTGCTCCTCCTGACGTGGGAGGAGTGCACCTTCCAAATCTCTGCTACTTACATATGCAGATTCTGAGACTTCTGTATATAAGAGAAAGTGGAATCCTCCAAAATACAGCAATTTAAGACATAGTATATTTACCCCAACCATGTTTAATTTTTTTAATATTCTGATAAGTGTACTAGATTGAATTTACAGTGGGTACCTGGGCAAACTTAGTATATTTACCCCAACCGCATTTAGGGAAGAATGGGCCTAGAAAATATGAATTCAGAGACTTTTTCTAAACTAGAAAAGCAACTGAAACACATGCAGAGTCTCTACTGGGAACACATTTATTTACAACAAAGCATAGATAAGAAGAGACTACCCCGGGGACTTAGATTGAACTAAAGACCAATGTGGAAAAATATGGATGATTCACTTTCTAAGGAATGGGAAGATATTTTAGAGGATGCCAGCTACAAACTTATTTGTCTGCTAGTAAGGAACAACCTTAGTGTGCAGGAAGCTACAAAGGCTGACATCACATCTTTAAAAACAACATTGGAAAATGAGAACCACAGTAACCTAGATGCTAAATTTGAGCTACTTAAAGAAAGAGTGAAAGGATATGAGCAATCCATTAAAGAAAGAAAGATTAATAAAATGAAACGAGATCAACTGGACAAAGATGATCCTGGGAGACTTACTAGGAGGTACAATAATAATATCAACAACAACAGGAGAACCAACAACAGACAAGGTTTTAGTTATTACAGGGGATATAAGGGAAAATATAACCATGCCAGCAGTCCTCAACGGGATTTTCCCAGGGGAGATCCTAGCACAAAACCAGACAGGAGCACAATACAGGACCACCAGGAGACTGCCCCTCCAACATCTCATTCCCCACAATCCCAATCCCCTCTGGCTATCAACACTCCACAGAAGCCTTTGACATCACAGAAGGATCAGGACAGGAACATAAGCCACAGCGGCAACCAGAACCAACAGAGAGTTCTACAGGACGAATTACAGGACTACCAGGACAACCGGGACCACAGAAAATTCAGCTACCAGGAGCAGCAGCACCATCACAGAGACCAGTTTCTTCAGGAAGACCAATATCGACAGCACAGACATCAACCACCACACCAGTACCAAAGCCAGCACCAGTACCAGAACAAGAACGACGACCACCACCAGAGCCCCAGAGCTTGTCCCTCTTACCAGGTCCCCCCATACCACAGCCACAGCAAGGAATACTACTACAACCCACCGAGATTCCAGAAAGCAGAGGAGGAATTCCAGAGGTCTCATACTCTATTCACAAACTCCCAGGGAGACAGGGGAACCAAACAGTGGACAGGGGTGAGGGAAATACAATACCTGGGCAATCCTGACTGGAACCCCGACTACAACCCAGGTCCCAGGCTCAGACAGAGGAAACAGCCACAATAACAGGTATAATAACAACAACAACAGGTACCACAATAATAGGTGCTCCACGTATCTGTAACCACTCTGTTAAAGCACTGACTGAAGAGGAAAAAAGTGTGTTGTCCAAAGGACTTACTTTTGTACCAAGCTGCAGGAGTGAGGTTGCTCAAGTACTGATAGACCTTAAAATGTTTGTGAGGAAGCTCAACTTAAGGGTACAGTTTCATGGCAAAAGTAATGACACTGAAAATAAGCCTATTGATGAAACTATAAAAAGGCCTAGCAGCTATTGTCCACCACTACATCAAACACTAGCTGCTTTCGAAGTGAAATGCGAGATGGATATCAGGAAACTGCTTAAAAAACCTCCAAAGAAAAAGCTTTATAACTTAACACAGGGCGAAAGAAAAGCATTGCTCGAGTTAAGCAATGATAAATCCAGGCATGTAATGAAGGCAGACAAGGGAGGAGGTATACTTGTGACTGATATCACTAGCTACAACCAAAAGATAGAGAACATGCTGGAGGATAACAGATTTTATGAGTTATTTGTCATGGATGACATAAAAAGAGCATATGATTTATGGAACACTAATCTCACCACATTATGGGAAGAAAAACTTATCACTGAAAATCTTTATAATTATTTATGGAGCCCATTCCCACGTTTACCTTACTTTTTTGGAATACCAAAGCCACACAAGAACAGAGAAGACCCACCTTATAGACCGGTGGTAGCAAGCGGAGGTTCCCTTACTGAAGCCACAGCCATTTACCTTGATTACTTGCTGAAACCTCTAGCAGAATAGAATAAGTCATACATAAGAGATTCAATGGATTTTTTGAAGAAAATAAAAACATTACAGTGGAAGCTGACAGTATTTTGGTAACTATTGATGTGGAATCCTTGTACACAGTGCTCTGTCACAATTACTGTATAACACCAGCTACGGAGTCTTTTAAGAAACATAATCAGGGTACACAGGCACAACTGCAAAAGTTAAGCAAGCTCATTAATCTTGTACTGGACTTCAGTTTCTTTACCTTCAATGGCAAACACTACAAACAAAAAACTGGTATAGCAATGGGGGCTGCCATGGCTCCCAACATAGCTAACATAGTCCTGGGCAAATGGGAGGAGGACTTTGTGTTAAACAACACAGACTACATGCAGCATATCACATGCTATTTACGTTTTATTGACAATGTCTTTATTGTGTGGGAAGGTGACACCTTGCAGCTTGGAGATTTTATCACTTACCTCAATCAAACAACCCCCTTCCTGAAGTTTACCTCTTCCCATAGCTGTACTTCAACCACTTTCTTAGATATGCAGATTTCCAAGGAC
This sequence comes from Protopterus annectens, assembly GCF_019279795.1. Lineage (NCBI taxonomy): Eukaryota > Metazoa > Chordata > Ceratodontiformes > Protopteridae > Protopterus > Protopterus annectens. The sequence goes on from NC_056730.1 coordinate 566,368,178, forward strand.
ACCATCAATAACAGAATCACCACTGATCTATTCAGAAAACCAACGAGGGTTAACTTATTACTCCACAGTAAAAGTCTACATCCTACAAAAACCAAGTATAATGTAGTGAAATCCCAAGGCTATAGATTAGCTCGAATTACCAGAGATGGAACCATTTTTGAGAAACCTGAACAACTTAGAGAATGATTTTCTAGTGAGAGGCTATGAAAGTCAGATGTTAAAAAACATCCTGGAACCCATTATAGAACTGAAAAGGACTGAAGCACCTTCACTCAACCTCCCCAGTAGAAAAATGTTAAGTAATCCCACAGAGAATAACAAATGCAAAAAATAGCTGCATCCTGACATACACTTTGGATTATCACAGTATCAAAAATATTATTGAAGAAAACTGGGACATTGTCACAGAAAACCCTTTTCTGATTACCATCTTAGGTGAAGCCCCATCATTTGTTTATAGGAAGGCCAGGAATATTAGAAGTTTTGTTGAATTTAAACCTAGACCATGTGAGAAAAGCACTAAAAGATGTGTAACTAATTGTACATTTTGTATATTTATACAGCAAGGTGATAGTTTTTATTGCCCTTATTTAAAGAAGACCATTAAAACCAGTGCAGGGGGTGACTGTAACACTAAACAAGTAATTTACAGGGCACAGTGCAATGAATGTGATGCATTCTATGTGGGCAAGACCGTAAATAAACTCAAGCGAAGGATTTCATGTCATCTGTCAGAAATCAGCTCTGGATGTAAAAATAATGCACTAGCCAAACAACTTTCTCTTCATAAAAGACACACAGGTTTTAAGTTCCAGATCCTGGATCGCATAGACATGGGTGATCTTGAAGGAGACATCCTGAATATTCTGGAGAAACATGAACTCATGTGGCAATTAAAGCTGAACTCTTTTAGAAAGCCTGGACTAAACTACTACTGTTCAGTTAAAAGTGCACTGGAACTTAGAAAATTGCCACATTGTTTACATGACTAATTGTATTTTATTTTATTTTTTTCTACAAATTGGTTTGAAATACCATTTTAAATCATTTGAAATTTAAGTGTATATTTTGTATCCATCATCATACATATATATATATATATATATATATATATATATATATATATATATATATATATATATATATATATTTTATTTTTATTTTTTTTTCTGATTCTCTTTTTTTCACTTTATTCAAAATGATGGTAATAACAATACTAACTAATTATACAATTATATAGTTTTTTAGGGTTCTTATACACAGACCTGAAGAAGTCTAGAAGGACGTTTATCTTTGTTAACAATAAGTTATGAAAATAGAAACTGATTTTTACATGCAAAATGTATATGTATATATTAATATATAATTTTTGATCGCAAAATGAACTAAGGCTGATATATTTCCAGCCATGTAGTATATTGCCTTGTATAAAATCACAGACTTAATAATTTGGTTAAATAAGATGTACCATTAAAGTACATTAGGGCTATATGTTATTATGACAGCTACTAGGTAGGGCAGAACCAGCTCGAATGTCACACTGATGGGGGAAGGGATGTGAATTTAACATGTGTATCAATAACACTTTGTTTTACAGCACAATAAACCACTCCCATGCCTGATAAAAAGTATATATATATATATTTAGAAAGCTTGTGAGGAAATTATTACTCTATTTTTGTTTTACTTGGAACGCTTGTCTGTGTACTTAATAAAGGATTTTCGACTGGAAACAGACTGCCTGACTTGCTTGGATTACTTTCGTATACTTAGTAATGCTGTAGAATTATATATTTTCTAGTATTACTTTTTGACTTGACGAGTTTACGTTCACTACTTCTACTACTATTGTCTGATCTGATTAATATACAGTGATTAACTAGAAATATATGGACTGAAAATCTTCCACACAGAGAAGTTTCTTACACTGTTTTAATTTTTTAACATTCTGATAAGTGTACTATATTGAATTTACAGTGGGTACCCGGGCAAGCAATAACACAGCTTTGGTTGTATTTGTTGATGTGTTCAAGGCTTTGATTTTGTTGACAACGGCTGTTGGATTCTCATCTACCCTAGCTAAATGTGTGGTATATTGAAGATTTACCCACGGTTAGTGTTGTTTAATTATGAGGGCGAAGCCTGAGTGATTAAATAAAGCCAACCATGGGTAAATTTCAATATACCACAACCATGGAGTCGGTTATTGCTATTATACAATGACATTTTTTAAGAAAAAAAATACTTACTTTTCTTAAATAATGTCTTTGTATAATGGCGTATTACTGTTCTTCGGCTGGTTGTGGTACACTGCTTCCTTGTTTTGATGTACTGAGCATGCATATGGGACTTGCGTCCCATGCATACCCAGTACATCAATGCTTTGAAATGGAAGCAACAGAGAAAAAAAGGTCTCCATTGCTCCGTTTTTATCTTTTTTTTTTTTTGTTTGTTAAAAAAAAAAACATTTTGAGCACTTTATACCAATGGAAAAAAGTCCGGGCAACCAGACCTTTTTCCATTGATATATTGTGGGATTTACAATGGGTACACTGGCCAATCAGCACGCACATTTTGGAATATTAATGGGGGGATCATTGTATAATTCCCAATATATATGTACAGTTTTAATAAAAATAGAAACACGGGGAATGGAGATAAGTGTGTGAGAGAGAGAGAGAGAGAGGCAGAGAGAGTGATATGGATGTAGTCTAGGTAGGTAGGTGAAAAAGTAGAACATGAGCCATTGTAGAATTCAACGGTCACTCAGAGAGTGTTTAAGAGCTGGTGTTATAAATGAGGTGGAGGAGGATGGCATTATGTTATGCATCTAGTTTGGATGCATTTGCATTTTGATTAGATGAAAATGTGGGATTTCATTTGGGTTCAGAACGTTGGATATAAGACACTTTCCTTGAGATGCAGTAGAGTGATTCCCAAAGTTCAGGATCAGATAAGCTGTGACTAGGGCATTGATATTTGCATGAGGACATTTCAAGTAAAAGTTCATTGTGCTCACAACTTCTAAGATTGCAAGGGGATATTCCTAGGGAAAGTTTAGCAGCTAAGATAGAGATGGTATCTGACTGTAGACATTTAAATAATTAAGAGGCAAGCAAGATATCTGCCTGTTGTTTAACTAGGAGCCATCTGGCTTTTGCTATTGTTTGATAGTGCTATTTATGCCTGGAGGGAAAGTGATGAATCTATATATTTGATTGACACAGGTTGAATAGTATTTCATTCTTTTTTGAGGCAGCAGCAATAAGGGCTGGGTCGTATTCTAGCAGAGAAGGATGTATTCCTTTAACTAAGATATATCTGGCTATGTTGATAGATAACGGGAAATTTTAATGGCCCAGATTAAAAAAAAGTAGTTTATTTTATTTCTAGCTTTTTTTCTAGGTGGAAAAGGTGGAAATGAAAGATCAGATATGTATCAAGCTAGATTCCAAGGAACCCAGAGGTAATGATGTTTTCAGTGTTCAGATTTTTGGGCTTGCTCTCCGACTTTAGGCTAATTAACTTTGTTTTACATTACATATATCTAGTATTATAGTTATGCTGGTGTATACCCATTTGCCTGTGTCATACATAGTTACAATATACACCTGCTACCTAATCAGCTTAGAAAGATTTACACTGTTAGCCAACATTCTAGCATTTTTTTCTACACCTGATCTGTCACTGGGGGAAATTATTTCTCCACTGTGAACACAATTACCCACCACTCCTTTGATGTCCTGAAAATATCAACGTTGAGGGTGACGTCTGTCCTACTTCCCTGCTGGACCCACAGTTCTGAAGAAGTGTTTGAAGATTAAGATTAGCGGCTTTGCATGATTTTGTGCATAGCGCGGCATCGAGCAGCGCCGCTTATTTGGGTTTGAGCCTTGGAACTGATCTAGTTCTCATAATAAACACCCTATTCCTACGCTAAAGCCTAGCACTTGCTCACTAAAGCAATTATATAAGTCAGCACTAAAAAATTAAAAGCACTACACCCTCACAAACTCCCCTTGAGTAACTTGTTCCCCATTGGCCCTTTTTTTCAATTATAAAGGAATTCCCAATACTATTCTAGCATGTCCAAAGGTCAGTTGTTAATCTCCTCTCCGGTCCAGCTGGTGAACATGGGAATCTTGAGGCAATGTTACAACTGCCTAATGTACACAGACAACCCTCTCCTCCTCCCAACAAATTCCAACACATGTGAGAGATGCAACCATATAGCCAAACTGGAGGCTAAGCTCTCTCAACTCAGTACTGGCATAACCAGTCAGGAGGAGAAGGAAACCACACTCACTACAATTCCAGTCTCATATAGACCTACCACGATAGCAAACCAAACACATAAACACACAAAAACATACTTGAGGCACTAAATAAAAATCTGCCTAAGCAGCAGAGACCTCCAAAGCAGACACCCAAGCAACCGCTACCCCAAAACAAAACACGTGCAACACATAGCTCACAAAGCCAGTGTGCCGAACAGTCACAGCCCTTAAGGCTAAACAACACACCTGATACACTTGTAATAGGTGACTCTATCATCAGGCACACTGACATCCCGCTCACCAGGCTGAACAAGGAGAAGGTCACGGTGAGCTGCCTGTCGGGCACTAGGATCTGCCACATAACACAAGCACTCAGGTCACTCCAAGGCAAGTACAAATATGACTCAGTCATTGTCCATGCTGGTGTGAATGACCTGAGATGTACCTCCCTGGACTACATGAAAAGAGATGTAGAGGAGCTCTCTGAGCATGTAGCCCAGGCCAGTATGACCCTGACCTTGAGTAGCATCTTACCCTCACCAAGAATGATGCCACAGTATGAAGACAAGATTATCAATTTCAACAATTGGCTTAAGTATTGGTGTCATTCAAAGGGGATCCAATGCCTGTCAGCCTGGGATGACATGCTCGACAAGCCACGATGCTTCACTAGGGACGGCTTGCACCTGCCACCCCTGGGCTTTTGGATATTGGCAAAGGCTCTTGCTACCCCCATAGTGCCTTTTTTAGGCAAGGCTCAAAAGACAAACCCACCTCCATAGGTATCACAAGGGATAAGAAACTAAGAGTAATGCTACTCAACGCCAGAAGTCTAAACCTCAAGATGCACACTCAAACTCTCCTTAGCATGGAGAACATCGATATCTGTGCAGTAACAGAAACCTGGTTCAAGGCTCTCAAGAGCACCCCAGCACTACCAGGTTATACCTCATACCATGCTTTTCGGCCCCAAAACTTGGACCGAACCACAAAAGGAGGGGGAGTATCAATATTCGTCAAAGATACCCACACCTCCAGGTTGGTGGCACAGCACGAAGCATCAGAGACTATCCATGTGCAACTAACAGTGGGTAAAGCTGCCTTCCAGTTTATAGCCTGCTACAGACCACCCTCCCAAACCCAGGAACCCCACTCAGCCTTCCTGAGAACACTGGAAAATATGAAGATCTCTCCAAACACCATTATATTGGGTGACTTCAACTACCCAACCATAGACTGGGAGCATTACTCTAGCTCCAACACCCTAGCCCAAAGGTTCCTAGAATTTATAAACTCAAATGCTATGGAACAACTTGTTACCACTCCCACAAGAGGGGAAATCATACTGGACCTGATCATCACCAACATGGGGACTCTATGCTCCAGACTAGAAGTGTATCCCTCACTGGTAAGATCAGACCATAAACTAATCTCACTGGATATTCACATCCCGACCCCACCCCATGCCCAGAAAACCACAGTGAAAAACTTCTCTAAAGCAAATTTCACACTCCTCAAAACCGAGGTGGAATCCTTCAAAGCCCCTGGGCCTGTGGATAATATGGCCCAGACCACAAAATCCTTTATAAACGCATTCTATGAACACCTTCAGGAATGCATGGATCATGCAATCCCAAATAAAACCAAGACCCAGTCCTCCAAAGGCAGATGTCCTGTCTGGTGGACCCCAGCCATAAACAAACTATACAATAGAAGAAGGAAGCTACTACATGACAGAGCAAAATCCCAAAAAGGGAAGGCATCTCTGATCAGTATTAGCAAAAAACTACAGGCACTCATAAAATCGTCTAAGGCCAGCTTCGAGAGAAAAATTGCACAGGACACTAAGGATAATCACAAGGCTTTCTTTAGTTATGTTAGGAACCTGGGTGGGAATTCCCAGATATGCTCAGAATTAGTCCAAAATGACAAAAAATACACAGAAGCCACAGACATTGCCAACATCCTAGCTGACAGGTTCAGCGCAAACATCTCCCCACCAAAAGGGCTAATATCTATCCCAGCACAGTGCTGCCCCCCTGACATCTCAGATGCTCAGGTAAGAGCTGCCCTCTCCAAAGCAAGAAACATAGCATCAATGGGACCAGACGGTGTCCCGGGCTGCGTCCTACATGAACTCCAAGAAGAGCTAAACCCAAACCTAAAACTACTGTTCAATCTCAGCCTTACTACAGGATATGTACCCAAAGAGTGGCGTACAGCAACAGTGGTCCCTCTCCACAAAGGTGGTGCCTCAACGGATCCTGGAAACTATCGCCCCATAAGTCTCACTAGCTTGGTCTGCAAAGCTATGGAAAGGATCATCATGGACCTTATAAATAAAGATATTGGGGACCTACAGACACTGGATCCTACCCAGTTCGGCTTTGTTAAGGGCAGATTCTGCCTCTTAAACCTGGTTGATTTCTTTGAAACAGTCACCAAGGCCATTGACAAGGGGAAGGTGGTCCACACAGCCTACCTGGACCTCGCAAAAGCCTTCGAACCCCACTCGGACATTATAGATAAGCTCACCAGCTTAAATATAAACCCCTATGTCACTAGATGGGTTGCAAACTGGCTCAAGGACAGAACCCACATGGTTAGAATAGCTGGAGCCATGTCAGACTCCAAACCAGTTACAAGTGGCGTCCCACAAGGCTCAGTCTTGGAACCTCTCTTGTTCGGTATATATTTCTCGGAGGTACAGGCCAACATGGAAGGACTGTGGCTGGCCAAGTTCGCAGATGACTGCAAACTGGGCACCATAATAGACTCTCCAGCTGACACAAGCATCCTCCAAGAGGGCCTCATAGAAACAGACAACTGGTGCCAGAGCCATGGCCTCAAACTAAACGCCAAAAAGTGTATAGTCATCCCTTTGGCAAAACAAAGTGGCACAAATTACCACATAGGTGGTAATCCATTAAGTACAGAAGAAGTAATTAGGGACCTGGGGACCCAAGTTGATAGCAATCTCTCATTTGACAACCACGTGGCCAAAGTGGTTAGAAAACATTTTATATAGCCCACCTAATCATGAAGGGATTCACATCTAGATCAGGGGAGGTCATCGTGCCTCCTTACTCATCCCTCATCAGGCCCATAATTGAGTACAATGCCCCTTTTGGGATGTACCTTACCAGACACCTGCAGCAACTGGAAAGACCCCAAAAGTACCTCACCAAGAGGATGAAGGGCTCAAACAGATGCCATATGCTGCCCGGTTAAAGAAATTCCAGCTCTACTCAGTGGCATACCGCCTGCTCAGAGGCGATCTGTGCCTGACGTATAAAGCCATGTCCAACCCAGAATTAATGGACATGCTGCACCTCAGAAAATCCAAATCCCATTGAGCTATGCTCTCGAGGGACTTAAACCTCAGCACTGAAATAAATAGGACATGCTGGAGGGACAGATTCATAACCCAGAGGCTCCCTTCACTCTGGAATAAAATCCCAGTCCAGGTTAGGCAGAGTCCCTCATTGATTCTCTTCAAGAGGAATCTTGATGAGTGGATGGGAGATCGTAGGTTTACCCCGGGTATCACTTCTGTGTCACTGTTAGACAGAGGCACAGTATACTAACATTAAAAAAGGGCATAGCAAAATTAATTTAAAATGGGTGGCGAAAGCCATACACACTCTGGCTAGGCTTATAAATGCCCTAGGGCAGATAGCCTAGTATGAACCTATGAACCTATGAACAAGTGCTCATCTTGGTATCTGCCAATGTATCTGATACAGATCCACCTTAGAGATATGTATGTTTTTACCTACTGGTTTCAGTAATGCCTCTGAACAGAGAAAGTAACTATGAAAATAACATTTTATTTATGATTTAGAAAAGAAAAGGATACTGTCTAACTTGTATGCACCTTTTAACACTGTGGCAAAATTTGCATTTTGTAAGTTTCTGAATCATATATTTATACCTACATTCCTAGTACAGAAGTGGAGTGTATGTGTACAGTATAACTGCGATAGTTTTAGAAATAATTTAAAGTCCATTTTAGGAAACTCCAGATAAAGTGGATATAACAACTCCAGGATAGCTCTTTTTCTTGAGAGATGTGGATAAGGTCCAGTGTTAGAATCATGCCTCACAGTCATAGACAGAACCTCATTGCTGGTATCATCTACCACTTTTTACTGTAGCAAAGGCATATGAGCAACATATGTGGTAGATCTAGGAATTTACAAAATGGGTTGCTGTACCAGACCTGATGAAGTGCGTGTGTGTGTGTGTGTGTGTGTGTGTGTGTGTGTGTGTGTGTGTGTGTGTGTGTGTGTGTGTGTGTGTGTGTGTGTGTGTGTGTGTGTGTGTGTGTCATTCTATGTATGTGTGTGTGGCTGCACTTTAATAAATATCACTGCATAGAAAATTATTACTATTTTCCTTGTATGGGCAACATAAAATATTATAACTGTGTTATAACTTACTATAGTGAGCAAATAACTACAGTTCTAACACATATTTATATATTGCTATTTTAAAGTTGCACATATTTATATATTGCTGTTTTGAAGTTAAGGTCTTTACTTTTTTGCCTTTAAGATGCCTGACATCTAAACACTACTGCATAATAAGATTTCTAACCACTTTAATGACTTTATCATAGGATCATGGGACATTACTAGGCTATCGACCCGGGGGTCATTTTAAGCCTAGCCATTTCAACCCAATGTAATACCATAGAAGTACTAGTCAATACCCAAAATTGCATTTAGTGATAACTGCCCATGTCCAGGAGGGTTGCGGGTACTATCCCCGCTAGGAATTTACTGTGCCCCATCTACTCATCCAGGTTTCTCTTGAACAGTATCATAGAGGTGCTCTGTTTCACATGAATTGATAGCCTGTTCCAAAAAATGTGGCAGTCACTGGTAGATTAATCTGCCTCTCCAGCATGTCCTATTTAAGTTGCAGGCCATATTTAAGGTCCTGGAACAAGTGTCCCTAGACCCATTTGATTTATACATATGCAGTAAGTTCATTAGGTTTGGGTCTTGGGTTGCTCTGTAGGCCAGGCATAAGTCTCCTCTAAGAAGTCTATATGATACAGAGTATAGTGACAGGGATTTTAGTTGGTCCATGTAAGACACATGCTGGAGGCACTTGATCTTCTTTGTTAGAAGTCTTTGAGGTCTTGCTAACTGCTGTAGGTGCTTAGTACAATGCATACCAAATGGGGCATTATACTCAGTTATGGGCCTGATAAGTGCCAAGTATAGGGGGGTTATAACTTCTTTTGCTCTTGAGGTGACACCTTTACTAATCAAGTGAGTTATGTGGAAAGCTTTCATTACAACAGTAGACATGTGGTGGTCAAAGTTAAGGTTGCGGTCAACCTGTGATCCCAGGTCCCTTACCACTTCATGGGCACTTAGGTATTGTTATTGATTTGATAGTGTGTAGGACATTGTTTGTGCTGAAGGGAATGATGATGCATTTCTTTGCATTCATTTTGAGACTATGACCAATACACCAGTCATTGATCTGTGTGAGACCCTCCTGGAGTATACTGACATCATCTGGGGATTCAACAATTACGCCTAGTTTGTAGTTGTCTGCAAACTTGGTCAGCCACAATCCTTTAGTTTTGATCTGAACTTCTCAGATGTATATACCAAACAGTAGGGGACCCAGCACTGACCCCTGTGGCACCCTGCTGGTAATAGGTCAGCTGGTTGATGTGGAGTCACTCACTTTGATAGTGTGTGTCCAGTTTGTGTGCCGGTTGACACTCCATCTTACAACAAAGGGGTTTACATTCAGATTGCTAAATTTTGGGGTAATGCCTGAATGTAGGATTGTGTCAAAATCTTTTGCCAAGTTGAAGTATGCTGTGTGCACATATTTGCCCCCATCAATGGCCTTGGTCATACTTTCAAAGAAATCCACCAGATTTAACAGGCAGGAGCTGCCCTTCATGAAGCCAAATTGGGTAGGATCCAGGGTTTGGAGGTCATCTATGTCTTTATTTATGAGGTCTATAATGATATTATATGAAATTCTACACAATTATATGAAATTCTAGACAAATTATGTATACATTTTACAAGGTAGTAATTTAAATTTGCAGTTAAAAGGCAATTTTCTTTGTCATATATTGTAGCAATCAAGTTACTTGTTCTGTGTTACATTTATTTACTTTAAAGTTATTGCACTAAACACACTCATTTGCTGTTAGATTACTACTCAGTTCATGTTTCTAGAATAAATGGAAGAAATTGATCAGGTTATAACCCTGTTCAGTCTTGAAAGATTACTCACAAATGGACTCCTGAAATAAAGGACTACGGAATGCATGTTCAAAAAACCAATTGTCATTGAATGTTGTTGATTTTGCTGCTGCATGTCTAACCTGTAGTATTACTGAGGACCTATTTATCATATATAGTATCGCTGTATGGGTTTTGCTAGTCTTTGCCTTCTTATTGTATATTTCTGCTTATATTAAAATTATTGTTTTCATAGTATATATTTTTAGTTCCCTGGATACTCTTGGATGTTGAGTTGCTACCAGGGCATCTGCTTTTAAGGTTACATTTGAAAGAATGAACACATATATGAGAGAATGTTTTTTTCCTAGTGTAAAAAATAAAAGTGGATGTTCATATGACTGAAGGGAGTTTTTCCCAGCAGTACTTTGTATGTGATCACGGTGCAGCAGGATAAGGGAATTTGCCCTCACCTGGCTGTTGTTCAATCTCGGAGTTAGTATATATAATTAGCAGGGGGGTGTAGTGGGTACAGGGGTGCTTGACCCCTCCAAAAAAGAGAGAGTTATTGTTTTGCAGTTTAGATCATTTTGGATTTGCTCTAAAGTGATCAGTCTTTGAATGTTTGCTCTTGCTACACTTCCAACAGCATTGGCAATGTCCCTGCATAAACCCCGACTAATCACCACCCGCTGTTCCTGCAAACTCTCTCTAAGCATTTCAGTCATATATTCTAATAAGTGTATGAATTATTGATGGTACTTAGCCCATAACTGCGTGTATTATTGTCTAAAGCTGAAGCCATGTGATTTTGATGTTGTCTACTATGTTTTATCTAAGTTTGTCACCCTACTGAAAACTGCAGATTATACTTATCTCTAAATGTTTCTATTGTTCCTAATGTATTTGTACTCTGCTTTCTGGAGCTTTTCTCCCCGGACCTCCGCTGAAAATGGACATATATCCAGTCGGACTTTCCCAGTAAACAAATGTAAAATAAAATAAAATAAAATAAAAAATAAATAAGTGTGGGCATTTGATATTTAACGAGGCTTTATTTTTATTTATTTTTATTACTATTACTAACATTATCTTAACTGTCTTACCTGGCTGTAACGACTTTGGTCTCCCTTGCCTGGCATGCTGGTACAATACTGCACACCACACTATCAGGATTTCTTGTCTGGTGTATGTGTTATTTCCCACCTCTGACACCTTTGTACTTATATTTACACACTGGTATATGAAAAATGCATCCATATTACATCGCTACCCTATATTTGATATTGCTCTTTCTTCTCTCCTGTGGCTGCTGCATTTTTAAACTTTGTTTTTGAATCTGACTTCAAAGATTACAAAAAAATGGAATCCAGACATAAAGGACTACTTTACTCACCTATCATCTTATTCAAATGAAACTATTAAGAAATATTGCTCCATAAAGTAGAGTTTTTTTATAGATAGAGACAGCACTGTACATAACTGTTATGTTTTCACTACATTTATTTTGAACAATGGCATATTTAAACTTCTAGGTTAACCAGTACATGTGGCATGCAGTTCTTCTGTTACTTGTTAAAATAATATTGCTTATGGTCTAGCTATCCTCATAGTCAGCCTTATGCATAGGCCAACTAGACACCCGCCTAGGGCGCCGGTAGAGCAGGGATGCTTTTACAGTAATCTGGATGGTGTAGATAGACCAGAATGGAGGCACCGGGTAGTATGGGGAGGCACTGTGGAGCCCTTTTCCCTAGGGCACCAGATGACTAAAGGCCGGCCCTGGCTATCCTAGAAGTATAGTTCTTATACTAAGAAACACAGGCCATTTTGCTTATACATTTTGTGCTACATTTTCTGAAATCCATGCTGGGCATGTACATCTACAATATAACAGCAAAGCTGCTCATAAAAGTTGCTCTTATCACTTTCTGCGGTAATGATGTGCAAGCATATGCTTTTATTTGCTAATTATTGTCCATTTGTGACATCTTAAATGGATGTTCGGTATTATTTGTAATTATTTTACCCCTAAAGGGTGCTTAACATACATCAGATTTCTTGAAATGGTTTGCTTATATTTGACACCACTAGGTGCTTCTTTTGAATTAATTATTGTTATTTTACTTGTTTTGAGAAAGGCATGTTTGAGGACAGATGTTGTTTTGCACTGATTCCATCACAGAAATGGCACTGGCACAGATGTTCCTGCACTGTAACTGCGGTGGTGGTGCTGCGGTAGCATTGTCACTTCACAGTAAGACGTTGTCCTGTTCGATTCTCAGCTAGAGTGTCTTCTGTGTGGAGACATGCGTGAATGGGCGTACCTTCGTTGAAGGTTGTGCGTCAGGGCTGGCAACTTGGTAAGTAAAAATCTACTGCCAATCATTAGCAGACTGGAGTTCCGCTGTGGCGACCCCTAACCGGGAAAAGCCGAAAGACACAACAACAACAACAGATGTTCCTGCACTCTCTTCCATGGATCCTACTTTTCTTTCTGCTTTAAATTTTGTGGACCTCAATGCATGACCATCACCTGCCCTAGGCCTGCTCCCATCTACTCTTTTTACCTTAGTATACCTGGTACTACCATATGGGTTGGGATCAGTTCATTGGCAGGCTGAGAAGGGAATTTAAATTAAAGCAGAGCAGCTTGCAGTGTCATATGTTATGCCCTGCATGCCAGGGGACATTCTGTGTGCCCTATCTTGGTGGAGCTACTAATGTGTATCATTACAGATGGCATCAGTCACCTCCATTTGCACATCTCTACGTATGTACTAGTCTACTGTATGATTGCTGTACTAGCATTGCAATGGAACATGTTAAATCATATGCAGAAATCACACCCTACCTCCAAGGGTGGGTGAGCTGACACAAAAATATTTCTTTGCATCTCTGTGCCCAGCTCAGCTGCTATAGAGCTCATGCCACCAATTAAAGATGGATTGGATGGGTACTAGACAGAACTGTATCCCTCTGTGTCAAAACCCTGGCTTTCTGACTACTGTTGTGCATGAGAAATTGATATTTTGCATTTGCCTGTCTATGCTTTACACTGCCTGTCAGCTATATAGTAATAATTTCACCTGACTTCACTCACTTAATGTTTTTCTTTTGTCTTCTGCCCCCCCCCCCTGTCTGCTGTCTTTACTATTCATGTGATTATTGCTTCTTTTATATCTTTATCTCTTTTATCTCTTTTCAGTGATGTTCTCCTCTTTAACTCTGGCTTCTCATTTAGATGTAGTTGTCACCCACTATAGGATACCAACTGAATAATATTTGTCTTTTCTATTGAAGTTGTTGCACATGTCTTACACCTATTTTATTTAAATTGTTTCACTGAAATTTCCATTGGAGGCATTCAATACAGCAGCATCAGTTTACAAAGGTTTCTTCTAAATCTATTGCTATTTGGAAAAGTCAAAAGATACTACAGGTCTGTAACACTAGCTGGCAATAGATTTTGAACTATAATTTAATTTTAATTACACCCCCCACTACTGCTACCATACAAGAATGGTAATAGTCTACATTTACTGCTTGCAATTTTCTTGGATTACCTATAGTTCCAGTATGAAAGACGTTAAAGTTTTTTTCCCCTAAGAGTTACTTGTTCTTTAGATTTATACCCACTGTGTTTTACTGCTGTAGTAAATACTATTAACCTGCTGAAAGCGTTGCTTCTGAATGAATGCTTTTGAGCAGAATTAAGTAAAATGCCTTGGCTGTATGCTGTTCACTCCTTGGTGATGCATCTAACTGCACAGTCTGTTCTGAAATGTAAAGGTGGGGATATCCCATAATTCCACTCATCCTCAGTTTGCTACCTGCCTCTATTCCTATCCCATCTTAATTTTATTTATGTAGCCCTATCACATCATTAATAAAAAAATATAATCCTTACATATACATGCAAAACAAGTCTTTTGCATGTTTAATTGCTGCACATTCCAACTGTATTTTGTTTACTTGGGTTAAAAACCACCCCAACAGATGTCTGCTTTAAAACACACACCCCCGGATTTACTAATCTTCCATGCAGGACTAGACTAGTCCTGCACGGAAGCAGCAGTTTAGGAGGAGGACGGCAGCGCGCCATGCATATTAATGAAGGTGCGCTGCCTGAGCTCTAAATCCTACATGGAGCATGAACAAGTGGAGGGGGTGTGTTTGAGAGCAGATCTCTCACAATATACACGCCCCTGCAATGAAGGACTGCAGAAAGTGTAAATAAATGAGCGAGACCGCTCATAGGTGTCCGCATATCCCCACCAACAGTCCCCCATGTGTACAACAGTAACAGGACATAAAAATAAAAAAAAGAAACCCCTTTATTTTTTTTTTAAAACCCCGAGTACAGCTAACCATAGGTGCACGGGAGTACCCATCACTTAACTACGGTTAAAGCAGCTTAAAAGGCTGAAGAGGATAACAAGGAAGGTATAGGGAAATGAAGCAGCACAGCAATAGTGTAGTGGTCAGAGTATCCACCTAACAAGCAGGCATTCCTGGTTCAAGTCCCACTGCAGCACATACTATTTTCCATGTGAAATCTGTATATGAGCATTTTTTACATCTATTTGCTGTATAACCTACTAAATAACATTTAAATGTGAACTGGAGTACTGCATTCAATGCACATGTGAAGTGTCAGTGTCATAATGAATAAGGCACTAGTAAGCAGGTTTAAGCACAAATAAACAGTAGTGAGCATATATAAGCACTAGTAAGTGTGTTTAAGTGCATTTGCGTGAGGGTAAGCATTGCCTACACAGATTAAGCAAAGTAGAAGCTAACTGAGTGTAAGAAACTATAACTGGAGGTTAGCATTGCTTAGCTCCGTGCAAACCCACGCATACCCGCGTACAACTGCTGTAAAGTGCCTTAATCACTCTGTACCCAACGGTCCGTGGTTTGCCTAGCAACAAAATAAATAGCTTCTGCAAGGCTCAAACTCAGGACCCTGTATACCACAGTCACAGTAATTAACTACTAAGTCATCATACCAATACATATAAATGAGGTATCAGCAAACTAATCCTCACCAAAGGAAAATCAAACCAAACATGTAAACTGAATCTATGTACAGTGTGATGTTGTATAACCTGCCACAGAACATAAATATGTGAACTGGAGTACTGCAGTAAACATAGATTTGAGGTGTTATTGTAATAAAGTGTAGAAGTCCCCAGGTCCCCATACAGTGCATGTACACATGAATCACGGATGCCAGACACATATATAACCTGTAATGAAGAATTAATCACTACCAAAGGCAAATATAGTGCTAATTAACTATTAAGCAATGCTAACCGCAGCACAGCTCAACTTAGTAAGTGTAAGCAATGTGTAGGGGAGCCAATTTAATCTGCCTAGAGGTATACCTCTTTAAGCAGTTTCAACCTTATGTAAGCAGGTGTGCTTAATAGCTTAACCTTTTCAAAATCGGCCAATCACGGGAAAGTGCGAGAAACTGGCCATATTTAAATCCAACAGGCAGGAATACCTCTTATAACTGGTTGTAGCTTCCTACTGCAGGCAGAATGGCTGGTGTGGGTGAAGGCACTCAATTTAGAGTGCAGCGCTGGGGCATCCAGGAGTCAAAATTCATGGTATGGTTCCTGGTAAAACACCATAAGCAGAGACTACTGCAGGGCCAGTACCAGGGCTCGCAGTATAAAATGGAGGCCTGGGACAGTCTCGCCCGTAACCTCACTAGTGCCACAGGTATCCCCCGGACTGGTGAGCAGGTCAGGCACCACCATGCTGACCTGAAGCGGCAGAGGGGGGATGTACTGGAACAGTGGATCCAGGAGTCTCGGCAGATGCCTAATGTCCCAGTACTAAGTACTCATTCGACTAAGTAGTTAATAATTGCCTAGCTTGTGTATACAATGGATAGGTATGGCTAAATATCACAGCATTTCTCTGACAGCTGCAGATGAGCGGGCTGCGAACCAGCAAGCCCATAATACTAGGTTGCAAAGGCTGCGTCGTGAGGCAGGTTAGTATTTGTCTGCATGTACTGTCATAACAAATAAATATAAGAGCCTTAGAAAGTGCTGTACCAGTAGAAATAAATGTGTAATATTCTGTGAATAAAGGTATAACCCCTGGAGTGCTTCTGTTTACTCTTCTTTCATATGTTGTTGAACTGTTGCATACTATAAATAGTACTGTTGTATTAAGCAGGGTTACCCACACTGTGGTATGCAGACAAAATGTGTATGAAGTTCTGTATAACAATGTTGGAAGTGCTAAGAGGTCAGTCATATTGTACAAGTGAGGGAGACTTAGATAGAAAACAGGAGAAAGCTTTGCACCAATTCCCTGATGGCACAGGGTACTGTGATGCTAACTATAACTTTGTTGTCACACACAGCAGGGGTTTGAATCCCGGGAGTGCTAGTAAGTTGAATGGATATTCATACCTCACAACTGTATTGATTTTGTTACAATGTTCAGATAGAAAGCTGTATGCATAATTACACCCAACTGTACAGAATTTGCTAGAATGTTCAGCTAGAAAGTTGTATGCATATTCATACCCCACAACTGTTACAATCTGTCCAGCATGTCCAGATAAATGGCCCACATCACCAGCCTGGCGTCCTGTTCCCCGGAAAAATCAGCGTGATGATCCAAGAAATGTACTGATAGTCAAACGTGTACATAGTCAGAGAATGTATATAAAAACAAACCTGTCATTCTAGCACCTCATCCAAAGTGTATGAGAGCAATTCTCAACATATGTTGCATTAACACCTGCATCTTGTAATGCATGTATGTAAGACACAGTTCACGTATATAATAATCTATAAACATACCAGTGTACAATGTAAGGCCATTGGGTAGTTTAATAATACATGTAAGGGACAGATCACTGTAGTGACTAAGAATGATGTGAAAACTACAAGGATATATTAGTTGTTAATTGAACTCTCTCTCTCACCCCTACCATATGTGCAAAAATAACCCAAAGACACTCCTCAATCGGTATGTGTACACTCCTAACTTTTGTTGGGGCATATGTCCCAATGGTTCATAAATATTCACATTTGTTTCTATGCATGTGCCATGCTAAAATACACCCATATTGGTGGCCTGTTGCCATCAATGATACCTGCATGCTTTTGTAATGCCCACTGTTGTTCCATATATGCATGTGTTCTGCTTGCTCTGCAACTGTTTTAAATCTGGTGTTGTGGGTTAAGGGGAATACCTATGCATGCTGTTATAACTAATCCTGAATGCTGTTAACTATTACTAACCCATAACTGTCATACACCTGCTACAACACAGCTCGTATGGGAAGGCCGGTCCCAGTAGACCCACCTGTCCCACCTCAGCTGGCCATGGCACCGGGCTCCAGCACATCTGGGGCCCAGCCTGAGACCTCCCCCTCTGTTGGCCCTGCGCCACCTTCGGGTCGAACTGCTGCAGGGGATGGGGCTTACCCCCACCATGAGCATGTGTGGAGAGGAACCTGTCACCCATCAACATGTCCGGTCTGTAGTGCCTAGGGAGCTCAATCTGGAGTTTCGAGACCAGCTACGCCAGCTTGAGGGCCAAGTGGCACAATTAGAGGGTGAGCCTGCCCCTCCTACACAGCCCCCAGCACAGCCACCTTTGGGGCCGTGAAGGTGCAGTGGTGACTGCCCATGGTTGGGGACAACAGTCCCACTGTTTCCATTTGGGGGCTCATGAGCTTGCAACTTCCAAACACCCCTCCCCATCCAAGTTGTTTACCCCTCCACAAATGTCATATACCGCCCCTGTATGCATCTTGTTTGTCTTGTCTGTTAACCTACCTCCCCAAATATACCTACTATCCCTCCCCAACATCTCACTCTCACCTGAAAAAAAAAGGGCAATCTGTTCCCACAAAAAAATCTCGCCCCATACATAGCTGTCCATTTCACACGTGTCCACTGGACACATGTAATCTGGTCTAATTGGCATCACAATGAATTTATGTTGTCCTCACCCCTCTCCCAGGGGTTTGAGGGACCAAATCTGCCTCCAAATGGAGTATATATGCACAGCTGTTGCTGTATAAGAAATGAGCAGCTATGGACCTTTCCTACACCCTTCCTGCAGATGCCTAGTTATTTTCCCTACTGTCTTACCCTCTTTGTATCCCTTTTTCACCACTTTTCTATCAACCCTTTTTTCTTTTCATTTAAAGAAATTAGCGCGGGGGTAAGCGGGAGTAGATACTTTTAAGCAGCAGTAAGCGGGTTTTAGTCTGTTTGCATGGAGGTAAGCACTGCCTACATAGGTTAAGCAATTTAGAAGCTGAGTGTAAGAAACTGTAACCGGGAGTTAGCAGTGCTTGCCTCCGTGCAAATCCGCTTACAACTGCTTTAAAGTGCCTTAATCACTCTGTATCCAATGGCCCATGTTCTGCCCAGCAACAAAATAAACTGCCTCTGCAAGGCTCAAAATCAGAACCCTGCACTCCATACACAAAGTGATTTACCACTAAACCATGGCAGATATACATAACCCTGATGTTTTCACAAACATATCATCCAGCACAATCACTCAACAGTACAGGAAATGTAGTAATATCATACCACACAACCTGTTAATGCAAGAAGTCTGGACAAAGTATGCCACAATGTGAGTACAAATAGGGATATATGTCAACTACTGCTCTAATACACTTAAAATGTTGCTAGTTGCACAGTTATATGTATTACAACACATATGTAGACAGAGATGAAGCCTGAAACACAAAAGTGTCAGCACAAGTTACTGACTTCAATGCTGCGATCACCCATGTTACTTGTCAAGAGAATGAGGTACAGGCCAAAATATGAGCCGAACATGCATGAACATATGGACAGATATATATCTGTAAATGTAGACAGATAGATAGACAGCTATGTATATTATATATATATATATATATATATATATATATATATATATATATATACATATATATATAGATAGATATATGTATGACTCACAAATAATCATTGTATATAGATACATAAATATGTTTGTATGTATGTATATATATATATATATATATATATATATGTATATATCTATATTTATATATATATATATATATATATATATATATATATATATCTAGATATAGCTATACGAGATATATATAGGTATATACACATATACACAGATAAAAGGTATTAGTAGCCATACATATATAGAAGTAGTGTGGAAGTACTGGGTGCAAAGTATATCCCTCAGCCACAAGCCCATTAACTGCCACCTGTGAAATTTGTAGTGTGGCAACCATTCCCACAAATGAGAATACTGACATTAAACATATACCCACCCACAATTCAAAGGACATGACACGACACACAGGTATGCATACACAGATAACCTTTATTTGTGTACTATACAATAATGTATGCCAGTACTTACACCACATAAGGTTTGAAATATGTAATCAGTGATGAATGCAAGGCCCACACAAAACAGTAGATGCAAGCAATGTGGATATACCATACTATGCTGTCCAGGCCAAGGCCTTTAATTAGTACAACAGTAGACACAGGATTTGCCTTCAAGATAAGTAACAATAAACAATTACAGATGTAGTTCAGCAGCCTCCAATTACACTAGGTAGTCAAACCCTAGGGGGAAATGTAGCACTTGTGTTAATGTCACAGTATCTCGTATAAATCATTGCTTAACCTAACATCTCACTATCACACTGAATGACCCTTGTCTTAACAGTTATACCCCTGAAAAGGTGTCACAGCCTAGGTTAATGGCATTGAACCCCACCCCCATAAAAGGCTGTACAAGGGCAAGGTACACTGTGTACCACACACTGACCTCTGGAATGTGTTGTCCAGCTGTTGCCTCTCTCTCTCTCTCTTTATATATATATATATATATATATATATATATATATATATATATATATGTACAAAGCACAGCTAGGAGAGCGGACTTATAAAACTGACTCTTTTATTTGGTAAGCGCTTTCACTGGCAATAATATGCCAGCTTCTTCAGACCATAAACCAAGTTTAAAATACTTATGGTCTGAAGAAGCTGGCGTATTATTGCCAGTGTAAGCGCTTACCAAATAAAAGAGTCAGTTTTATAAGTCCGCTCTCCTAGCTGTGTTTTGTACCTGTTTGTGATTTTCGTGTATATATATATATATATATATATATATATATATATATAGACTATGCCCAACAGTTGGTGTGGGAGCCCATGACATAACTGAGATGATAGCAGTAATGCTAGCAGTAAATAATGATAGGCCATTACCTAACAACCCCTTTCTGTATCCCAGCGGGACAAAAACTGGCATATATGTGGAGGACAGAGGCAGGAACATAGGGCCATATTTGCATTATTGCTGTTACACACCCTGGAAATTGCTGGTGTTTCAGGATTTGTTGCAGCATACCCTTATGCAAGGATACGACATTGAAATACAAATGGATGTAGCCATGTACTGATAGCACTCAACAGACAGAATGTCACTGATATATTTGGGACAATACCTGTGTGGTGCACAGACAAAACTTAACAGACAATCCTCTTGGTATCATATGGAGAGGCCCACATTTGAGAGCTATGCAGACAAACAATATTCCATGCAAAAGTACCATGTACACAGAAACCCTCTAAGACCAGCAAGATACAATGCACACAAGAACACTACTCACGCTGTCTGTAGGTCAGGAACCTTACCCAAATGTGTATTTGGCCTGTGTCTGCAGATTCTGTTGTAAGAGGTACTGCTACCTGCTGTCTGTAATACTGATGTTCACACACAGGAAGGATGTCATCCATACTGGAAAGGTGAAGGGACAATGCCCACAGACGTCAGCAATTTATAGTACTGGGTAGCCATGACAGTGGTTATCTGAAGTGCTACACAGCAGGCTGCATGCAATTAGCAACTGGTGGATACTGACTGGTGCAGAGGCCATCACCTGATCATGTGCAATACCTACAAAAGCATGCTGCAATTTATTCAAACCAGCTCAATCACTCTAGTGGGGAGACTGAGAAAGAGAGAAAAAGAAAAAAAAACACACAATTTTAATAAAAGTAGCAAAGCTCAGGGATTTGTTACAGCAGAAAAAAACATAAAAGGTATGTGAAACAGATATGTATTTACTTGCATGTAGTATATGGCATAGAGTAATAGGATGTATAATGTGAAATAATTTATATGTGCCATCAGTACTTGTTCCTGTAATGATGTTCTGCTCAACAACTACTCTGGACAATAGTGTCTGTCCCAGTGGGCAGTGGGAAATACCTGTCAACTATGCAGATCAGCAGTGAATGGAAAAGATATGACCCATGATATCTGTGTTCTGTACATTACTGTCGCCAATGACTGGTGGTGGTATTAATACTGCCATGATAGACACATGGGTGTGAGACCACACCACCGGCAGGACAGTCATGTTGAAGTATAGCATAGCATGCCCAACTGCCATAGCAGTATAATATGCTTATCTAAAATCTGTCACCATATATACCCCCTAATGTTAGTATGTCTTCACATGTGACACCTGCTTGGGTTGCAGCAAGGCAGAACAGTTCAGCTGTGAAGTAAAGAGAGTTACAAGAGTGTGGACCAGATGTTTGTATGCACCCCACATACAGCTAAATATATGTGTGATACATATTCACAGCTGTGTTTGACAGTTGCACATGTATACAGGTATATAAACAACAAATAATACTCTTACTGGCTAAGGCTCTTGCTGCCCCTATAGTGCCTTTTTTAGGCAGGGTTCAAGTAACAAATTCACCACCATAACAGGAACAGGCAAGCAAAAACTGAGGGTAATGGTACTCAATGCTAGAAGTCTAAATTTCAAAATGCACTCACTCGAGGCACTCCTTAAAATGGAGAACATCGACATCTGTGCAGTGACTGAGACCTGGTTCAAGGCTCCAGAGAGCACCCCTGCACTACTAGGCTATAACTCATACCACACTTTTTGGCCATGAAACCTGGACTGAAACACCAAATGTGGGGGTGTGTCCATATTCATTAAGGATATCCACACCTCCAGGCTAGTTGCTCAGCATAATGCATCCGAGGTTATCCAAGTGCAACTAACTCTTGGCAAAACTGCAATCCAAATTGTAGCTTGCTACAGATTCCCCACCATGCCCCAGGATTCCACTCCTCTTTTCTTGATGTACTGGAAAATATTAGGGTTCAACCAAGCACCCTAATAATGGGCGACTTCAACTACCCCACCATTAACTGGGAAAACTACTCCTGTACCAACTCCTTAGCCCAATGCTTTCTGGAATTCATAAACTACAATGCCCTAGATCAACTTATCCACACCCCCACCAGGGGCAACAATATCCTAAACCTAGTCATTACCAACATGAGTGACTGGTGTTCCACACCTGAAGTCAACTCCTCATTGGTCTGATCCGACCATAAGCTAATCACCCTTGATATCCACATCCCACCCCCACCCCCATTAAGGAAACCACAGTAAAAAATTTCTCCTAAGTCAACTTCATGCTTCTTAAGACAGAAGTAGTGAACTTCATGACACCCATGCAGATGGACAATACAGTTACAACTGCTGAATCCTACACAAATGCACTCTATAAGCACTTACATGAGAACATGGATCATGATATCCCAAACAGAACCAAGATGCTATCCTCCAAAAAAAGGAAGCCAATCTGGTGGTCCCCTGCCATAAACAAACTGTACAACAGAAGGAAGAAACTGTTGCAAAAGAGAGTAAAATCCCATGAGTGGAGGATCTCCCTGGTCAGCCTCAGTAAGAAGCTGAGATCCCTTATAAGATCCTGCATAGCTAGCTACAAAAATAAAATTGCCACTAATTCCAAGGACAACCACAAAGCATTCTATAGCTATGTCAAGAATCTCAATGGCAACACCCAGATCTGCTCTGAGTTACAGCACAAAGGCACGAAAATTATAGAACCAACTGATATTGCCAACATCCTGGCAGATAGGTTCAGTGCTAACGTTACCCCCCCCCCCCTCACCCCCTAAAGGGCCCATATCTGTACATGAAGAATGCAAAGTCCCTGTAATCAGAACTATGCAGGTGAAAGCTGCACTCTCCAAAGCCAAAAACACAGCATCCATGGGACCGGACAACATCCCAGGCTGCGTTCTACACAAACTTCAGAATGAACTGGCTCCCCACTTAAGCACCATGTTCAATAATAGCCTCGCATGAGGCTTTGTGCCCACTAAATGGTGCACAGCAACAGTTATCCCACTCCACAAAGGGGAAGCCACCACTGATCCCGGGAACTATAGACCTATTAGCCTGATGAGCCTGGTCTGCAAAGCCATGGAAAGTATCATCATGGAACTCATAAACAAAGACATTAGTAACCTCCAAACTCTGGATCCCATCCAGTTCGGGTTTGTGAAAGGCAGATCATGCCTCCTGAACCTGATCGACTTCTTTGAGGCAGTCACCAAAGCCGTAGATGAGGGTAAGGTGGTTCACACAGCCTATCTTGACCTCGCCAAGGCTTTTGACACCATCCCCCATTCTGGAATTATAGCTAAACTCAATAAACTAGGCATAAATCCCTACATCACAAGATGGGTTGCCAACTGGCTCATTGACAAAACCCACACTGTAAAAGTTGCAGGCTCCAAAACTGACCTCAAACCAGTGACAAGTGGAGTACCACAGGGTTCCGTCCTGGGACTGCTCCTGTTTGGTATCTACTTCTCTGAAGTACAGGCTAACACAGAAGGCCTCTGGCTAACGAAGTTCAGAGATGACTGCAAACTAGGAGCCATAGTCAAGTCCCCAAATGATGTGAACATCCTACAGAAGGGCCTCTCTGAGACAGATGCTTGGTGTCAGAGCCATGGCCTCAAGCTCAATGCCAAAAAGTGCTTTGGTAAAAACTCTGTACCCATGAACTACCACATAGGCAGCAATCAACTTAACACCAAATGCGTGATAAGAGACCTTGGGACCCAGGTGGACAGTAGTCTCTCCTTTGATAGTCACATCACCACAGTTGTCAGGAAGTCCTTCTACGTGGCACACCTCATCATAAAAGGGTTCTCATCCAGGAAAAAAGAGGTCATCATTCTCCTCTACTCGACACTCATTAGACCCATTATAGAGTACAACGCTCCTTTTGGAATGTACCTCACAAGACATCTGCAGCAGCTGGAAAGGCCACAGAAGTACCTCACAAAGGGGATTACTGGACTCAAACAAATGCCCTACACTCACTGCCTCAAAAAACTCCAGCTTTACTCCGTAGCATACCGCCTACTCAGAGGTGATCTCTGCCTAACATATAAAGCTATGTCAAACCCAGAGCTGTTGGACATGCTACACCTAAAGAAATCCCAATCCCTCTGAGCTGCATGCTCTAGGGACCTAAACCTTGTCACCATAATAAACAGGACATGCTGGAGGGATAGATTCCTATCCCAGAGACTTCCCATACTCTGGAACAGGCTACCCATCTATGTCAAGCAAAGTTCTTCATTAGCATGCTTCAAGAAAAATCTTGATGAGTGGATGGGAAATAGGAAATACACTCTGGGGATCACTTCTGTGTCTCTGCTCGACAGTGGCACAGGAAAATAACTTTCTTGGGTGGAGTAAGCCAGGGAACCTTGTTGGCTAGGCTTACGTAGGCCCTTGGGCCGATAGCCTAGTACCTACCTATGAACCTATGAACCTATGAACATAATGATATCTACACATATATGCACATATGTTTATATATATATATATATATATATATATATATATATATATATATATATATATATATATGTATATATATCCTTATTGATCCTCTCCATGGAAATCTTTAGTAAAAGGCAAAAAATGTATGCATTTTGAAGAGATATCAGTATATATATATATATATATATATATATATATACATATATATATATATATATATATATATATATATATATATGTACACATGTATACATACAGATAATACTGATACGTATAGGTATATACATATAATATATATATATATATATATATATATATATATATATATATATATATATATGTCAGTACATGTCCCCTGCCATGACATGTGTGAGAGAAAATCACACATCAATACACAACATATCTACACACCAGAACATGGCTGCAAAATGGAGTGTGGAGTGTGGTGCATAACCCATGTTGGGAACACATCACAATTGTTTGAGAAGATGGGATATATATGTTGGTGAAGGGTAGTAGGCACATACTGGTATGTAGGTTTGGTTGGGTGACAAACGAGACAGCATACAGGGCTGGTATATGACACATGTGGTGATTAAACACTGTGGATGGGTAGTTTCATTTGGACAGTGGAGGCCATTGAGCCCCCATATGGGAAAAAAGGGAACATGGTACCCACCCATGGACAGTCACAACAGCATCTACATGGTCATAAATGTGCCTGGGCTGTGGGCTGAGCAGGAGGAACATGCATGTCTAACCTTGTGTATGTGTACTGCATGCCTCCAGGTGATGTAGCACATATCCCATGTCTCTGTGGAGATCCCTATGCACCAGACCCTGGACCTAACTGTAGGTGACAGACATATGTCTGTGTGTGCTCCATGGGGGGGCACCATCCACTGAGGTGGTTCCACATGAAGGTAGTGCTGGAACAGTAGATAATGAGGTTCCATGGTGGGTCGCGGATGTGATGTGGACTGGTAATATGTCCACATTAGGTGGGAGCGGTGTTCCTGCTGGCAAATAACCCCTACACATACTGTTGTGTCACTGTCATGGAACATATGTGGGTTGTAATAGTCCACACAATCCCAGAACATGTCCAACAGCATGCATAAATATCCCCAATAACACAGAATGGCAAATGTGTAGCAATCACATAGCAAGCATATGACATGCATATGCGGAAACATAGTGGCAGTGACAATGGCATGCAGGTGAAATACTCTGTAACAGCCCAGCAACTCTAGTGTCCCCACAGGGAGCATGTCTATAAACACATAGCAGAAAGTGTTGTACAATACAATATATGTCCCAATGGTAGATAAACTGGAGACATACCACTTGCTTTGTGTGAACATTAAGCGGGTGACTGATATGTGCATTGTATTATGGTAAACGTGCCATATGAGTTGCTCAGACATATTTCTATTTTTATGTCTATCAGGGACTATGGCGCACCCAAGGAATCCAGCATACAGTGCTGCTGAGGATGACATAATGCTCACCAGCATCATCCAGCACTACCAGCTGCTGTTCTCAAGGACAAACCATGACCAGCATGAGTGCACTGTCATGTGGAATGATGTGGTCTTCAGGGTGAATGAGGTGGGGATGCACAACTGTACATATGAGTAGGTCCGCCAATCATTGTAGTGACCTGGTCTGCCATGTATGTTGCTGTGCCGCATGGCAGTGGCACAGCGACATACATGGTGGAGCAGGTCCGCCAATCATTGTAGTGACCTGCTCTGCCATGTACGTTACTGTGCTGCTGCCATGCGGGGTGACCACCTTGCAATGGGGGGCCATAACATCCAGACCCCCTCACCAGAGTGGAGGAGCTGCTGCTCATGAGCCTGGTGGCACCTGCCCGCCCACAACAGCTACAGACATATGCAGTCATGGAGGTGGGTGCTACCCACGCACCAGACATGGATCATGCAAGTAAGGTTCCAGGGCACATCAGTAGACCACTGTTGTGTATGCATCTGTACAGTAGGTCATGCATATGTGAGATGTGGAGTCTGTTGTTGTGTAGTATGATAACCAGTTGTGCATAATTTGTATTACTGTGGACTTCAGCTGTTGTTTTACTGCAGTATTGCACCCACCCTGTAGCCATGCCACAGCTGTGGCCACTAACATCAGCTCTATCTCATCTCAATGTAAGTACCTCTGGGATACCAGCAAGGCAGTCACTGGATGCCGGTGAGTATGTTTTAAGGTTATGCTTGGCAGTTCACTGTGCATGTCATAGCTAAGGTGTAGGCCATGTACACCTACCCATAATGCATGCTGTACATGTTCACTGAGAGAGCATACACCTCACTAATGGGATTACCAGCCTCAAATACATGCAATACACAGACCACCATCTCAGACAACTGTGGCTACACTCCAGTGCACATTGCCCAGGCACAGCTGACATCTGCCTAACATACACAGATATGTCATACACAGAGCAGTTGAACATGCTACACATAAAAAAATCCCACTTCCTCTACAAACACAAGCTCCAGGGTCCTAACCCTCATCAACACATTACACAGAACATACCGGAGGGATAGGGCCCTGTCCTGGGGAATTCCCACACTCTGGAACAGACTACCCATTCACATCAGGCAATGCAACTCATTGGCCCTCTTTACAAAAACACTTGACAACTGGATGGGAAATGAGTAATTCACCCGGGGTAGTATGTTTGTGCCACAGCCTGACAGGGGCCAGGGGAATAACATTATTGGGTGGTGCATGGCTGGGAACCCCTGTGGCTAGGCTTATGTAGGCCCCATTACCAATAGACCAATACTCACCTATGAACCTATGTGTACCACAAGCAACATCAGCCAGGGCTCAATAGAGATATGACCTGCATAATGGTGGGACATTGTGAAAGCCATGTGTTGTAATGTGTTCTGATGTCCCAGCACCATGTTGGGGAAGTCCAGGAAGTTGCAGTTATGATGCATGTGCTGCACAATCCCCACCTCACCCCAACCCATGGATGACATCCCCATCTGTGCAATGCTGATGCCACTGTACACCTGCATGTTTGCCCTGCATTGGCAGGGAATATGCCAGTACACATGGTGTTCCTAGTTTGGGATACTGCAATATGACACACATGTGCAGGCCACAGGTATAGAGCATTTGCAATGTAGCTGGAGATGGTGAGGGTGTGTCATCCCGAAACACAACAGTGTACTGGAGGGGAGAGACAAACCCACTGAGAATGGCTGTATCTGCACACAGTCAAGGTCATGAAGTGTGGCAGACATTACCCTGACTCCATGGCACTAGTGATGGTACTGTATGACCTCCAAGGGCTGTGCATGTGTTTAGCATGCAAACATGCAGGTTTGGGGAACATTTGCAGGCCTGACTGACCAACTACTGGCTCATGATGATGACCCATGCTACTATACCCCTGCCAGGTATTGTGACCACAGTAGTACACATAGGAGTTATTGCTACACACCATCATGATATGTGTGTGCACACATATGCACCCACAAATGGTATGCATCCCAATCAGCATCTGCACAACTGACACATATGGCTTGTAATGCAATTGACTGCCTAGGTCATATGTCACATATCAGGTATGTGTAGTGTTGCCATATGCAGTAGTGTTGCACCATGGCATGTCATGGAAGAGAGTGCCATGTCAATAATGGTCTCTACATTCACCATAGATACAGTACATTGTGTCTGTGGTCGGTCTTATATCACTCATACATGCACCACTGATGATGACATCTGTGAATACACATCAGGCATTCACAAAACACATGTGCCCACATATAATCCAATAACAAACAGAGGATGTGACCAGCAGAGGAAACATAACTGACATACAGATACACATCCTGCAATGGTGTGTACACCTGTGAGGTATGGTGCACAGTGCATGCCAGGGTGCTGAACAGATGCACAGCAATGCTGTGGACATGGGTGCAGTGTGTTCCAGGGGGAGGGCCATCACCTTCTAACAAAAGCCATGTATCACAGCCATGTATAATGTTGGTAATGGGGATTGACTACAGTTGCACTGCATGCTGTTGAGCACCACATGTCCTGCATGCTGACATGTGTGTAATTATGGGTTTGTGTGTGATACTGTACTGCACCATCACCTGCTATTGTGTGTGTTATGGGGTGCTGGAGTTGTCTGTAGGTGCTGTCTGATGGAGTGTATGCGTTGTCATGTATGTCGACTGCATGTGTGTATGTCTGTGTGTGTGGCCACGTCTGCACATATGTGTGTGTGTGTGTGTGTGTGTGTGTGTGTGTGTGTGTGTGTGTGTGTGTGTGTGTGTGTGTGTGTGTGTGTGTGTGTGTGTGAGTGTATGTACGGTTTAGCGGTGATGTACAGGTCTTACAGTCTGTTCCCTGTTTTCCCCTTACAGATTGTGAGGTGGGACTGGGTCCCTCCCACAGGAAATCTGATGTCACTGATACAGACAGTGACCATGAAGATAGGTGTGTTGAGGCACAGGCAGGGTTGTCAGGGGATGCCGCTGGGCCACCAATTGACATTCCACAAGTATCCACCCCATCCATGCACACATTCACACTGCCTCTACATACCTCATCACCGTTGGCCTTAGCTGAGGGACAGTCTATGGTTGGCATTGGCCAGAACAGTGTGGTATCTATGGCACATGTGTCAGGACACAGCAGACATAGCCAGATGTTCAGCGAGGTACCACATAGGCAGATGTTCAGGGGTGCTTGTCGGAGCACTGCTGGTCATCATGCCCCTGGCAGACGTGCCACATCTATATCTACCACACACATGTTCCAGACTGTCATGGAGGCACAGTCACGAATGGAACAGTACACCAGACAGGGTCTAAGGGCGCAGAGGGCTCATCACACCTCTGTAAATAACAGCATTCATGACCTAGCAGGTGCCATTCATAATTACACTGAGGTCATGTATAGATGGTGGGGTGAGACATTGGATCTCATCAACAATGTCATGCCCATGCATTAGGACAGGGCGGGATGGTTGCGACGGCCACGTGGATGTATGCCAGCAACATCAGCAGCTAGAGGTCGCCGTGGATATCCCACCAGTCACAGCCGCTCCCATAGTGGCAGTACCAGCCCCAGCACTGTGGGGGGGTGCTGTCCACAGACAGTCATAGCAGACCATGTGCAAATGACCCTGGCCAGTCCCAGGAGGGACCAGGATCCAGTGGAATTTTGTCAACCTCGGGGGACTGTACCCGATCTGGCTTTATATCTGATACTGCCTGTGGCACCACACCAGGCACAGATCCCATGTCTGTGGCCACAGACGATGAACTGCAAACCCTGCCAGGTACAGTCTGCAGCTGTCTCAGAAATCCCCGTATGCGGCAGCCACATGGTGGAACTGTGTGCATGCAGACGCACACATACATAAACAACAGACCTAGGGCAACTACATACCTGCACACATGACATCACCATTGGCCCATAACAATACTCAGTCCCCTCACACACACACATTGTCAATTGTATGGCTCAGCCTAGGTCTCTGGAAAACCAACAACACACAATGTGCATATGATGATAACTGTGCCACATCCTGTCATCCGTAACATTGATGCAGGGACAGGCTAACATGGTGCTGATGCACAGGGTGACTGTACAACAGTATAGCAATGGAATGCTGTTTAGCATGTTGTCAGCAGTAAAGTGAAATGCTAATATCTTGGAAGGTGTAGCTGTGCAGCCATGATGCATTATAGCTGTAATTAACAATGTTGTATTGTTTTCACCATTATCTATTCTGATTGTGTTGTGGTTGTCCATGTGGCACATGGCTGATGGGTGTAGTGGTGTCAGCAGGCCTTCTACAGTGGACACTAGTAATTGTAGTGGGTGGTACACATGACATGGCTGGGTACAACACACAGAGCCTTTGGTTGGGATGCAGTACAGATACAAGACTGTATACATGGAGGTATGCCCCCGTGCAGGTAACACATCTGTTGCCCATGTAATCCCACCAAGACAGGATAGGCACAACCACACATTGGTATATATGCAGTCTGCAATTTGGATGACATTGAACATGCTAACAGCAGGGTGTATGTCCCTTTCCACACTCTACTGTGACCCTCACCTCAGTAACATGAGTGTGCCAATGCCAGTGGCATAGCTCTGCACTTAGTGCTCAACTACTGTGAATGGTGTAAGCAACAACTATCAACCTGATAACATACACTGTACAGTATTACAGACAGCTATGTGGGAGGATAGATGCAACAGTAACTGCAATGATGGTGGATGTGTCCACAACAGCCACACCCAGTGAGTTATAGCAACCCCAGTATTACTGCACACCTCTACAGTGTCGAGGAGGGCATTAACACATCTATGACCTGTGAAGGACTGTATGTCCATGGGATGGCACCTGTGGAATGCTGGCGTTTGCCAAGCAGTCCTGGAGGAAACATATTCTGTGAACGGAGGTAGATCCCTTAACATCTACATACATTCCTACATGTGGGATGGTGTACAAAAGCCT
>NC_056730.1:566404920-566477420 GCF_019279795.1 Protopterus annectens
GTCCATCACACAGGAAATGTAAAGGGACCATGCCCACATGCTGTAGGG
The DNA here is from genome assembly GCF_019279795.1 of Protopterus annectens. Lineage (NCBI taxonomy): Eukaryota > Metazoa > Chordata > Ceratodontiformes > Protopteridae > Protopterus > Protopterus annectens. The sequence continues at coordinate 566,404,969 of NC_056730.1, forward strand.
ATTTATAGTGGGTGGTTGCCATGACAGAGGTAATTGGAAGTAGTACACATGTGTAATCATATATATATATATATATATATATATATATATATATATATATATGGCTATCTGGATAAGTATATGTACATATATTTCCACCATATGTCCTGGACATGGGGTATAGCCCTACCCCAGCCCCTATAATCCCAAAGTCGTAGTGCAAGGGTATGTCGGGTATGTATAGCGGGTATATTAGTAGACTTTTGCTACAGTCATTGGGATTGTCTTCACAGACATGGTGTGTGTGGAAGGTCACATCTGCTTATAACATGTGTGCCATTGGCTACTGACAGACATCCTAAGGAAATCATTGTAAAGTACCGCCGCTAGCATGTAATGCCCCTGTGGAGTGCAGCAGGGATATTAGCCAATATATGTGGAACTTCGGGCACACCCTGTCCAGAGGTATACACGTAATCCCTTAGTGCACAACATGTGTACCAGGCCTGACAATATGGATGTAGACAGCCATGTAGATGGGTATGACACATAATGACTGGTATACATTTGCCACCATAGGTTTTGCATTCACACACTCCTGTCTGGCCTGACAGAAAATGACTGCTGGTACAGGGGTGCCATGGACACATACTACCCACTAGATATTGACATACATCTGTACAGCATCCCACTGCTCTGTCTGACATACATGACTGTTATGGGAGGCCAGGCAGCTGTACATCTGGCAAGTATCTGCACATGACATCTCACTGGGTAAGTACACTAAGCTATTAGACATGTAACAATACACTGTGCAGGCTACAGGCAGACTAGATCAACACTGGCCTACATTTCCTATGGGGGAATGCACCTGCATATATAGCAGGCTCAACAGGCATGTCACAGCACAGGGTAAGATACACCTGTGTAAAAGTGCATAACCACAATCAATGTGAACACAGCCACAGCCACATATTGTAAGCTAGTATAATATTACAGTATATGGACTATCTGTTCTACACCATTCTCATATGTGCCACTCACAGAATGACCCTACATATACTGGGCTGCTACACAGTTTGGTCTGATAGCTGTCTGTGGTATGGGACATGTGAGTGTATGGCCCTACAAACATGTATTCCAAAACAGTACCATACAGTGGGGCAGCAGGTAACATCAGATAGAAGGGGAACTAGAACAATGACATCTACCACAGTCTGTACACAGGCTACAGTACATATTAACAATACACACACTGCCGACATTCACCATCACTACACAGACCTCAGTACTGTACAAACATCCACAGAATATCCAGGTTATGTCATGAAATATAATCCCTACTGTACATAACATGTGTAGCAATCAGATATATCACTGGCTTGTTATCAGATATGATGACTATTTATGTTGTACAGCACATATGCACCACTTTATGCACGACATATGTACAAAGGTTGACAGAGGTGTGACTGACAGCACATACACAGGGCCAGTATAGACATGTTGCTGTGATAACCTCATACATTTACCATTGTAACAGGGTTTGTTGCAACATATGTCCTATGGGGGATATGAAGTCAGTAACTGTCATGGCCTTCACCATCTACAGACTGCAATCCTCACACTACCTTCTGCATTCCACAGATAGATGCTCCATGACTGACACATGAAACCAAGGGCACAACACTGCCCAGTCTGCAGATGACCTTGCAGATGGGGATTCCTCATATACATGGAACTGACATGGCAGGTATTGCGACATGTACAACAACCATATCCAGACAAACACTGTTAAACCAACATTACTCCAAATGCAGTATAGCAGCACTTACAGTCTGTAGTCAGGTCAGGCACATCCCCATACTGTTTGTTGCCCTCTTTAAACAGTGTATGTTGTTAGAGGTAAATCCCCAATCCATCTGAGATGCTGTTTGCCAAACAACAGATATAGTTCCTGCTCACAGTGAATGAAAAGGGCCAACACCACCATGATGTTCCTACATATTGGAGTGTTTTTCCATGCAAACTATGGGAATGTTACCACAGCTGTTTCACATGGAATCAGCTAGGGGAGGGCTGCAATTCGTGCAGAGGCTATCAGCTGATCATGAGCATCACTTAAAATACACATGCTGCTGCTTAAGCAAAGCAGGTGTGTGTCTCCACATCCACCAGAGAGGGAGTGAGGGAGGCAGACAGAGGCAAATACATGTCAGGGATGGGTGGGAGACTAAAACTGAAGCATGTTTGTGACACACCTACCAGTACAGGGTATCAAACCCCTGACAACTATGTAGTGCTATCACAGTTCGATGCAGTTATTGGATGCACCACATGGGTTATCTGCTGTGGAGCACTCAGAACATTTATGTGATGGTGAGTGACATCTGCAACAGGTATACGGTAGATATATGGTAGGTGACATACAAGTGCCTGTCCACATGAACAGGTGCTAGCGTCAACACAGCCACAGTCTCACAAGGACACACACACACACATTGACACACTTTCAGGGCCATCAGTACAACTCATCACTAGTGGAATTGCCACAACACATCAATGTGCAGGTATCACATGCACCACATGGGTCATATGGAGGTCATATGGGCAAAGATTATGAGGGGGTGTCAGACATCAGACAGCATGCTTCAATATGCCCAAGGGGTTGTAGTGACTGGGGATGTGGACATAAGCACCATACAACACACACACGAACACACTGGGTCCCAGTACTGACATGCATGGGTGCATGTCTGCATGGGTGTGTGGTGTTCAACTGTGCCAGCAGGCTATACAACGGTAGGTGATGGGTATACCTTGGCTCAGGCCACATGACAATGGTCTGCATTGTGGCTCAGGGTTGTCGTTTCTGCATTTGCCCAGACAGGTGAGTATTGTATCCCCCATCCAGTCACCTGGGTGGCTATTGTGTGTGGCCAATGCTGTGCATCCCCTGCCATGTATATGTTCCTTACTCCATGACATGGATGGTGTCCAGGATGTGCACACCTCCTACATGCATGTACAGTGACATGTGGAATTGTACCTGGGGTGTCTGGCCGATGTTGTGAACAGATTATCATCAGATGTGCCAGTCTTGCCCACCCATGACAGGTACTGGTAATGGGCAGCAGGTTTACCCTGTACCTACATTGATAGCATGCTAACAGCATTCCCTGGTGTCAGTGGCATCTGTCCATACAGGGCATGTTGTCAGGCATGGTATGTCCATTGTGGGTCACATGTGAAGGCACCGCAGGTGGTGCATTTGTCCATTTGGGAACATGGGGTAGGTGCACTGTCTGCAGGTATGTGTATATTGAACAGATGGGCAGGGTGACATGTCCTCTGTAGCCCACTGCTATCACTCCATAGTTACTATCGGTGGCCAATATGCAGTATAATACCCACATATTGGCTGTTACTTAGGCATGTGTGTGTATGAGACATGGGTTGAGAGTGTGCTCTGGGTAATACTGGGGTTGCTAACTGTGATTGTTTGGCCTTGATGTCACATTTATGGGTATGGCTTTGCACCCCAGCCTCTCACCTATTTAACATCTGTTATCCCAGTACGGTTGACATTGTGATATATTAGAGGGCCACCATATAAGAAATATGCAAAACCCACTCCCCATTGGTCACAGGTGTCACCCACATCTACACAGGATACAAGTTACAAACACACACACACACACACACACACACACACACACACACACACCTGTCATGTGTGGGAGTAGAACCCCTACCTAACTAGTTTATTACAATACACAGTTTTAGTACACGCCACAGACATTATTGGAGTACTCTTTTCCCAAAGGTCTATTTCACAATGAATGACATCAGCAGGATTACCAAAGTAGGGCATTTCAAATGTACTGTGAGTGAGTGCCTAAAATGCATTGCTCCCTACACAGACAGTGAGACACACACAAAACATCCACAATCCACATGCATGGGTATAGAACCCATGACCAAGGTATATATCACACTACAGCATAGAGCTGTTATAGGGCACACAACAGGGATTACTAGAGAGCTCCTTCCCCAAAGGTGTATTTCACAAGGAGTGACATCAGCAGGATTACTAAAGTAGGGCATTTCAAATGTACTGCAAGTGAGTAGCCTAAAATGCATTGCTCCCTACATAGACAGTGAGACACACACAAAACATCCACAACCGATATGTATGGGTGGGTCTATAGTGCCAGAACGAAACACATAAATAGCGAACACGCTTTGCGCGACACATAAATAGCGAAGTACTAAAATGTTGAATCACCTAATTACAGAAAAATATAAAAGCGAAATGTTATAGTTGGCCGAAACTTCCCTACTAAATGCTTTTCGTGTGATGCAAGTATGTCAGTTAAGAATTTTAAGCACCTGTAATGTAAATAATATATGCATTTTCAATGATACGTACTGTATAATCTACACAAGTGAAACATTTCATTACATAAACTCTGTTACAGTACTCGTTATAAACTGTTAACCTGTAAATCCATTTCAGTTAACACTCATTATTCCGCTAATTCAGGAAAGTACGTAAGGGATGTAATCTGCTCAGTTAGTTGTGCGTATGGCATGTGTTCTGTAGCAGTATGGCTACCGCTTCAATAAACGAACCTGGTGTGATAGGTGGCAAGTATTGCACTGTGCAGTCTCAAAATGGGAAACAGATGTTAATAGTAGAGGGGTTCTTGTATGTTTTGGAAAAACAGTTACGATTAAAAGAAGTACTGGGGTTGTCGACTGAAGAACTCCCACAAATGTAATGGTAGGTAAATAACTACATCGGTAGGGGTAGAGGAACTGTTATTAAAATCTAACCCACACGATCATGCTTCATACCCAACAGAGGGAGAGAGGTATCAGGCGTGTTATAAATTAAAGGAACTCTCAAAAGACTGTAGAAGCATCCCTGCACTGTTAGTGGATGATGTGTTTGCTAACACATCCATACAGAGTGTAGTTAATTTGCCCAAGCAAAGGTCGATGTTACAATGTGTGGCCAGGATACGTCACAAAAGGTTCCTAACTCAGTTCCCACCCTGTACTCCCTTGAGTGATGTGTGCATAGACAATCTCAAATTGAAGCAATCTACATTTATACAGGAAAGAAGGGTAGATATAGCTTTAAATGTACATGTGTTAGTGTTTAGTACTGTAGAGAACCTTGGTGACCTGTGTAAGAGTACCATGTGGCTCATGGATGGAGTATTCCTCACTAAGGGAAGGTTGTGTAGACAACTGTACACTATACACGCATTAATCATTTGAAATGATGTACAGAAATGTCTCCCTTTAATGTATTGCTTGATGTCTAAAAAAACTTATAAGACATACAACTACATGTGGGAATGTGTATTCACTTTATATGCAAGATGTCAGTTGGAGAAAACTGCAGCAGTTAGGTCTATCGAAATTGTATGGCATATTAGTAGACTTCCAACTTGCTGTTAAAGAATTGATAGCACTAAGTTTTCTATCAGAGAGTGACGTTATCCCTGCCTTCACACAGTTGAGCAAAGCTTTCTCTACTGAGGGTCGTGAGTTCATAACGTATTTCTCTGATATGTATGTGTTAGGTTGGCTTAGAAAACAGATTACTCGGAATGTGTCACCTGGCAGATTTCCTCCCATGTTTCCTACTACTTTTTGGAATGTGTCCACCTTGAATGATAATAATTTGCCACGAACTTAAAATCATGTGGAAGGATGGCACAGGAGAATCAGGTGCCTACTTAGTAGGCGCATTTGTGACATTCCATGTGTGCTTAATATATTAGTACGTAAACAGAGCAGGGTGGATGAAGTACGTTGTCAGATGTTATCCGCCTGTGCAGTTTCTCCAAAAAAAAAAGACACTTGAAAAGGAACAATGTTTACAGACTGTGTTGCAGAAGAGGAATGAATATACCATTGTAGAGTTTATTAGGGCGGTTGCTATGTTACTTAAAGTGTAGTGCAATTCAAGTGGTACTTTAGTGAAATACAAATGGTTGCTCAAGCTGTATGCATCATATATTGTTATTTATTTGTTTATGTAGGTATACAATATATTGTTTAGGGTACGTTTGCTTCGGTTTAACATAATACAGACATTACGTGTTATAGGATGGAGGTTGTACATAGTAGTGAACGATGCTAGCATTAATATACGTTAGCACATTATTGATATTATATACGCGTTACAGACGTTAACAGGGTACGTCTTTTTACTTTACATTTTTGCAGGTGACATTGTGAGGCTATAGGGTTTGTACATAGAGGGGAAGTGTTTTCAGAGTTAATTTGCAAGTGGAGCACATTCATGAAATTATTTAAGCGCGTCATTTACGTTATCTTTTACGTTGCTTGTCACACCAGGTTGCGAAGGTTGGCCAAACAAAACTTTTCAATATTTTGCTTTTTAGACAGTTTGTCTATTCAGTATTTTGTTGTCAATGTGTTGCTCAAAGTGTCTTTGCTATTTATGTGTTTTGTTCTGGTAATATAGACCTGTATGGGTGTAGAACCCATGACAAAGGTCTATATCACACTACAGCATGATGCTGTTATAAAACACACCATGGGGATTACTAGAGAGCTCCTTCCCCAAAGGTGTATTTCACAAGGAGTGACATCGGCAGGATTGCCAAAGTAGGGCACTTCAAATGTACTGCGGGTGACTAGCCTATAATGCATTGCTCTGTACACAGACATTGAAACACACACAAAACAACCAGAACTGCCATGGTAGGTGATGGAACCCTACCACAGTTCTAAATCACACTCCAGCAATACGCAGTTACCAGACACGCTACAGAGATTATTGGGCTACAATGTTCTCAGAGCTGTATTTCTAGGTGGGTGACATCAGCAGCCTTGCCAAAGTTGAGTATATGAATTGTAAGGAGTGTGAGTACTCTAAAAATCATTGTCATTTACTCAGTCAGAGACAGACAGACACACACACAGTTGTTAAGTCTGGAGTTAGAACACCTCCCTGACTACTTTATCACCCTACAGCAGTACACAGTTACAGGACGCACTATGGAGATTACTGGGCTACAACCATCCCAGAGGTGTATTTCTAGGTGGGTGACATCAGCAGCCTTGCCAAAGTTGAGTATATGAATTGTAAGGAATGTGAGTACTCTAAAAAGCATTGTTTTCTACTCAGTCAGAGACAGATGGCCACACACACAGCTGCCAGGTCTGGGGTCAGAACACCTACCTAACTACTTTATCATACTACAACAATACACAGTTACAGGATGTGCTATGGAGATTACTGGGCTGCAACCTTCCCAGAGGTGTATTTCTTGGTGGGTGACATCAGCAGCCTTGCCAAAGTTGAGTATATGACTTGTAAGGAGTGTGAGTACTCTAAAAAGAATTGTTCTCAACTCAGTCAGAGACAGACACACAGTTGCCAGGTCTGAGGTTAGAACACCTACCTAACTACTTTATCACACTACAGCAGTACGTAGCTATAGGATGCACTATGGAGATTTCTGGGCTACAACCTCCCCAGAGGTGTATTCCTAGGTGGGTGACATCAGCAGCCTTGCCAAAGTTGAGTATATGAATTGTAAGGAATGTGAGTACTCTAAAAAACATTGTTTTCTACTCAGTCAGAGACAGACAGACACAGTTGCTAGGTCTGGGGTTAGAACACCTACCTAACTACTTTATCACACTACAGCAGTACGCAGTTATAGGATGTGCTATGGGAATTACTGGGCTGCAGTTCTCCCAAAGGTGTATTTTACATTGGATGACCACAGCAGGCTTGTTATAGTAGGGCTATGGGAAGGGAGGTGTGTGCATGGGCCATAACCCATTCATCTAGGGGTTGACAAGCCACATGCAGGCACAAACGGGGTCATATGTCACAGGTGCATGTATACAGCTACTAGATGACTACTTCCTTGTACAGTCATGTTGCACAGCTGGCACATGCACCACATAGTCTGTAATGCTGACAGATACTGGTGGCTAGTATCTGCAGTGAGTGACATCTGCACCTCATGTGTTTGGGGCCCTTTGGCTGTGTGCTGGGTGGGACAGGCCTGGATAGCTCCTTGTCACAGTGACCCTCTTCCACACATCTATGTACATCTACCTTTGGCTTATATTAGTGTGCTGTCCTGACATATATGTCTGTATTCCTATCCACTGTGTGTGCATGGCATGAGTGGTGCATACTGTCAAGCATCTGCACTAACAACTGCAACTGCCAGATATGTCTGGTCCACTGGTGTTTGCAGTCATGGCCTTCATGTGTTTAAGTGTGTGAGCATGTCCAGTATGACCTTTCAGTATGTTGTGGACTGACATTGCCTTCATTTCTCTAAGTGTGTGAGCATGCCCATTATGGCCATCTGTATTGTATTTGTGGATCGTGCCCAGGTAGTTTGTGCTGTACTGTTGACCTTTGTGTTGCACACCAACAGGTAGCATGCTGTCTCTGCAGGGTATCCATCGATCATTTGGCTTTGACTGTTACTACATTTCTGCATAGCGGGGGGACACACATGACTGTTTCTACATTTCTACACAGGAGTGGTGCGGGCACACCTGACTGTTATTACAGTACTATGTAGGATGGGGGGCTCACCTGACTATTTCTACATTTCTACACAAGGTTGGGGGGGACACACCTGACTGTTATTACATTATTATGTAGGATGTGGGGGGCACACGTGACACTTGTACACATTTGCTATGACTGTACTGGTATGTGAGGTACTCCATTTCATTCTGTATTGCTAACTATCATGCTGACTAGAGGCATATCAGTGTACTACAGATCATGCCTTTGGTTGTCCTACATATTATTGTGTGACTTCCTACCCTTCAAAACTAACATCCCACTGCCTGCCCTGCCGTGGTCTGTCTGTGTAGGCCTGGGGGGGAGGTTAACCATAGCCATCATTCTGGGGCCATGGCACAGGCTCTGTTTGGGTTTGTCTACACCTGTCCTGCTGGCTGAGACTGTTGTTGGGTATGTGAACTTTCCTGACTGGCATGTGTGGGTCTTATGGACACACATGTCGCTCAGCCCATTTTCTGCAGTGGGTTTTGTCACCCTGTGTAGTACTGGCTACTATGGTGACCCCAGTATGTGTTACAGATGTCACGGTGCCACTGTGGATGTCTACTGTCTGCTGCCATAACATTTGGTCACCCAATTCCCTTGCATGCTCACATCCATACCATAGCTACAGGTAGCAACACATTCTACTCCATTCGGCAATTGGTAGGTTTTACTGTATGTGCGAGTCAGAGAGAGGTGTCATTCCCTGGGTCCCTACTGTGTCAGTGCATGTGCTATGCATTGCCTCTTTGCCAAAGCCAGGGCATACTGAGCACACCTCCTTCTGCCTACTAGGGCAGGCTCAGGTTGTTCCTACTCCAAGTCACTCTGTGACTGTGCAAGCCTTGGCATTGGTAGGGGGCTGTGTGGCCCTGCCCAATGCTGTTCCTGCTGCAGCTGTTTCCGCAGAATCATATTGTATAGCATAGCACATACCATAACAATTTTGGTACATGTAGCTGGTGAATACTGCGAGGCTCCACCAGATGTGTCCATACACCAGAACCATGACCTGAGCATCCCAAACACATGCTCTATTATATGTCTGGCCTGTGCATGTGCCTCATTATGGCATTGTTGTTCAGGTGTGTGTGCATTTCTGATGGGTTTCATCAGCCACGGCTCCAGTGTGTACCCAGCATCCCCCACTAGATGACCGTAGAAGATGTCCACACTGGCAAATCTCTGGTACAGCTGTATCAGATGCCACATGTGTGAATCTTCATAGCTTCCAGGGAAGCCAGCACATACATTCATTATAATGCCCTGGGCATCACATACAACCTGGCAGTTGATGGAGGGGATGCCTTTGCAGTTGATGTAGGCCCTACCTTGCTCACCGGATGGTGCTTTGATGCATATGTGCCTGCAGTCTATAGCACCCACTACCCTAGGGTATTCTGCTATTTTGTGGAAGAGATGCATATTGCTGGTCAACACCTCACATGTGTTGAGGAAATATATCTGCTCACTGGCATGTGCTGGCATGGCATCCAGGAACTGGTGGAATACTCTGGATGCTGATGCCTGTGAGATCCCCATGATATCCCCAGCTGTGCTTTGGGAGGTACCTCTGGCTAGTATACCTTGGCCTGCACATACCTTGGTAATCACTAGGATGGGTTCCCCTCGACCAGTTTGGTGTGTCAGGTGTGGCCGGCACAGCTCAACAATTTGCTGTAGGAGGTCTCTGTCCACCCTATATCGTTCCACTATCTCCTGCTCATGTAGCCCCTGGTAGGTTACCCTGGGTCTGTACACTCTTCTCCGTCTCCTCACTTTGGGTTGTTCGGCAGCATTCACATCCTCACCACCCTCAGCCTCTTGCACATGTTGTTCTATGTTGCCTGCTGCAGCCCTTCACATTTTGTAGGTTTGTTTGTTAAAATTTCCCCGCTTGTATACACCGGTGGTGTAGAGTGTGGGAAAAACCAGAGGGGAAGGTGTGTGCTTAGTTTATAGTAGTGTTCTGGGCTGGGCTGGTCTGCTGCCTGTGTAATTGGCTGATTCTGATGCATTTCACCTGCCAGCTAAGCTAGTTCTCCTTGATTACCTTCCTACTGCTGTTTCCCTTCCCATTGCCTTCCTGTTTAAGCTCGTGTGTGCACCGCATAGAGTGCTCAAATGTGCACACTGTTGCTATTTCCTGGTTTAACTTTTTTTTCTTCCTTTAAAACCTGGTGCGTGGCGCGCACACCCGCTTAAGATTTGTAAAGAGTGCTAGGCAGGTTTAGACACACCCCCTAGCTTAGCACAGCTAAGCTAGGAGCAATCCCGAGCCACAGGTCTCCAGTCCGCTTACAGAATGCCTGACACCCCCCCTTGATGTCACCTATATCCTAGTCTTGCACCCAGCTATTCATACTCTTACACTCTTGGAACCTGCCTCACATGCTTGGGAAAACTGGGATTCTCTATCCTTCCCCTCATTTGCATAGGATTGCCTGCTAATGCATAGTTACATGTCTCACACTGAGCCTCCCCTCTTAGCAACCATTACTCACTGCCCAGGTTGTCTTCTGCCTGCCATTGACTTGCATGTCAGAATACTGATTTTAGTTAGAAAGCTTATTTTAGATTTATTTTATTATTTTCCCCCTGATCCCATTTGCGCGCCACTGCCCTATGCTTAAACAGCCGAGAACGGCGAAAAAAAATGTTGATTTTTTTTATTTTTGAAACAGTTTGCAATGCCGATGGCCTTATACTTGGCAATTGGCATGCTTCCTCAATGATAAGTAGCCTTTATTTGGAGCTGTCATAGCTCCGTTTCGGATTTTGCAGAAATGTACTCAGTTACTAACCGAGTACATTTCTGCAGATAGCACTCATTTTGCACAGACTATTGCAAGCTTCCTGGATTGCAAATCACCTAATTTGCATGGATTTCTTCTGGAAATTAGGTGATTTGCATACCAGGGCTTAGTCCATGCATGATTAGTGCAGGAGCTCTCGTGCACGCCCCTGCTGGCTGTTCCTGGATCACACAGCAGACATATTTCCTGTCAGAGCTCCTACACTAATCACGCATGCCATGCAGGGAATAGAGAATCCGGGGGACCCTCTCAACTATAAAGAGTTTTGTAGGATGTCAGGATTTTTCCTTCATAGTTTTGGATGGTTCCTAATAAAATTTGTGGTTTACTGGCAAATTATTGATGATTGAAGTCACTAAATAATGATGGGTATTTGAGTTTCAGACTTCATATCCTTCAGAAAATGCGTGCCATTGCAAAACCTGTTATTCTAGCAACTGTTTAAAAAGTTTAAAATCTGTCCCTAGTTTGGGGCCTTTGCCCCCCCCCCCCATTATTTTTGGCGTGGCTATGTCCCCATTTCTTTTGTTAAGAGGTTCAGAGGTATGCAGTTAATCACTTTTAATCTTAGAATACCCCTGACTTCTAATGCTAATTATCCTTACACAAATAAGTAATCCGATTCAACTTAAACTTTACTGAATGCTATTTGAAACATAATTCTTAATATTGTAAATATTTTTGATTCTTATAGTTGTTATGAAAAAATATGGGATCATGGATCCCCTCTGTATTTCTCCTTTGTTTTGTTTACCTATCTTAACGTGCTACTGTAAATGTAACTACACTACATTGAATTTGTTCTTTACATTCTTATAATTTTTGTTTCTTTTGTTTCTTTTATTGTCCTTTTTGAATGTTTTAACTAGTATATAGTGGAGCTTTTCTCCTCGGGCCTCTGCTGAAAATGGACATGTATCCAGCCAGACTAGCCCGGTCAACAAATGTAAAATAAAATAAAATAAAATAATAAATATTTTGCTGTGTCTGACTCAATATGTAAGCAATACCAAGCTATTGCAAATTCTGGTATTATTGGTTCATGTAGATATTTGCAATACTGAGAACACAAAACTTTTAATTTGCATTGCCAACTTTCAAAGCAGCAGTTATTGTTAACTTAAGTTGAATATAACAAATTGCATTACTTGCATTATTGGCTTAGTATACTGTGTTGTGTAATATTGTATGAAATTTTTACAGGCTATTATAACTAAAACACAAAACTAATTAACAACAATGCATAAGAAAAAATGTGCACCATCTAATTATGTATAATTCATTATCATCAAACACAGAAACAGTTTAACAACAAATACTAATCATTGTTAGCAGCAGATATAAAAATTAATCTTATCACACAGTGTTTTTGTCTAATTTATCAAGTAATGATTTCTATTTGTTACAGTACTTACTGTTAATTGATTTCCTTTTGCTTTTAAAACACTTGCATTTATTTCACTTTTGTACACAGCAATGGTTATGTTGGTTCTTTTAATTTCTTGTAATTGTTTTCCTAATAGGAGTTAAAAGATCCCACAGGAGAGGCAATTGTTCTTTATTAATAAACACTAGAGAAGGAACATTAAACACTACCAAATGTTTAGATATCATAAACTTACTAGCCCACACTGTCTGCGAATGACTGAAATTTAGACCAAAACTCTTTTAATAATAAGCAATAATAACATGTCTTGCCAGACTACTCTAATTTCTTCACTATAATTCCAAGTTATAGTATGTCAGTTACTTATTTCCCCATTCCTGTAAGGTGTACAAAAGTTGATTTAAAATTTTGTCTGACAAGTCTCCAGAATAAAAATGATGTTGGCTTGATTTCTGATAATAACATCATACTTTCATCTATATCAGAAACAAGAAAATGCATTTGGTATTTTGGTTTTATGTAATACTATTATTTTATCACACTCTCATAGACTTGAATTTGAGGAGGTATTTGTGACAAAGGGGAATACTGCCAGCCCAGCTATCTGGAATTTTGTAAATAATTTTATGTTATTTATGAATATTGATATGATTTATACAGAAGTGTGTGTAAAGTACTGAGCTAAAATGTAACCACAGCTTGCCCTGTTGGAATAGAACATTAATGTACCTGCACTATTGTGACTGTTTAGATGTATATGTTTAATGGAAACTGGAACACAGGAAGTTAACTTAAAAATTTCAGAGAAAATAGTTGAAATGTAATTGTTTTTTATAATTACTGGGCGATAAATAGAAGATGTTATTTCTCAGTTTCAGTGCAGTAGTAGACACATTGTGTAGAGCTGGAAGTTTTTTTGTATTGTTTTGAAAGAGAAGTAATGACTAGGTTTGAGATGTAGAAGTGTTTTATTATTTTATGACTTCTGGGATCTACAAACATTTGAGGGATATGTATTTTTCACCAAGAAATGCTAAATTCTGTTAATTTCTGACAATGAGAGTTTAGCTTGGGAACTGAAAGTCATGTGACAATAAGTGATGTCATCCAAGATAACCCAGCAGTAATATTTGATATTAATTTAAGAACTCTCTCAGAGAGAAATAGAGACTGCGTATTTTGTATTTGTTTTTGACCTGACAACATCCACTCATCACCACTTCTGCACTTGCCTTGCTGTACGTTAGTTTTTAGGGCATAGTAACTATTTTAGATTCAGATAGGTATATAGTAAAGTATAGCTTAGATGTTTTCTTTATTTATTTGAGACTATTCTGCAATGTTGTTTTAAATATTTCCTGTGAACTCTGATGTAACTGATTACTTATTTAGTATTGTCTTGTTCCTTTATTATTTATTATTAAATATATTTAAACATTTTAATTGTGGCTGGTCTGTTTAGAGATATTTAAGCTCTTAGAGTACTTGCACATCTATTTGTTGACACTGTACAGGCTACTCCTAAATAGCCTTGCACCTGGCCAAACCACCATTTGGATTAATAGTAACATTACACCATAGGATTGGACACCCTTTGTTAAGGGCCTTAATGTAGCTGATAAAGAGTGGCTGGTGGCAGTCAGAACTACCTTATAGTCTGGGCAGAAGGGAGCATAGCTAGTAAACCTCTGCCAGCCTTTCCCAGGTGTGTGTGTGTGTGTGTGTGTGTGTGTGTGTGTGTGTGTGTGTGTGTGTGTGTGTGTGTGTGTGTGTGTGCGTGTTTGTATATAAATCAAACTTCAAAGAGTGTGTGTGCCAGCTGCTTGGGCAGGGACACGAAGCACTGGTTAGACAGAGAGAGTGCTGGAGATCTTGGTTTGGCCACTCAGCTGAGATCTCTACCCTATAGCTGTGCCAGTGGGGAGTCTTACTGGGGATCTGGAGAAAGAGGGAGAAATCAGACCCAGACAGACTGTGATCTCTGTGTGCTCTTATGGGAAATTTCACTTTACTGTTTGTGCACTTCTCATCCTCCCAGTATGTACATTCCCCACTATTGCCAGAGGTGAGTACTGAGGCTCCTTGATTAGTGGATCAGTGCAGGAATGTCTCATATTAATTGGTTGTCAGTGGTGGGATATCCACATTGCATATTAATTGACTTGCAGTGGTGTGGATATTGAATTCCTGTAGCCTGTAAACAGTGGTCACTAAGGAAGGTGTTTGTACTCTTAATCAGCCACACAGTGAACATTCAGAGTTTCCTATCACAATTGTTATATTTTTTATCTAAGTTAGTCAAGGAGAGCAGGCAAGCATGTCAGCAGAGGAATGTGGCAAACTGACAAGGAACCAGTTGGCTGAGACATGCCAGGCTAAAGGAGTGGTGCATAACAACCTGACTAAGGCAGAAATTATTGTAGCCTTGGGCACATCTGCATTGTAGACTAGCAATCAGGAGGACAACCAGGCTGGACTTGGATATGTACCACTCTCAGAAAATGCATAGTTCAACCTTTCCACAGAGGACTTAA
The DNA here is from genome assembly GCF_019279795.1 of Protopterus annectens. Classification (NCBI taxonomy): domain Eukaryota; kingdom Metazoa; phylum Chordata; order Ceratodontiformes; family Protopteridae; genus Protopterus; species Protopterus annectens. The sequence continues at coordinate 566,420,278 of NC_056730.1, forward strand.
AAATCAGTCTGGAGTTAAAGAGACTTGAACTGGAGGCCAAAGATTTTGAAATAGAAGCAGCAGAGAAACTATGATGTCTGGAAGCTGAGAAGACTGAGAGGCAGAGGCAACATGGAAAGGAGATGCTGACTCTTTTCCAGGATCATGAAGGTACTGGGGAAGGGAGTAATTGAACCCCAGAAGTAAAAAACATCAGTAAATATCTTCCACAAATTACTGAGGGTGATAATTTTGATAGTTTCATTCATATGTTTGAAAGGGGATGTAAACAGTATAATGATGACCAAGGACTCTGGGTACAGTTCCTGACCCCCTTACTCCATGGTAAAGCTGTAATGTCTATTTTTAAATTGTCAGATACAGATTGCTTAAATTATAATACTGTAAAAAAAATGTATTTTAGAGTGCTTTAAGTTAACACCTGAAGCTTATAGGAAAAAGTTTTGTGAGCATAGATACAAGGTAGATGAAAGTGTGTATGAATATATTGCTGACCTAAGCACTTATTTTCATAGGTGGGTGAGTGGATGTCAGGTCACCACCTTCAAAGGGCTGGCAGACCTTTTAGTGAGGGAACAAGCCCTTAACACTTTGCCTGAGGACTTGAGGATCTAATTAGCTGATAGGCAATGCAATACTGCAGATGAGTTAGGGAAGAAGGGAGACTTATACCTAGCAAGCAGGGCATCACCGCACAGGAAAGTGATACCCAGTGCTGATCGTGGGTCTAAGGGAACTCATGGTGGGCAGCCCAGACTGCCCCAACAGAGTTCATCAGTAGTAGGGGAAGCCACTAGTTCAGGCACATGTCCAGACCAAGGGTTAAATGTTTTAAATGCAACCAGTGGGGCCATGTACCATATAGATGTCCACAGAGGCAAGGTGGGGAACAAAATGTGGGAGAGCCAGTAAGTGGGAATGACAAAATGCCAGAAGTAAGTTGTCTTGAGACAACAAGGGTACCAAATTACCACAAGAGTTTATAACCTATCTTAGTGGATGGGAAAGAGGCCACTGCTAAGAGAGACACAGCCTCTGATCTAACCATTGTGAAGCCTGCAATGGTTAAAGAGGAGCACTACTTGCTTGGGCAGACTACTCCAGTCAGAGCTCTAGGAGGGACCTCATTAAAAATCCCATTGGCTAGGTTTCACTTGGACTGGGATGGTGGAAAAGGAAGCAAGCAAGTAGGTGTGTTTCAGGATATCCCTGCAGATGTCCTGATAGGGAATGATTTTGTTAATGCAGTACCTTGTGTGCATGCAGTGACATGCAGTCAGGCTTGGAGACAAGCATGTGGGTCTGGTAGCCTGGGGGGACCCAGACAGACCACACACTTGCAGCCAAGACTGATGAGGTGGTTACTTCAGGGAGGGAGCTACCCTGTAGCAGTGAGACTGAAGGTGCACCACAGCTGCTTGTAGGTACTGATGTTCCCTTGGACAGACTGACTGCAAGGACAGAGGTGAGTAGTAGTAGTACCCAGGCTGACAGAGAGGCACTGTTGTCAGAGGATACCAGACTTCCTGTGGAAGGGGAGCTGGAAAGGGTTGCAAAGAGAGAGTTGAGACAAGCTCAGTTCTCAGACCCTACATTACAAGGCCTGAGGGAGGTAGCCAGTGAGGCACTTGATTCTCAAGATAAAAGTGAATATGTATACTGGGTCAAAGGGTTACTGAATAGAGAGTTGACCCCTGAGGGAGGGCTAGAGGGTGAGAGAATGCAGCAGTTGGTAGTTCCCAGAGCCTACCATCTGGCACTCCTAGCCATAGCTCATGACATTCCCTTTGCAGGTCGTATGGGCATAAAATATGCATAACTTTTATTGGCATGGGATTTCCAGAGATGTAACAATACTACAAGACCTGTAAGCAGTACCAAAAGGTAGGCAAGGCAGGGTGAAAGCTCCTTTGATGCCTTTGCCTGTGATAGAGGAGCCATTTCAGAGGGTAGCTATGGATATTTAGGGGCTTCTGAGCACCCCAAGCTCCACAGGGAAAAAGTATATCCTAGCAGTAATAGATTATGCTATCAGATACCCTGAGGCAGTGGCTCTGCCCTCCATTGAGGCAGAAAAGGTGGCAAATGCCTTGTTAGAGATTTTCAGCAGGGTAGGTTTCCCAAAATAAATACTGGCTGATAGAGGTGCCAGTTTTATGTCAGAACTGCTGGCTTGTCTTTGGAAGCACTATGCGGTGAAGCACCTAAAGACCACCCCCTACCATCCCCAGACTAATGGTCTTGCGGAGAGGTTAAACTGTACACTCAAGATGATGCTATGGGCATTTGCAGACCAGTTTAAGCAGGAGTGGGACAAATATTTGCCACATCTGTTGTTTGCTTACAGAGAGGTTCCCCAGGAATCCACAGGTTTTTCACCATTCAAGTTGCTGCGTGAGTATAGGGTGTGGGGACCTCTAGATTTGATTCAAGATGAATTGGAGGGTGAGTGTAAACCACAAGGAGTCTGTTGTGGCATATTCTTAAACTTCAGGACAAGGCTTATGGAACTCATGGGCTTGGACAAGGAGAACCTGGCAAGAGACCAACAGCAGAAAAAGTTCTGGTATGGCAGGAATGTGCAAGCTAGAGAGTATGCTTTAGGCCAGCAGGTAATGGTTCTCATTCTTGTCAGACACAACAAGCTGCAGGCAGCTTGGGAGGGACCCTTCAAGGTGGTAAGGGAGGTCACTGAGGTTAATTACATGGTAGAACTGTTAGGCAGGAGACAGGGCCATAAATTATACCATGTTAACATAATGAAACCTTACCATGATAGAGATGCCCTTGTGATGCGAATTTGCAGTGGATGGCAGGAGGAATCTGAGGGGGATCTGGTGACTGATGTCCCCAGTGAGGCTTGGGCTGACACCTCAGTGGAAGGGGTAACAATGTCCCAGCAGCTATCTCTTACCCAGGTTCAAGAAATCCAAGCATTAGTACAGGTGTTTGGGGACATGTTCACTGGGAAACCAGGGTGCACCCACCTGGTGCAGCACCATGTGGATACAGGACCCCAAAAGCCTATTAAGCAGGCCGCTTATAGGGTGCCTGAGAGAGTCAAACAGACTCTGAGGGAGGAAACAGAATATGTTGTAACTAAGGGTAATCCAGGAGTCCAGCAATCCCTGGGCCTCCCCAGTGGTGCTGGTACAAAAGAAGACTAGCAGCACCAGATTCTGTGTGGACAACAGGAAATTAAATTGTCACACAGAGTCAGATGCTTACCCCATGCCTAGGACAGATGAATCCCTAGAGCAGCTGGGTGGGGCTAAGTATCTTACCACTATTGATCTTACCAAGGGTTACTGGCACATGCCCTTGACACCTAGCACTAGACAGAGGTCAGCCTTTGTGACTCCTTTTGGCTTGTATAATTGGGATGAAAATAATGCCCCAGTGACTTTCCAGAGGCTGGTAGATCATATCCTAGCAGGAGCAGGAGATTATGCCCTTGCTTACCTGGATGATATTGCCATCTACAGCCATTTGTGGCAAGAACACCTTCAGCATGTCAGGGAGGTGCTGGGCAGACTACAGAGGGCAGGGTTGACCATTAAGCCCAGTAAGTACCAGGTGGGTATGGCAGAGGTCTCCTACTTGGGACATAGATTGGGGAGTGGTAAGATCAGGCCAGAACCTGCCAAGGTGGAAGACATTCAGGCATGGCCTACCCCTGTTACCAAAAAGCAGGTGAGGGCATTCTTAGAGACAGCAGGTACTACAGAAATTTTGTCCCTAATTATAGTACCATAGCTGCTCCCTCACAGACCTGACAAGGAAAAGCAAGCCATATAAAGTATTGTGGACCCCAGCATGTGAGTAGGCATTCCAGAGGCTTAAAGGAGCTTTGGGAGGGCACCCTGTGTTAACCAGTCCAGACTACAGCAAAGAATTTGTTGGGCAGGTGGATGCTTCAAACCATGGGGTGGGAGCTATACTCAGCCAGGTCTCCTCAGAGGGAGAAAAGCACCCAGTAATATATCTCAGTCATAAGTTCCAAACCAGGGAAGAATGTTATGCAGCTGTAGAAAAGGAATGTCTAGCCATAGTGTGGGCACTGCAGAACCTTCAGCCTTATCTGTATGGAAGGAAATTTACACTGTAGTTACAGACCAAAATCCCTTAACATGGCTACATCAAGCCAGCCAGCAAAATGCCAAGTTACTAAGGTTGAGCCTAGAGGTTGCAAGCATATGGGGTTGCAAGCATATGATATGAAAGTGCAGCATCCACCGCAGTGGAGTTAGCAATGCCAATTCAGCTGGGCTCTCAAGACAGGGAATTGTGTAAGGTATTCCTAGATAGACCCAACCCTCTCAAGCAACATTTCTCAAGGGTCACTTGAAAAACTAGCTTTGAGTTTTTGGGAGGGAAGATGTGACAACGGGAAATACTGCCAGCCCAGCTATCTGAAATTTTGTAAATAATTCTATGTCATTTGTGAATATTGATATGATTTATACAGAAGTGTGTGTAAAGTACTGAGCTAAAATATAACCACAGCATGACCTAATGGAACAGAACAGGAATGTACCTGCATTATAGTGACTGTTTAGATGTATATGTGTAATGGAAACTGGAACACAGGAGGTTAACTTGAAAAATTTCAGAGAGAATAGTTGAAATTACTTTTTTTTATAATTACTGGGCCATAAACATATCTCTCAGTTTCAGTGCAGTAGCAGACACAGTGTCTAGTGCTGGAAGTTTTTTTTGTATTGTCTTGAAAGAGAAGTGATTACTAGGTTTGAGATGTAGAAGTGTTTTATTGTTTTATGACTCACAAGATCGTCAAACATCTGAGAGATATGTATTTTTCACAGAGAGGTGCTAATTTCTGTTAGTTTCTGACAATGGGAGTTTAGCTTGGGAATTGAAAGTCAAGTGACAAGAAGTGATGTCATCCAAGCTGAAAGTAGCAGACTCCAAATCAGACTTCACTCCAAATCAGACTTCAGACAAGTCACAAGTGGAGTACCACAGGGTTCAGTCCTGGATACTCTCCTGTTTGGTATCTACTTCTCTGAAGTACAGGCTAACACAGAAGGACTTTGGCTAACTAAATTCACAGATGACTGCAAACTAGGAGCCATAATCGAAACTCCTAATGATGTGGACATCCTACAAAAGGGCCTCACTGAGACAGATGCCTGTTGTCAAAGCCATGGTCTCAAGCTCAATGCCAAAAAGTGCATTGTCATCCCTTTTGGTAAAAACTCTGTACCCATGAACTACCACATAGGCGGTAGTCTACTTAACACCGAAAGTGTGATAAGAGACCTTGGGACACAGGTGGACAGTAGTCTCTGCTTTGATAATCACATCGCCGCAGTGGTCAGGAAATCCTTCTACATGGCACACCTCATCACAAAAGGTTTATCATCCAGAAAAAAGAGGTCATTGTTCCCCTCTATTCATCACTCATTAGACCCATTATAGAGTACAATGCCCCTTTTGGTATGTACCTCACAAGACATCTACAACAACTGGAAAGGCCGCAGAAATATCTCGCAAAGAGGATTACTGGCCTCAAAGAGATGCCCTATGCAGACCGACTCAAAAAAATCCAGCTTTACTCCATCGCATATCACCTACACAGAGGAGATCTCTGCCTAACATACAAAGTTATGTCAAACCGAGAGCTGTTGGACATGCTCCACTTAAAGAAATCTCAATTCCTCCAAGCTACACGCTCTAGGGACCCAAACCTTGTCACCACAATAAACAGAACATGCTGGAGAGATAGATCCCTGTCCCACAGACTTCCCATACTCTGAAACAGACTACCTATCTATGTCAAACAGAGCTCCTCATTAGCATTCTTCAAGAAAAATCTTGATGACTGGATGGGTAATAGGAAATTCACCCCAGGGATCACTTCTGTGATTCTGCCTAACAGGGGCACAGAAAAATAATTTTCTGGGGGGCGAAAGCCAGGGTATCTTTTTGGCTAGGCTTGTACAACCCTTACAGCCAATAGCCTAGTACCTACTTATGAACCTATGAATCTAGCAGTAATATTTGATATTAATTTAAGAACTCTCTCAGAGAGAGAGAGAGAGAGAGAGACTGTGCAATTTGTATTTGTCTTTGACCTGACAACATCCACTCATTTCCACTTCTGCACTTGCTGTAAGTAAGTTTTTAGGGCATAGTAACTCTTTTAGATTCATAGGAGTATAGTAAAGTATAGCTTAGATGTTATATGTTAGATGTTTATTTATCTGAGACTGTCCTGCAATGTTGTTTTAAATATTTCCTGTGATTTTGAACTCTGATGTAACTGATTACCTACTTGTTATTGTCTTGTTCTTTTATTATTTATTATTAAATATATTTAAAACATTCAATTGTGGTTGATCTGTTTAGAGCTATTTAAGCACTTAGAGTACTTGCATATCTATTTGGTGACACTGTACAGGCTACTCCCAAATAGCCTTGCACTTGGTCAAACTACCATTTAGATTAATAGTAACATTACACTGTAGGATTGGACACCCTAGGTTAAGGGGCTTAAAGTAGCTGATAAAGAGTGGGTGTTGGCAGTCGGAACTACCTTAAAGTCTGGGAAGAAGGCGGCATAGATACCAAACATGTACCAGCCTTTCCCAGGTGTGTGTTTGTATATAAATCAAACCTCAAAGAGTGTGTGTGTCAGTTACTTGGGCAGGGACACGAAGCACTGGTTAGACAGAGAGGGTGCTGGAGATCTTGGTTTGGCCACTCAGCTGAGATCTCAACCCTATAGCTGTGCCAGTGAGGAGTCTTATTGGGGATCTGGAGAAAGACAGAGAAATCAGCTGCAAAGTGACTGTGATCTCTGTGTGCTCTTAAGGGAAATTGCACTTTATTGTGTGTGTATTTGTCATCCTCCCAGTATGTATGTTCCCCACTGTTGCCAGTGGTGAGGAATGAGGCTCATTTATTAGTGGGTCAGTGCAGAGGTGTCACAGTATTAATCATTTGTATAGATTTTATGCATTTTTAGGTAATATACTTAATTCATTAATTTATTTTTGTCATATTCTGCACTTTAGAAATCATATGTTATTTGACAATTTGTAAAAACAGTCAAAACATATTTATGAATAATATGTGTTGATAGTAAAGTTGTAACACATATTATTCATAATTTGTGTTGATATTCAAGTAGCACTTTTTAAACAATCAGATCAATATATACAATCCTTTCTCTTTCAATTTTTGTTATTTTTCAGCATTACAGCTAGCTGTCAGTAAATCCTCTGGTAAAAGAAAAGGGAAACAGAGTAAATATCTAATTATTTAAATTTGGTTGCTCATATATAACAGTTTAACCATTTAGAATATATTAAATAGCTGCATTTAGGCTAGAATAAAATAAATCATTATTTTAAACATGTAAGGCCAGCTACTTCACAGGCAGGGACTAGAGGTGGAGGTGTCTCTATTTACATCAAAAATAAATATTTTTCAAGGCTGGTCAAACAGGACAATGCAGTTGAGCTGCTCCATGTGCAAATCACGATGGGTAAAATCCAATACCACTTCCTTGCAAGCTATTAGTCCCTCTCTATGACCATGGAAACCCATACCATGTATTTAAACTTATAAGAAACACTAGCTATCCAACCCAATACCATATTCATGGGTGACTTTAATTACTCCACTATTAACTGGGAATCCTATACAACACCTAACCTATATGCACAGAGATTCCTGGATTTTGTAAACACAAACTCCCTGGACCAGATAGTCAATACACCAACCAGAGGTACAACCATACTGGATCTGGTCCTCACTAATATGGGAGACTGCTGCACACCCCCTACTGTAATGCCTTCCCTGGTAAGGTCAGACCACAAAATGATCTCCTTTGAAGTAAAAATAAAACCTGGACCCTAATGTAAACCTGGAATATACAATAACTATTCTAAGGCTAACCTCCTGCTATTAAGTGCGAACCTGGCAAAATTTCAAGTCTCATAAACCCTGAGAACACTTCAAAAGTGGCTGTAAACTAAAATAATCATTTAATCCAGGGTATTGATAAGCTTTAAATTGTAGAATCCATCTATTCCCCATTAATTCAGTGTAGTTAGATATATCACCCCCTCTAATAGATTTTCTAATATTTTGTAAAATTAAAAAATTAAATGTATGTGTATCATCTGTATTCCTTATATGTCTATATAATGCATTAGTTTCTAACTTCCGCTTAATCTCTGAAAGATGTTCACATATTCTATCTTTAAAACTTCCTATTACTCTTTCCTATATGGAACGCAGTACACTGAGAGCATCTAGTCATATAAATAATATCTGTGGTATTACATGTACCATAACTTCTTATATAGAATGTTTTAGAAGTTATTGGATGAATAAAACTAACATCTGTATAGATATATTTACAAAAAATGGCAGTTATAACATTTTAATGTGCCCTTTTTCCGTATTATACTATGCTTATGTTGATACTGTTCCTTATAGCATAATTGATGTTTCAAGTAGTTTGGTTCTTATATATAAAAGTCAAATGTTCAAGAGATACATCCTTAAAAGCTGGCACATGTTTTATCATCTTCCAATGTTTCTTAATAATATTCTGCATCTTATTTGTATTCACTTCATATGGCAAAATGCATCTAAAAGCACTAGCATCATTTGTAGCTCTCCTAGACATAGGTTCATAGGTTGGTACTAGGCTATCAGCCCTAGGGCATATACAAGTCTAGCCATAACAATTCCCTGGCTATTTCTTCCCACACTATTTACTTCCCTGGACCCCTGTCTAGCAGGGCGACTGACATGATCCCCGGGGTGAATTTCCTTTCCACCATCCAATCGTCAAGGTTCCTTATGAAGAGGGCCAAAGAGGCACTCTGCTTGACATGTATGGGCAATCTATTCCAGAGTCTGGGGAGTCTCTGGGTCAGGAACCTATCTCTCCAGCATGTTTTGTTTATTGTGATGACTAGGTTTAGATCCCTGGAGCGTGTGGCTCTGAGGGATTGGGATTTCTTTAAGTGTAGCATGTCCAACAGCTCTGTGTTTGACATGGCCTTGTATGTTAAGCAGAGATCGCCTCTGAGTAGATGATATGCGACAGAGTATAGCCGGAGTTTTTTAAGGCGGTCAGCATAGGGCATCTGCTTTAGGCCTGTGATTCTTTTAGTGAGGTATTTCTGCGGCCTTTCCAGTTGTTGCAGATGTCTTGAGAGGTACATACCAAATGGGGCGTTGTATTCTATAATGGGTCTAATGAGGGATGAGTACAGTGGGACAATGACCTCCTTTTTTCTGGATGAAAAGCCCTTAGTGATGAGGTGTGCCACATAGAAGGATTTCCTGACTGTTGTGGCAATGTGGTTATCGAAGGTGAGACCACTGTCCACCTGTGTCCCTAAGTATCTTATCACACTTTCGGTGTTTAGTGCACTGCCACCTATATGGTAATTCACAGATACATGTTTTTTCCCAAAGGGGATAACTATACATTTCTTGGCATTGAGCTTGAGCCCATGGCTCTGGCACTAAGCATCTGTTTCTGTAAGGCCGTTTTGTAGAGTATCCACATCATTTGGGGATTCAATAATGGCTCCCAGTTTGCAGTCATCTGCGAACTTTGTTATCCAGAGTCCCTTAGTGTTGGCCTGTACTTCAGAGAAGTAGATGCCAAACAAGCGCGGTCCCAGGACTGAACCCTGAGGTACTCCACTTGTCACTTGTCTGGAGATGGATTTGGAGTCGGCTACTTTTACAGTGTGGGTTCTATCAGTAAGCCAGTTAGCAACCCATTGGGTGACGTAGGGATTAATGCCCAGATTAGTAAGTTTTTCTATGATTCCAGAGTGGGGGATGGTGTCAAAGGCCTTGGCAAGGTCTAGATAGGCTGTGTGGACCACCTTACCCTTGTCCATGGCTCTGGAGACTGATTCGAAGAAGTCAATCAGGTTCAGGAGACAAGATCGTCCCTTCACAAACCCAAACTGGGTGGGGTACAGTGTTTGAAGGTTGCCAATGTCTTTGTTTATAAGTTCCATGATAATACACTCCATTTCCTTGCAGATAAGGCTTGTCAGACTGATGGGACAGTAGTTTCCGGGATCCAAGGTGGATCCCCCCTTGTGGAGTGGGATAACTGTAGCTCTGCACCACTCAGTGGACACGAAACCTAAGGTGAGGCTATGATTAAACATGACACTTAGGTGAGGTGCCAGTTCATAATGTAGTTCATGTAGTACACAGCCTGGGATGTCATCTGGTCCCATGGATGCTGTATTCTTAGCTTTGGAGAGTGCGTTTTTTACCTGTGTGGCCGTTATTACTGGAATTTGGCAATCTTCCGGTATTGAGATGGGCCATTTAGGGGGTGAGAGGGGGGTGAAGTTGGCACTGAATCGATCTGCCAGGATATTGGCAATCTCCTTGGGATCAGTATATTTAATGCCATTCTGTTTTAGCTGAGAGCAGATCTGAGCATTGCCATTTAGATTCTTGACATAGCTATAGAATGCCTTGTGGTTGTCTTTGGAATCTTTGGCAATTTTATTTTCGTAACTTGCTTTGGAGGATTTTATGAGGGATCTCAGTTTCTTACTGAGGCTGGTAAGGAAGTTTTTTGCATCCTGGGATTTTCCTCTTTTCTGCAACAGTTTCTTCCTTTTGTTGTAAAGTTTATTTATGGGAGGGGACCACCAGATTGGCTTCCTTTTTTTGGATGAGAGCATCTTGGTTCTATTTGGGATGGCACGATTCATGCATGAGTGGATGTGCTCGTACAGTGCCTTAGTGTAGGATTCAGCAGTTGAACTTTCAGTTCCCGTCTGTATGGGTGTCATGAAGTTTGTCACTTCTGACTTGAGTAGCATGAAGTTGGCTTTGGAGAAGTTTTTTATGGAGGTTTCCTTACTGGGGGGTGGGATGTGGATGTTAAGGGTGATTAGCTTATGGTCAGACCTGACTAACGAGGGGGTGACCATAGGTGTGGAGCATCGATTTTCCATGTTGGTAATGATCAGGTCCAGGATATTGGAGCCCCTGGTGGGACTATGGATTAGTTGATCCAGGGCGCTGGAATTTATGAATTCCAAGAACCGTTGGGTAAAGGCGTTGGTATATGAGTAGTTTTCCCAGTTAATGGCAGGGTAGTTAATATCACCCAGTATTAGGGTGTTTGGTTCTATCTTAATATTTTCCAGTATTTTTAGAAAGGTGTATTGAGAATCTTGGGGTATGGTGGGGGATCTGTAGCAAGCTACAATTTGGATTGCAGTCTTACCTAGTGTAAGTTGCACCTGGAGAATTTCAGACGCAATGTGTTGGGCAACTAGCCTAGTGGTGTGAATATCCTTGGTGAATATTGACACTCCTCCACCTTTAGTGTTTCTGTCCTGCTTTGGTGGATGAAAAGTGTGGTAAGAGTTGTAGACTGGTATTGCAGGGTGCTCTCTGGAGCCTAGAACCAGGTTCAAGACAAAAATCTACTCTTGTGTTGTTGAGCATGAGTACTTGAAAAGATAGGATACATAGCATTACTATTAATTTCTTGCTTTATGGCATTAGTTAACTTAGTTATCATACTTTCAGCATACCCTCTATCCAAAAAGTGTACATTGATAGCCTGTAACTGTGCATCCATTAGTTCTTTATCAATATTAAGTCGAATAATATGTTTAGTTTGGTTTTTAACTGTATTTGTGAATATATGTGAAGGATGCATACTATCTCTATGAAGATATGTGTTTTTCTTTACAGGTTTCTTAAATTATTTATTTATTTATTTATTTTATTTTACATTTGTTAACCGGGCTAGTCTAACTGGTTATATTTCCATTTTCAGTAGAGGCCCGGGGAGAAAAGTTCCAGTAGTAGACAAATTGATTATAAAATTTGAAATAAAAATACAAGTGATGCAAATCATAGTTGATACATAGTAAATGAAAGTAGTTAAGTAAAGATACTAGAAGAAGTGAATAAAAAAATGGAGGTAAAAGATGACATGTACATTAATACAAAAGTTACAAATATTATGTGCTAAATTAATTACACAAAAAAGTGAGAAAAGGGTCTGAACAAATAATGAAAATGAGTGTTTTGTGATCAACAACAGTATAAAGTCCAGCAGTCTGTTCCATTGGGTTCACCAGTTCATTTCTGCTTCAAAAAGTATGCAAAGTATTTGCAATATATAGAAAGAGGCGCAAATAAAAGTTAGCAAAACCAGATGGTTAGTCAGGGTTATAAGTTAGTAAAAGCAGGGTTATAAGGTAGAAAAAGCAGAAGGTTAGTCAGGGTTACTTCAGGGGCATAACGAGTGTGTTTTAAGGTGTTTTTTGAGGTTTTGTTTAAAGAGAGGCAAGGAAGTAAGTGATGTAAGATCGTTGGGGAGTAGGTTCCAGTTTTTTCCCACTGCATTAGAAAACAGGGAATCACCAGCTGTGTTGTTAGTCTTGGTTATGTTAGCTAGAAGTTTACTAGAAGAGCGTAGGGAGTTTAGATTTTATAGGGGATTATGAGATTGGATAGTACAGGAGTGCTATTAGGTTGATAAAATATCTTATGGGCAATGGTTAGTTGGGAGATATTCAGATGGTTTTCAAGTTCAATCCAGCCTAGCTGTATTAGATTTAAACAGTGGTGAGTTCTAAAGGGATTGCCAGTGGCAAATCTGGCGATGCTGTTGTAGGCATGTGCTAGTTTGACAAGATTTTTTTTTTTGAGGTTAGTGTATATGGGACAGGCATATAGAAGAGTTGAAATTAAATGGGAGTGTGCAATTTTGGTTCTGGCTATTGGAGTTAGGAAACTTTTGATTCAATATAAGGAGCCTATTTTTCTGTTAACAGTTTTTATGGTATTATTTATGTGGATATCAAACGTAAGATTATTGTCAATAGTTATTCCTAACAATTTGGGGTTAGAGTCGGGGTATATGGTAGTGTGATTATTGGAGATGATAGAGAAATCTATCGGGGGGGACTTGCTAGTGGGTGTAAAGAGAAGGAGCTTGGTTTTTTTAGCATTAAGAAGGAGGCAATGTTTTGTAAACCATGTTTCAACTGTATTGAAAACATTTTGAGTCAGAGACTGTAGCTCAGATGTGGAACTTGCTGAGCATATTAATGTTGAATCATCTGCATACTGAATGCAGGTGGCTTGTGGGATTGCTACATGGAGGTCGTTGATAAAAAGGGAAAAAAGAAGTGGGCCTAGAATGGACCCTTGAGGGACTCCAAGGGTGACTGGTAGAAGGGATGATATATTATTTTCCCAGAGAACTGCTTGTTGTCTATTGGTTAGGTAGGACATGAACCATTAAATAGCCAGAGAGTCAAAGGAATAGGATTCAAGAATGTTGATAAGAAGGGTATGGTTTACCATGTCAAAAGCTTTTGAGAGGTCAATAAAGAGTGCAGATGAGGGGTTATTGTTGTTTCGATTTCTATTTATGACATCTGCAAAGGATAACAAGGCAGTACTGGTGCTATGTGCTGGCCTAAAACCATGCTGGCACTTAGCTATTATGTTATTTTGAGTTAGATGGTTTAAAAGTTGCTGGTGAACACATTTTTCCATGATTTTTGCTAAGGGTGATAAAAGAGCTATTGGTCGGTAGTTAGAGTAATCATTTGAGCTACCACCTTTGTGAAGGGGGATAATGTGGGAGATTTTTCAGATGTCTGGAACTTTTCCTTCTTTAATGGTTCTATTTATGAGGATGGATGTGGGATAGGAAATTACTTTGGCTGCTTTTTGGAGGTATTCAGAAGGTAGCTGGTCGGCAGAAGGAGTACATGGCTTAAGTTTTTGAATGAGTTTGTAGATGAGGGTGGTAGAGATTGGTTGCATATAAAATGCTGGTAGAGTGCTAGGTGTGGTGGTGGGTAGGCTTGAGTTGTCTGGAGTAAGTTGACTAGCTAGTCCTTGTATGGTATCTGTGAAGAAGGAGTTGAAGGCATTGGCAGTTTGAAGGGGGGTATCAGGGTCTGCCTGAAGTGGGGTAGGAGAGAGTGCCCTGGGGAAAGGAGTTTATTGATACTAGACCAGAACCTCTGGGGGTTATTTTGGTGATTTTGCTGTAGTTTGTAGTAGTAGTTTATCCAAGAGTATTCCCTTTTTTGTACTATTTCTTAGTTGCTTAAAAATTTTTTGATCAGAAATATTTTTGTTAGCTCTCCACTTAGCCCAGGATTTATTCCTAAGTAAGATTTTTTGTCTGGTTTCTTTGGAAAGCCAGGGGCTGGTTTGGCCTTAATTCTGATGGACCTTTTGGGTGCATGCCTGTCAAGGATAGTTAGGAATTTAGTGTTTAGATAATTGACAGGCTCTTCAAGAGGTAGGGTTTTTAAAGGGTTCCAGTCACAGGCACTTAGGTCATTTTGGAATGATACTGGGTTGAAGTGTTTATTGGTGCATATGGTTCTGTATATGGGTGGAACTGTGATATCATTTTTATGCCTAAGGATGTAGGTTAAGGTATGATCACTGACATAGTCAGGTAGAGTTCCTACATTGTAAGTTTGTTTTTGTCTGTTTATAAGTATTCAGTCAAGGGTGCTCTCCTTTTTGTTTGGTTTATTAATTCTGGTTGTAAAGGTGATAGTTTGACTGAAACCATGAAGGTTGATATGGGAGGTAGGATTATCAGCATTGATAGTTTTCCAATCAGTATTAAAATCACCAAGTATAATAGTTTCTTGGGGGTAAGTTAAGGACACCCAGCTTAGTATATATTCTATAGTACTGATATTATTACCTGGTGGAAGGTAGATGCAGATGATGTATAAAGATTTGTTTTGGTTGATTTGAAGTCTGGTGATAAGTACCTCTGCGTTACTATCTTGAGGTGGGTAGAATGGTAAAGTGGAGATCTGGAGTTTGTCTTTGAAAAAGACTGCTACTCCCCCACCCTTTCTTTTTATACAGTCTTGTCTCAGTACATTATACCCTTGGGGAATGATTTCATTGTCTTTGGTCTCAGGTTTTAACCATGTTTCTGTCAGACAGAGGATGTCAAAGCTAAGGGTGTCTAAAAGGGCATGGAGATGGGTTACTTTGTTGTTAAGGCTGCGGATATTTAGATGTCCTATTAGGAAAGAGTTGGGGAGTATGGGTTGGTTTATTAGAGTAGGTGGATTGGTAGGGCCAGGGTTAGGGTGGATGTCACCATCTTTTAAGGAGGGTTTAATGAGTCTTAATGCCGAGTTATTAATAAAGTTGGTTAGATATTTCACTTTCTTTACTATGGATATATTGTACTTAGTGTGGGGGAGTCTATGGTATTTTGGTTGTAGATAGCTGGGAGTTGAGTTGATATTAATTTGACTAGTTGGTAGTGTAGAAGTGTGTATTGCTGTCTGTTTAGTAGAGTAGTTAAAGTGGTAAAAGTATGGTTCTTCAAAGGAGGTGAGGATATATGCATATGTCAGGGCAGTTGATAGTATGGTTATGAGTATGGATCTGGTAATGTTTGTTTTTACTGTTAAAGTCATCTTTAGAGTTTATGTATAAAAGTTTTTAGGAGTAGAGAAGAGATGTAGCAAGCAAGGGGAAATAGAATGGGAAGATGTAGCAAGCAAGGGGAAATAGAATGAGAAGAGGAGAGAGAGGAGAGAACAAATTGTTAGTGGCTGAAAGGAAGAATTAAGGTACAATAGGAGTGGTTATAGAAGTAATAGTTAAATGAGAAGGGTGTGGATAGTGGGATAATGTGGTACCAATTGTGCCATCTAACTGCTTAAATATTTTTATATCAAGAAATTCTATACTTAGATAGTTTATGTTATATTTAAACCTTAGAAAAGTACTTGTATGCAAATAACTAACAAATTCTTCAAAAAGTAAAATAGATGCATCCCATATAAGGAAAAGATCATCTGCAAATCTCTTATAAAATAAAATACTGTTCTTGACTGTATTATTTACACTATCTAATACATATTTGGTTTCCCAGTTATTAACAACCAAGTTCGCATAGGTGTTAGCCATGGGTGTGCCAATAGCCACACCTCTATGGACAAATATGTTACATATTCCCTTAAATAGTCAATTCCAATATAATTCGGAACAGATGTAAAAAGACTATCAACAGCTAAAGTAACAAAATAACAAGTAGTAATATCATGTTCATTAGACCACATGTATAACTGCTCTAAAAATCAGGGGTGTCTTTTACAATAGTAGTTGAATGACTTAAAGCTTTCTTTAGTTGTAATTCAACATATTTAGATAGTGGTTCTGTAATCCAGCCTGATGCTGAAACAATAGGTCACATGGGGGGGGCATTTGTTTATTTTTGGAATACCATAGATAAAGGGAATTTTAGGATGCATAACATGAAAATATTGTAACACTTCTAAGGAAATTTGATTATTCACATGCATATCATATACATTTGTTTTTACGTTTTAATTAATACTATTTACTTCATTTGTGTTTAGGAACAATATCATCTTCAGTATTTAACAATGCCATCATACTTATTATATAATCAGATACATTCAAAATAACTATTCCCCTCCCTTGTCGGCTGGTTTAATAACTACATTACCATTGCCTATAAGTGATTTAATAGCTTCCTGCTCTTGTTTATCTGAATAAAAACTTTTCCTATCAGAAAACAGCAGGTCATAAATTTCATTTACAACAACTTCTTCAAAGGCAAGTATTAGTGGGTTATTAACTGGAACAAAAGTACTTTTTGTACTTACAGTATAATTGTCCGAGTCATGTTGATTCAGTCCATAGATAGATTTCAAATTTAAGTTACGTACAAATTGCTTGAAGCTCATAATTACATCTGAAATGTCCGCTAACTGCCATGGAATATAAGTCAAGCCTCTGTTTAAAAGTTGCTCTTCTTGTTCTGTTAAAGAATAGTCTGAAAGATTATACACAATACCATTTAGTGGTCGAGTGACGTTAAAGACATGCAGGTAGGTGCGAGCATGAATGGGTGTGCCTTCGCTGAAGGTTGGGCATCAGGCTGGCAACTCAGCACCATAAAAATCCCACTGCGAATCATGAGCGGACCAGAGGTCCGCTGTGGTGATCCCTAACCGGGAAAAGCTGAAAGTCAAACAACAACAACCTCTTTTGGCTTCGAGTAGTCATTTTGTATCTTGTATTCCTGGTATGACTTTGGCCCCTGCTGCTGTGATAATTCCGTTTCTCCTTCGGTAAAGGGTACGGCTTGTTGAGCTGGAGAGGTGCATCTAAAGGGTCTAAAGCTGTCACCAAATCCGAATCTATGACTGTGCTTGTTAAATGATGGGAATTAGTTCTTTCTGCATTAAATGTAGGATTTGAATCTACCATAGTTTCAGCCGTTGGATGCACTGCTGCAAGTGGCGTCTCTGTTGATTCAGTTCACACAGTCATGCCCACATGCATTGAGTGCTGTTGTTGATTGGATGAGCTACCTAGCTCATTATTTTCTCTCAAGTCTGACTGGCTTAGAATCCCTTCCTCATCCAAACATTCTTTTTGAGATTCTGAAGATGTAGTTCTAGCAATGTTAAAAACATTGCCTAGTTTAAAGTCATTAATGTCTCTTCGAATTTTACGTTTTTTTTGTGCTCAAAGTCTTTTCATATGCTGTTACATGATCTAGCATATCTTTTAAGAGTGCAGAATGACGACCATTTTGCTCAGTTAAACTTAATTCAGCAAATTCACCAAGCAATTCTTGTTTAAGTTGTTGTTCTATGGGACTAAAGAATTCATTCATAACAATCATATATTCAGTGGAGGCTTTTAGATTTATCTGTTGCCAACATTGTAGTAATACAGGGTACTTGTCACGATAATTAGGCATATTAAATATGCGTAACCCTCATGGGACAATTTTCTGTTTGATATAAATGTCAAATGAGAGCCGTTGCCACTGCAGGCATTTAAAAAACTGCATTTTAGACTGGAAGTCATGTAAAAGTTTATCATAACTTACTGATGGTGGCATATTCTCCAAACTTTGTCCCATAAATTCTCTATGCAGAGGGTTATAAGCCACTTCAAGCAGACTGTTCAGACTAATAGTTTGGAGCTGTATAGCACTAGTAGTAGTTATGTGAGACATCGTGTTCATGGGTTAGAGCCCCAAATAAACAGCAAAATTACAACAAGAAGACTCTTACCACTCAGATAAAGCAAGTGTCACTACAAACAGTCCAAATTATGTAAAAATTAGTGACACAAGCACACAATGTCATATAAAAAAGGCTTAATTTATTATAATGCACTAGTAGACAATACTTTCACCTCTCAAGGCTTCTTCAGGCAGAAAACTGCATACAGGTTTAAACATGGTTTAAACAGAGTTGATTAACATCATGTGACTTCCATTAATTATAATTAAAGATATATATCATGTAAAAAGAATAGCAGCCATGGTGGTGCAGCGGTAGCATTGTTGCCTCACAGCAAGAGGTTCTCCTGTTCGATTCTCGGCTGAAGTGCCTTCTGTGTGCAGTCTGCATGTCCTTCCCATGGTCAAGTGGCATTCGAAAGACATGCATGAATAGTCGTGCCTTTGCTGAAGGTTGGGTGTCAGGCTGGCAACTTGGCACCATAAAAATCTACTGTCAATCATTAGCAGACCAGAGTTCCGCTGCAGCAACCCCTAACTGGGAAAAGACAAAAAGACAAAAAAAAAAATCATGTAAAAAGAATAAGCATATAAACTCAATACTAAAAGTATAAAAATATCACAATTTATTACTAATAGCCTTCAAAAGTGTTTTTTGTTTATTATACTATGCTTATGTTGATACTGTTCCCTATAGCATAATTGATGTTTCAAGTTAGTTTGGTTCTTATATCCAAAAGTCAAATGTTCAGGAGATACATCCTTAAAAGCTGGTACATGTTTTTATCATCTTCCAATGTTTCTTAATAATAGTCTGCATCTTATTTGTATTCGCATCATATGGCAAAATGCATCTAAAAGCACCAGCATTATTTGTAGCTCTCCTAGACAAAAATCTGTTCTTGTGTTGTTGAGCATGAGTACTTGGAAAAGATAGGATATATGTCATTACTGTTAATTTCTTGCTCGATGTAAACATCTTTCAGAGATTAAGCAGAAGTTAGAAACTAATGCATTATATAGACATATAAGGAATACAGATGATGAATGTTTGCCAATGATAGCCCAGTCACCTGGTTCATTAGTATTGTTTTTGTTTTGTTAACATTAGACAAACGATTAGACATTTCTTCAATTTTAATATAGCATCTAAATGAATAATTGATGTATTTAGAACTGGTGACAATAATGGAGAACACTGGACTGAGAGTAACTTGCATCTATGAACACAAATGTGAGTTACTGTCATTCCAGTGTTCTCCATTATCACTCATTTTGGTACATTAAGCATGTTCCAGTGACGTATTTCCATGTGTGCTTTTCTATTTAGGGAAATAAAGTTGAAGAACATGTTATTTCTCATTATCATCAGCATCACTTCATTCGTTATAAGCATTTCTGTGAAGTGCTAGGCTTGTTTTCTGTTATGGCTTTGTATCCTTATTCCTTGAAGTGAGAGGTCGAAACATGGACAAATGTTTTGCAGATTTTACTTAAATTACCACATTGTAATGCTGTATGTCTATGAGGTTATAAGGGGATAGATGCTGTGAGAAAATGTACTGTCTCTGCAGTTTTCATGTTATATTATTTAAATCACCACATTACAATGCTATATGTGTATGAGGTTATGCGGTGAGAGTTGTTGGGAGAAACGTATTGGTAGTAGCTCAGCTTTATAATCTTCATGTGAGTATACACTGACTCCTAATTATGGGGTGTCTGAAGTGTAAATGCACAGCATCCTGGTTTTACTTTGTAATCTTGTGTTTTCTGTATGTGCAGTAGCAGGTTTAGCAGTTGTTTTTCTAAAGTATATTGCATTTTTATTCGTCTCATTAAAAAAGCAATAATGTTGAACACCGAACTGTCAACAGCACAACAGTGTTTTTTAAAAAATGACTAGTTTTACTATATTTTTGCCAGCAATTGTGATTTATATATATATATATATATATATATATATATATATATATATATATATATATATATATATATATATATATAAAATCTGTAAAATCAGAAATGTAGTGAGATTATCTGGCACTGTGTGCAATTCACCAGCCTAGTGCTCCCTCAACTCTAAGCTGAGGACCAAAAAAAAAAAATCCTTTCAAATGCAAGATGCCTTGAAACAGCTGCAAATGCAACACATGGCTTGCTACATTAATAATACCAAATATGAAGCATTTCAGCACTTCAGCTCTCACAAGTAGAGTAGGACCATTAATTTCTGTTGGTAGTGCACTAGTGCTCCATCAGCACCTGACAATGATGGCACCTGATACCTTGTGCCCAAAGCTTAGCAAGGCCTATAGATAGGACAGAATTCAAAACACTTTCTCGTGATACTTAGCACTTTGTGATGGTGCTAGCACTTTCTGAATACCCTCCTTAGTTGTTACTAAGTTATTCCATTTTTTGTACTTCTTTAATATCCTACTAATGTTGTTGTTGTTGTTGTGTCTTTCGGCTTATGGTTAGGGGTCACCACAGCGGAACTCCGGTCCGCTAATGTTTTGGTAGTGGATTTTTATGTGGCGAGTTACCAGCCCTAACGCACAATCTTCAACGAAGGCATGCCCATTCACATATGCCTCCACACAGAAGACGCTCTAGCTGAGAATCGAACGGGACAACGTCTTGCTGTGAGGCGACAACGCTACCGCAGCACCACTATATCCTACTAATATTGTCTGCCAAACTGTGTTGTGTATATTAAAGGTTGATGAGTCTGGGGCTTTTTCTAAAAATCATTACATATGGAACTTTTCTCCCTGAGCCTTCACTGAAATTAACTTGCTGAGACTGGGTAACTCAAACAAGAGAACACACATAAACATGTATATACGCATAAACAAAAAGGTGAAAAAGCAAAACAAGGCAATTTTCATATAACACTAAATGAAAATTTGTATAAACAAATTAGCAGGTGTACCATTCTAAAGGTAGTTGTCTTCCCAAAGGATACTATTATGCATTTCTTGGCATTGAGTTTTAGACCATAGCTCTCATATCAATTATTACCCTGTGTCAGGCTTTCTTGAAAGATATTTGTATCTTAGGGCATTCTATGATGGTACCAAGTATGCAATCATCTGCAAACTCGATCAGCCAGTGGCCAGTGACATTGGTCTTGACTTCAGAGTTTTCCACCAAATGAACTAGTCTCATTCAGGACTAGTGTTTCTATAGCTTTACATTATTTGTGTAAGTTACTATCTTATGACCTGTCTTATTCCTCAATCAAGGTTCATTTGTCAGCTATTTCAGCATGTCTGTCCATGGATTTCCCTCTGTCAATGCAGTCTTATGTAAAAATGTTTTCAAAATTGGCTCAAAGAAAACAGGTGGCTCCTCTTTAGGATATTAATATTGTGTTAGAAAAACTAATTCTTGCTCCATTTAAACCAGCTCATCAAGCTGACTTGGAGTTATTGACATAGAAACAGTCTTACTTATTGTTCTAACCCCCGCAAGAAGAGTATCTGAGTTGCAAGCTCTTATGGTGGGTTAACCCTCGTTCATTTGCCACGAAAATAGAGTTCCTCTAAGAAAAAAAGCCTTCATTTATACATAAAGTGGTATTTGAGTTTACCTTAAGCCAAGTTATCCATCTACCTCTCTTCTTTCCAGAAACTAAAAATGTGGGAGAAAGGCTCAAGCCTGTCAGAGCTTTCTTGCGAATAGTGAGAGGGAGGCTAAAGCTCTGAGAGGGATGATAATAGAAAAATAATAATAACAAATGTCCACACCTTGGCATAAAAAACATACCAAAAACAAGGGGACTAGAGGGTGGGAGTGGCTACTGCAGCAGTAATCATTCAAGCATCTACTGTTATGGGACATTTAATTACTGAACTATACTTTCTCATACATATGTTCAAACTAAGGGAGCTGATAGCTCATCTGTGTATCTGAGTGCAAGTGGAGTTAAATGCAAATATGTGATTTCTGCAATAGTTTCTCTGAGCTGATGTGACTTTTGAAGCATGTGTGTGTGTGTGTGTGTGTGTGTGTGTGTGTGTGTGTGTGTGTGTGTGTGTGTGTGTGTGTGTGTGTGTGTGTGTATATATACACACACACACACACACACACACACACAGATAAGGGTTTCAGTTTACATAGAGTTGAACAGTAGATTATTAATTCCCACCTACTCTAGAATGACAGTGAAACTAAACTACTTCTATTCAATTCAGAATGCTTCTATTCTCAAAGCACAGCTTTCTAAATTATGGGAAACCGCAGGCTAAAGGCTCTCAGTCCACTCCAACAAACAACTGCAAATGGTTACAAATTAATTTATTGTAAGCACTTTCGCTGGTAGAAATTCTCTACCTTCCTCAGACAAAAAACATTTTTACCATAAACATACTCTTAAAAATTCATTTGAAAACCAGGCTACCAATGCAAATCATTGACCCTCGTGATGTCATGCAAGCACATTAGAAAATAAAAGCAACACAGCGTTAGACCATTACAATGACCAATATAGTCAAAGTTCCAGCCTTACAACATCCTGACTACAAATAAAAATATTCAGAATTGTCAGTACTATTATGTACTTTTAAGTGAACATGTCAAATTATACTTAACTAAAAAGTACACATTATTTAAAAATCTATATATTTATCTGATAGCACTGCAACCAACCATTGAATACCCATTAATTCTTGTCATCCATACGGTTGTTGTTGAAAACCATGATGGAACCAATACTAAACTTGATATTCATAGTTTGGAAGATGTGACATCCTAGCCGACAACAGTGGAAATACAATAAAAATAAAAAATACAAAATACAATTTGGAACTTCTTTATTAAGCCCAAAATAAAAACAATAATAATAAATGAAGACCATTCGAACATACATGTGTATGAAATAGACTATACAGACTAAGCTATACTATACCTTATTATATAAATATACAATTAAAAATTATGAAATATTATCAGTATAGTGACAGGCAATGCACACATTACAGCTCACCTAAAACAGCATATAACCCACCTTCACCTAGCTAGAGCTTTCTTTTTTAATAAGCATTTTATAGACAATATTTCATTTAGCCCTGGCAAAGTGTGAGCTCCTGTCCGAATTTGCCATCCTAATTCGGCTTCCTCCAATGCCAGCTCCCAGGGACCCCGATTTCTCTCTATTTTTTCTAAGACTACTAAGATGTTGTAAGGCTGGAACTTTGACTATATTGGTCATTGTAATGGTCTAACGCCGTGTTGCTTTTATTTTCTAATGTGCTTGCATGACATCATGAGGGTCAATGATTTTCATTGGTAGCCTGGTTTTCAAACGAATTTTTAAGAGTGTGTTTTATGGTAAAAATGTTTTTTGTCTGAGGAAGATGGAGAATTTCTACCAGCGAAAGCACTTACAATAAATTCATTTATAGCCATTTGCAGTTGTTTGTTGGAGTGGACTGAGAGCCTTTAGCCTGTGGTTTCCTGAGTTTGTTCAGTTTTTCATAGCTTTCTAAATTATGCCAGAAAAACATTCCATTGAGGACTATCCAAAGACATGCGTCTGGAGCGTTTCTCCCGGGCCTCTGCTGAAAATAGACTCTGTCCTATTTGGACTTTCCCAGTCAACAAAATGCTAAATAAATAAAAAAAATAAAAAATAAAAAACAGTAGATGTACTATCAACAATGAATAAATAAAATATGACTCATATATACTTTAACTAACAATATGTATGAGACCAGCTAGGATGCTGCTGTTATCCAGCTTTCTGTGTACATCCATTATATTAAACAACATTAATAAAACCAATCTATGTTAACTTGAACATTCCTGTAATAAACTGTAAAATTAGCAACTAATCTTCACAAAAGATCTCATTATTGTCTGGCTCTGAAAAGAATCAGCTGACTTGGATTGCAAAATACTATTACCTATTTGAGCGCAAACTAGTTCATGCAGTTATCTATAGACCCCACAAAGGCCAATTAATAAATAAAATACCAAACATTTTACCCCAAGAGCATTCTTAAGATCTGCAAGTCTTCTCATGCTAATTGTATCCAAGTCCAGTAACTATCTTGGGGACGCCTTGTTCTCAGTATCAATATTCAAAGTATAGAACTCCCTGCCCCCTTTTATTACATCTATACATAACACTAATAAATTTCAGACATCATTAAACAAGTACCTAAATAATTATTGGAGCAATACCTGTCACATACCTCCTGTTAATCAGCTAATTGTACTAAATAATTTGCTGATAGATTTATCAAAAGGTACTGTGCTAATAATACTCAGTATGAAGTTTTGTTCTACTTATTGTCATTGCTCTATTTATTAATGAATGCAATTTGTCATATTATGTTTGAATTTATAATTGTTTTCATTTTTCCTTTGGAGGTTTTCTCACTAGGCATCCTTGGAAAGGAACTCTTCTAGCTCATTTAGGATATCCAGGCAAACAAGTTGATATAAATAAATAAATAAACAAACTTCAATGATTTCATTACCATGTGCTTTAATACCAAAACCAAAATGTGAACTAAACAGGCTGATATATGCAAGCTGTTATATAAAGGGAAAAAAACAGTCCCCCAGATTTACTAAACTTCCGTGCAGGACTAGCTTAGTCCTGCACGGAAGTGACCATTTAGGAGCAGGATGGCAGCGCACCATGCATATTAATGATGCATGCTGCCTGAGCTCTCAGGCTTACACAGAGCATGTAAGAGTGCAGGGGGCGTGTCTGAGAGCAGAGATCTCAGAATAAACACGTCCCTGCTATGTTGAACAGAAGAAAGGGGTAAGAAATGAGCAAGACTGCTCATAGGTGTCCGCATATCCCCACCAACAGTCCCCCATGTTTACGACAGCAACAGTACATATAACTACAATGAAGAAATACTTTTATTTATTTTTTTTAAATCCAATTAAAGCTAACCGTAGGTGCGCAGGTGTGCCCATCGCTTAGCTACGGTTAAAGCAGCTTAAAAGGCTGAAGAGGATAACAAGGAAGACATATGCAAATGAAGTAGCACAGCAATAGTGGAGTGGGAAGAGCATTTCCCTTACGAGCAGGCATTCCTGGTTCGAGTCCCATTGCAGCACATTCCATTTTACATGGCAAAGCACGTTATGATCAATATTTTTGTTGCATAACCCACTAAATAATATATATTTATGAACTGGAGTACTGCAGTAAATGCACATGTGAGGTGTCAGTGTCATAATGAATAAGGCACTAGTAAGCAGGTCTAAGCACAAATAAGTAGTAGTAAGCATATTTAAGCACTAGTAAGCGGCCTTAAGCCCATTTGCTTGGAGATAAGCAATGCCTACACTGGCTAAGCAATTCGAAAGCTAACTCTCTGTAAGCAGATGTAACGGTAGGTTAGCACTACTTACCATTGTGCAAACCCGCTTACAACTGCTCAGAAGTGCCTTAATCACTCTGTATCCAACGGCCCTTGTTCTGCCCATCAACAAAATAAATAGCCATGCAGGTCTCGAACCCAGGACCCTATACACCATAGTCCCAGTAGTTATCCACCAAGCCATCACAGAACTACAGAAGAATGAGGTAGTAGCAAACAAGTAGCAAACAATATATTTTTGGATATTTTTGGATATATTTTTGGACATTTTTCATTTCTACCAATTTCCTATACACTTTTTTAAAATTGGAATGTTATGGTTACCAGCACATAACTCTTCATTTTTATATATATTTTTTTGACTTTTTTAGGTTAAAACGGTATGAATAGGTAATAAATATAAATATTAATTTAAATATAAATTTTGCTTGTTATAAGTCACGCTAAAGAAAAAAGAAATAACTTAGTTCATCTAAATTTAAGATTTTACTACATGTTACCCAATTGATACATATTTCATATATATGGCTCCATAATTCATAGCTAATGATATTAAGCACATTTATATATACTATTTTCATGTTTATTCATGTTTATTTATTTATGTTTATTATCCATGAAGTATTTTATCATTTTATTATCTTATAGTATTTTATTACTCTATGTAATGACACTTCATACCTATAGTACCCATATATATATGTGTATTTTTTATAGCACCCTAATGATATTAGACAGATATTTTAAACACTTATATATATATAAAGAGTTTCTTAGGTATAAACTATGTGTTAGGTATTTTTATGATTCATTAATTACTTATTCGTTGCCTTGGATTTACTGTTTAACTCCTTCTTTGGATGTTAGTAAGCTGCTTTGAAGAAACATGCTCAGTGTTAAGTGGCGGTTGCATTGCAAGCTTTCGCCTTTAACAGCACGGAAATCATACTATGCAGCGGTACGTTGTAAACACAACTTTATTTAAATAGTTTTATTTATTTAAATAGTTTTATTTATAACGTTTCTGTCAGCCAGCACGTTTATATGTTCTGCTAGCATATTAGCCTATATTGCTTATATTTACGGTCTAGCAATTAGACTGACAAAGCTGATTTTGACTTTAGCTGCATCTTGAGTTGTTTGGTTCCTTGAAACACTTCATTGTTGTCAAACTGTAATTATTGACCAACTAAAATTATATATCTTTTATTCGTTGTAAAAATGATTCCTGCCTACTGAAATCTTACTTTTATTTTACCACTACAAGTGGTTTGGAAATTTAGATTCATAAAGATGGATTTGGGGAACAAAGAAAAAATGTTTTAGTAGCACTTTAATTGATTTGCTTAGTTTTGCGTTAACTTGCAGTTGATATTTATCTCCTGCATTTATTTCTCTTTACTCCTTGTTGTTTAATTTTTACAAATGTTATGATCTTGGAAACGGTTTTTGAAACTGGACGTCAGTAATTTTGTACAGTTTAGAACAGTTTTGTCTTGTGTTTTATATTTACAATATAAGAATGCTATATAGACGCTAGTTAGGTTGTTCCTCTTTAAAGCATTCATTGCCAATTAGTTTAATTGACACAATTTAGATTTTAACTTATGCTATTTAAACAGTGTGTGTGGGGTTTTTCTTTGTCTGAGGAAGCGTGGTTGCATCCAGCAAAGCGCCACTGCTACCCACTATTTTATGGATTAAAGGAGTTTTTTACTACAACTTTGCTACGTTTATTTGGCTGCTTCATGGACTTTTAACTACAAGTGTGCTATATATATGTTTATTAGCTGCCTCTTGGACATTTAAAAGCATTTTAAGTGTTACTTTACTGCATCGTGGTAGAGATCAGGTTACTGTTTCTACAGCAAGTCCTCACCATAGTATAACCAAACTAAACCTGTGAAAGGCATCAGTATACAGTCATATGTGCCATAACCCACTACATAACATAAATATGTGAACTGGAGTACAGCAGTAAGCCCAGAAGTGAGTTGTAATTTTAATAGAGTGTCGAAGCCCCCAATAAAACACAAGGACCCCAGAGAGTGTACGTACACATCAATCAGGGATACCAGGCATACATACATATATGGTGTAATGAATAATAACACAATGCCAAAAAGGCATTATAATGAAGGTCCAATGTAAGCAACGCTAAGCATTGCACAGGTCAGCTTAGGAAGTGTGAGCAATGTGTAGACCAGCTAACTCATTGTGCCCAGTGGTATACCCCTTTAAACAATGCCAACCTTAGCTAAGCAGGTTTGTCCATAGCTCAGCCTTTTCAAAACAGGCCAATCATGGAAAAGTGTGTGACATCGTCCCTACTTAAACCCAAGAGGAGGGAATACATCTCATAACTGGTTGTAGCTTCCCCTTGCAGGCACTATGACAGTAAGGGGGAGAAGGAGTGGGATTCTGGTCGCAGCGCTGTTGCATCCAGGAGTCCAAGATCATGGCAGGACTCTAGTTAAAGACCATGCACAGAGACTGCTGCAGGGCCAGTACCAGAGCTCCCAATATAAGGTGGAGGCCTGGGATCCACTTGCCCATGACCTCAGCAGTGTTCATGACATACCCCAAACTGCTGAGCAGATCAGGCACCACTATGCTGACCTAAAGCGGCGGAAGTGGGACCACTTGAAGGAGTGACTCCAAGAGGCTAGAGCATCAGGGGATGTCCCAGCCATGTGTATCACCCCAGTATGTGTGAAATAATTTCCAGCTCAGATATTTCATGGATAGGTATGGCTAAATATCCCTCTTATGTCCCCCACAGCTGCAACGGAGCGGGCCGTGAACCAGGAGGCCCACATCTGCCGCCTGGTGAGGTTGCGACATGAGGCAGGTCAGTAATACTCATGCTTTTACTGTCATAGGAAATAAAAATAAAAGTAGTAGTAAATTAATTGCTAGTATAAAACCTGCATTGTACAAAGCAAGTACTGCATACACTAGAGAATATGGCAGGAACAGTCTCATTTTGTTTGTATGTCAATAAAATTGTAATATCCTGACAAAACAAGTCTAACTGCTGGACTGCATGTGTATATTCTGGTATCATATGGTAATGCAGATTTGCAATCATGTAATAGTACTGTTGTATTAAGCACTGTTACCCACACCATGCACCATAAATTGAATATGTAGGAATGCCTGTATATGACAGGTGTAATCCTCAGGGGCCATGTAGTACAACTGAGAGACACATAGACAGTAAACAGGGAAAATGCAGACAACAAGAACTGAATAGCACATGCAACTGAGATGTGAGCTGTTGTTTTTTTAGCACACATAGCCACGGTTCAAATCCTGCCAGTGGTAGTAGTCTGCATACAGAATCATACCCCACAACTGTACAGATATGTCTAGAATGTCTATTAAAGTGGCCCACATCTATTGCCTATCAACCTGTCCCCCTGGGAAATCAGTGGGATGATCCCAGACGTATAGGCAGCAAACAGGAAATACAACTGATTGACACACATCTATGACAACAAGCCTGGCACACTAGCAACTCCCCAATACCTTCTGTGACTAAGAAGCCACGCATGTCCCGTTTACACCCCAACTTGGTAAGCTGTGGTTAGAGTGTCTGCAGTAACAGAGTGAGATGCATGTGTATAATAGTAATGTGGAACCTGTTACTGTGTGTGGGAACATTCAGGTAGTGCTAATAAACATACCTCCCATAGGTCTGTCAGATACCAACACTGTGCCCAGAAATACAAGAATGATATGCAGTTGCTCTGAATAATGAGGTATTACACATCACTGTCTCCCACACTGTCCTACAACATATAACTGTCTAGGAAATCTGTATAAGAGTGTTGCTATACAAGGTCAGAATGTATAAGTACAGGCGATTAATAAGACAGAAATCAGAGTTTAGATATACAGCAATATCAATATTGCAGACACAACTGTGATAGACAGTGTTTAAGTTATAGCAAACACAGCCATGATCTGAATCCTGGGAGTGGAATTAGACTGCGTACAGATTCATACCCCACAACTGTACACATGACGCCAGAATGTCCAGTATATGTGCCCATATCTGCTGCCTGTCTCCCTGTCCCCCCTGGTAAGTATGTGGGATGATCTCAGATGTGCAGCCAGCAAACAGGGAATACAAGTGGTTGTCAACCATCATGAGAACACACCTGTCACTATAGGAACCCCCAAAACTGTTAGAAGAGTAATATTTCAAGTATTCCCTATCTACACTCCCATGTTGTCAAGCTGTGACCAGAGTATGTACAGTAACAGAGTGAGGTGTATGTGCATAATACTAATGTGTAATCTGGAGCTTTGTGTGGCATCAGTCATGCAGTGCTAACAAACCTTCCTCCCACAGGCATGTTGGATACAAACACTGTGCTGAGAAATACAGACCAATATAACCTGTACTGGTACTGGTATTGTAGGGGATTGTGAGTGTTGCAGTTTCTCTGAATAATACAGTATTACTGGTCACTGTCGCCCACATTGTGCTACATAATATAACTGTGTAGGAAAGCATGTATATGTGTGTGTCATGTCACTAAAGGTGGAAGAGGACAATATTCTAGATAAGTCCAGGCACACCAGCATATGATCAACACATGGCCAAAGTCTGTGCAGAAAGAGTTGGATAGCATAGTGCAAAACATCAACCCGGAATCCAGGTGTATGTGTACAAATAGTTAGTCCGTGTTAACAAACATTCCTCCACAGGTATACCAGGTAAGAGGTGCCGGTAAAATCAGTTCATGCGTAATGATGATGACAGCCGTATTACTGTCCAAATTAAGGCTACAGAGTAGAGTAGTAAGACTTGTAAGGTACAGATAACAGCACTGACTAGGAAAGTAATGTGGACTACAGGAATATACTACTTATTCATTGACATCTTTCTCTCCCCACCTTATCTCCAACAATAATCAACATACCCATACCAACTGGTATGTACTGACTCTGATAATGTCCAATTGTTTGATAAATATTTTAATGGTTCCCATGCATGTGCTATATTGAATTATTCTAACATTGTTGGCATGGTGCCATCAATGTACCTGCATGCTGTTCTCATTACCACTTTGGTCCCATATATGCATGTGTTTTGTTTGATATGCAACTGTTCCTTATCTGGTGTCTGGGTTAATGAGAATATCTATGCATGCTGTTATACCTAGCCCTGGAATATGTTGACTATTACTAATGCATATACGATGAAATCTAAAAACTATAGCACACTTGGGAAGGCCAGTCCCAATGGACCCACCTGTCCTACCTCAGCTGGCCAAGGCATGGGGCACCAGCATGTCTGGGGCCCAACCCCAGACCACCCAGTCCATTGGTCCTGCACCACCTTCGGGTGGAACCGCCTCAGTGGATGGGGCTCGGCCCCTGGGAGTGGGCGCAGATAGGCACCTGTCACCCATCACCAGGTTGGGGTCGTGGTGCTTAGAGCGATCAATGAGCAGTTCGATGATCTTCTATGCCAGCTCGAGGGCCGCATGTCATGATTAGAGAGTCAGCTTGGTTCAGCGGCTCAGACCCCAGCACAGCCATCTTCGGGGCTGTGAAGGTGCAGTGGTGACTGCCCATGGGTGGGGACCTCAGTTCCACTGTTAACACTAGGGGGCTTGTGGGCTTCCGATATCCCAACACCCCTCCCCATCAAGGTGTTTACCCCCCACATGTGTCATATACCACCCCTGTATGCGTCTTGTGTGTCTTGTCAGTTAACCTACCCAACCTACCTCCCCAAATATACCTACTACCCCTCCCTAACATCCCACTCTCTCCTGAAAATAAAAAAGGCAATCTGTTCCCACAAAAATATCTCGCTACATACATAGTTGTCCATTTTGCACGTGTCCACTGGACACATGTAATCTGGTCTAATTGGCATCACAACTTATTATTGTTGTCCTCATCCCTCTCCCAGGGGTTTGAGTGTCCAAATCTACCTCCAAACTCAGTGTATATGAATAGCTGTTGCTGTAGAAGAAATGGGCAGCTATGGACCTTCCCTACATCCTTCATGCACATCCCTAGCTATTTTCCCTACTGTCTTTCCCTCTCTGTGTCCCTTTTTCACCAATTTCCTGTCAGCCCTTTTTTCTTTTCTTTTAAAGAAATTAGCGCAGGGGTAAGCGGAAGTTAGCACTTTTAATCAGCAGTAAGCGGGTCTAAGCCTGTTTGCGATGGGGTAAGCACTGCCTACACAGATTAAGCAATTTAAAAGCTGAGTATAAGAAGCTGTAACCAGAAGTTAGCAGTGCTTACCTCCACACAAACATGCACAAACCCGCTTACAACTGATTTAAAGTGCTTTAATCACTCTGTATCCAATGGCCTGTGTCCTGCCCAGCAACAAAATAAACAGCCTCTGCAAGGCTTGAGCCCAGGACCCTGCATACAATAGACAAAGTGATTTATCACTAAGCCATGCTAGATGATCATAAATCTGAGGTTTTCAGGAACATATCATCCAGCCCAGTCATGCAACAGTTCAGAGAATGTATACCAACATGTAGATGTGTGTGTGTGTGTGTGTGTGTGTGTGTGTGTGTGTGTGTGTGTGTGTGTGTGTGTGTGTGTGTGTGAATATATTAATATCTAAACAGATACAACATATCTATATATGTATAAATGGGTTCCTATGACTTCATCGAACGATGAAATCACCGACACTCACCTCTTCGACACCAATCCATCGACGTCCATATCATCGACAATTCCGGTAAGCGATCTTCCCCCTCACAGGACCCATGGCAGCGCTTTCAAGGTAAAGTACGTAAACCCTGATCGTTGTAACACAGGAAGAAGCGCTACCATGGGTCCTATGAGGGGGAAGATCGCTTACCGGAATTGTCGATGATATGGACGTCGATGGATTGGTGTCGAAGAGGTTAGTGTCGGTGATTTCATCGTTCGATGAAGTCATAGGAACCCGTATATATATATATATATATATATATATATATATATATATATATACAGTTAGAAATATATACAGTTAGAAATATATACATATATATAAATATATATGAACATATATACATGCAAATGCCTACATCGACACATATATATGTCTACACCAATATGTCAACATATACACAGCAAGTTACATATATGTACGCAGATATATATCTATGTAGGTATATACGGACATAGTTATATATATGTAAGCAGATATATATATATATATATATATATATATATATATATATATATATATATATATATATATATATATATATGCACATACATCTGTAGATAGCAATGGTAGATTAACAGAAACATATATGTCCACATGCACCATTAATGGGGTTGAGAGGTCCCAAACAATATGCATCTTGTACGAATAGGCATACCCCCCACAGCCAAACACTTCCGCCCTGCAATACACTACCAAGTGTTGCATATCCCATAACCAGGACCTGACACGACATGGGCACAAGATGTTAGCAGTACTACATCCCACCTGTATGATGTCAGGCTGGTATTGGTAACATATCATCCAGTACAGTCTGGTTCCCAAAGGAAATGTAAAATGTGGAAGCTATCAACATCCCCAGGATACATATACACAGACACATATATGCAGATACATTTATATATATATAGTTTTATATATATATATATATATATATATATATATATATATATATATATATATATATATATATATATATATATATATATATATGTATGTATATATATATATATATATATATATATATATATATATATATATATATATATATATATAGATAGATAGATATACATGTGACTACACATACACACAGAGACATATGTACAGTAAGATACTTATGTAGTAGGCGCACACAATATGGTACAGCCACTATGCCTACAGTTAATACCCTAACAACAGGATACTGGATGAGCCACCCATACAAATGACATTCGTTGCCTGCAACATATACCCACAGAGAGGTCATAGGATAAAACACAAGACACACAGGTTTGCAGAAATAGAATACTTTTATTTGTGTACTGTTACAGATTTATATGCCATGTCATATAGCTGTTCAGGCACTAACATCCATATCAACAGAGTAATGCAACTGTGAAACAGTTATACTAATACAGTAGTCTGGAAAGGTTCACAACTGTCCAGGCCAAGCCCTTCAAATTGTACAATAGTAAAGACAGACTGGGCCACAGGATACCACACGAATCAACAGTAACTGATGCAAGTGTATAGTTCAGCAGCCTCTATCTACACTCTGTACACAATCACTAGGTGGTGAAGACTTCAGTTGACCAAATGGGATGTAACTGTTACATAACAAGGCATAACTGACACCATCACAGGCACACTGGTAAACAGAACAGTCTGCATGGCAGGAGGCAGTAGGCCTGCAGTAACCCACTTTATGTAAGTAATGTCAGGATAGGTGACATGTATGGTACTGTACATCCAGATACCTTAAGGCAACTCACCCCTGATAACCCCACATTTTGCAACAGCCTAGGTTATGTATGGTGCATTCCCCCCCCTAGACTCAATAATACTGGGTCATATACCACTGTTACATAAACTGGACTCTGGAGTGCATATGGCCACACATGTATTGTGTAGGTGAAGCCCACACATATATGGCCCCAGCCCCACCGTATGCATGGGGATACAACAGCAGTGGACTGCTGGCAGGCATGGCAGCATGGTGTATGTATATGTGCACATGTATCTCTATCTGTATATGTGTAGACATATAATGCTCTGTATATGTATATATCTGAGTGTGTGTATGCATCTCTATGTACATATACACACCTATCTATATATGTCGGTATGTACATGGTAATTATCTATATAGATAGCTGGATAATCATATGTACATATATTAATTTTAAAGCAGACAAACGGAAACCAGTAAAATGCACAAAAGCAGTCCGGACAAGCACCGTAAAGCCCCAAAAAATGTTAAAGTCCTTATTGTGAAGGCTGTTTGCAATACAAGCTGTAACACTGAAATTGAAATCCACTTGCATGTATAAAGCCACACTAAAGTCGGAAAAAACTTAAACCTTAACGCACTTTATTGTTAAAACAAGCGTTTTCGCTGTGGTTAAAACTACAGCTTCATCAGAGGCAAAAGTAAAATGCAGTGTCAGAGTCAAGTTTTTATGCAACACACCCACGCCTTACTTAGTAATGCAATCACAATGAAGGCGTGTTAGCAGCATTTCTTGCAAAAGTAAATTCAGGGAATGAAAGCTCTGTTTAGGAGCATTCTCAAAAGTATGTAATTTCATACTTTTAAAACAGTTGGAAACCATAAAACATTGATGCATCAGCAGTTTGTTACATTCATACACCAAGCAAATGTGCATTAAAAGCATGAAAGTGTGTAAGAAATATATACACAATAAAAGCAGTCTATAAACAATGCATAACAGTTCTGCATATAAAAAATGTTTATAGAAAAGTGTTTGTAAAAAAGTATCTAGTGAAATCACTACCTGCAACTGCAGTTGGAAGCCTTGCTTAGTATAAATCTTAACAGTGGTGGAAAGTATATGTTACTACAAATTACTATTAAAGTAAAATAAAATGAAGTGAAAAGTGAAGTAAGACAAAGGTAAAGGAGTTATCTTTTATAGCTCCTCATTTTCAGGACACAAGCTATATTGCAATGTTCATTCAAACCTGGGTACGAAAATGAGTCTAGTAATATTTGCCATTCTAGCTCCTTATTCTCCAAAAGAGAGGTACTGGACCCCTCTTTCTGTTTTCTTGACCTGGTCAATTGCAATAAAATGAAAGCTATGTCCTTGATGTTTCATTACGTGTTTAGCTAAAGCGTTTTTCTTTTCAGTTTCCTTATGGCATAATCATGTTGGTACAGCCTGTCCCGTAGTCTCCGGTCAGACTTGCCTATGTAAAATGCTTCACAGCAGTTACACTTAGCTAAATAGACTATGGATCTAGAATCACAGTTAAGCTTATGTGTAATGTGGTACTTTTTGTTGCGTATTACAAAGGAATTGGAAGCCTTCACAAGGTGGCAATAGTTACATGCCCCGCACTGAAAACAGCCTTTTGTTCTAGTCATCAGCTCCGTCTGTTTACTTCTTTATAGCAAAGTTTTCAAATTATTGCCTCTCCTATATGCTATCAGAGGTTTTGTGCCTAACTTGTCCATGAGTTCCTCATTATTTGTTATGTAATACCAATTTTTATAAAGTATTATTTGAATATTCCTCAAGTCAATACTGTAATTTGTGATGAAACTATTTACAAACGAGGTCCCTGTTATCTCAGTGTTGGAGGTTGCCCTAAGAAAGGGTATGTTCTCCCCAAGCCTCGGATTAGCCTCTAAGTCTTCCTCTTGTCCACTGAAAATTTTGTGTGGAAGTAAGGGTAGAAATTGACCTTCCCTTCTTTTATTATTGACCTCATCCAGTATTTCTTCAAATAAAGTATTTGGGTATCCTCTGTTGGTGAACATTACTTGCAAGATTTTACATTCTTCTTGGAATAGTATCTCATTACTGCACATCCTGGCTGCTCGAATTAGCTGTCCCTTTATGATAGCCTTCTTTTGCTTGAATGGGTGGCAGCTGTTGTAATGTAAAAAGGAGTTGCAGTAAGTTGGTTTTCTGTATATCTTTGAAGAATATTCACAATTGTTAACTTCTTTATACAAGTGAACATCAAGGTAGTCAATGCTTAGCTCTGAGAATTTAGATGTGAATTTTAAAAAGTCAGTTGAGTTGTTAATAGAAGAGACAAATTCATTTGCTAGTGTCTCATCGCCATCAAAAAGGATGAAAATATCATCCAGGTATCTTGTGTAGAACTTGATGCGGTTCATTGTGTTAACGTCCTTAAGAATGTTGTCAACCTCCCAGTAGGCCATAAATAGGTTAGCTACTGTAGCACCACATGGGGACCCCATAGCTACACCTTGTTTCTGGAGATAATATTTCCCATTAAAGATGAAGAAGTTGGATGTAAGTATGATGTCTAAAAGTTGGGATACTAAATCAATTTCATTTTGGGTGCCCCAAACGATCTAACATCAGTGAAATCCATTCAATAGCCTCCAAGTGAGGTATAGGCGTGTATAGATCTATGGCGTCGATAGTGAGGAAGTTCAGTGAGTCGCTGTAATCAATTTCACTTATCTTTTTAAAAATGTCCACGAGTCCTTGGAAATGTGTGATATTTTCTTAATATATTTGCTCAGGATAATTTCTACAAGTTGGGCACTGGGGTATGTAAAAGAGACTGCTATCAATCAATGCCCGGATTGGTGGATTAACCAAGTTTTTATGAATTTTGGTATACCAAAATTACTGGTGTCCTAGGCATTGTGATGTCAATGTAATTGTAGGTGTCAATATCAATGCACCCACTAATAAATAGGTCCCTTAAAAACCCTAGTCCTAGAAATTGACATGTTCATCTCATTCAGTGACGATGAACTATAAGCTGGACTATCGAGCACAGTTTCCATTTTACTAATATATAGGAAGTTGTCAAAGATTACAAGCCCACCTCCTTTGTCAGGTTTTACTACCCTGACCGGTGCTTCATAAGTTTTCCAAGCCTTGTAGTTGTTCTTCTGTGATGTTATAGTCTAACCGTCGTTTTAGTATGTGAAAAAGTGGCCATTTGTCTGAGGTCCAATTCACAAGTTTTTTCAAAAGTGTTAAAATGTTGTGTAGTGGGGGGTTGTAAGTACTAGCTAATTTCAAATTAGTATTCATGTTAGTAACATCATTGTTAAACATTACATGCAAGTTCAGTTTCCTGACAAAGCATTTCAAGTCAATCAACATCTTAACAAGGTTACATTTAGTTGTAGGAACAAAAGTGTTCCCGAATGCTAGTAGTTCTATCAGGGATGGAGGCACGTGAAAGCTAGAAAAATTATAGATTTTAAAGTCGCCTTTTTCATTCATTAAGATACTTAAGTCACCTAACATGTTGTTGTTAGTGATAGGCGTTGAATTGGGAGTAGAGTCATCTGTTACTATCGTCTGGACCAGTTCTTGTTGTAGTAAGGGCGCTGTTTCGGGTTCCCTAAAAAATGCCTTCCCTGA
Source organism: Protopterus annectens (assembly GCF_019279795.1). NCBI lineage: Eukaryota > Metazoa > Chordata > Ceratodontiformes > Protopteridae > Protopterus > Protopterus annectens. Next base: position 566,457,775 of record NC_056730.1, read on the forward strand.
TTTTCATACCTTTGTTGGTTGTGTTGTTGTCCACTTCTGGTGTTGTGCACTTTCACATAGTTGCCACGTGGAGGTGCAGCTGAGTTAAAGTCCATTCCTGTTTCATCCCAGTCATCACCTCCACTTAGGTTTGGCTCATTGTTTTCATTCCCAGTTTCTGTAATAGTACTGTCAACTTGAGTATTAGTTGAAGCCATTAGTTTAGGATAAGCTGTTCCATTAGAATAGCTCACCCTATCCCCTTGCCAGTTTTTTTATTTTTGTTCACTTTTAACTTATCCATTAAACTGTCAATACTGGAAAAGATACGAGAGTAATCGTATTTATATCTATCAAAGTGCAAGTTTTGTTTTAAGGAACTGTCCAGTTGGTTGACTTCTTCAATTAATCTTGTAATATGTGTGCTGTAATGTTTAGAGATCAATTCCATAAGCTCAATTCCTTGTTTGTCAAATAATGTCCTTAAGTCAGCACAAAAACCATTATTTTTAAAAATTCCAGTAGGGTTAAAAGAGGACCGCAAGCCTTTTGGAATGATTTTCTCTGAGATACATTGTTGAAAATAAACTGTCTCTAATTGAAGTTTTTTCAGCTTCAAAAGTTTATTATCAAAGTCTTTTAGACTGTCTGTTATTGTGTTCTCACTCACCGTAGAGTTAGATAGCCCCATAGCCGGTTGTTCCAGAGGTGTACCAAACCTCAAGTTGTCTGTGTTTTGAATCCAAATCCCAAAGTTCGGAACACCAATAAGCCCTGGTGGCATTGGTAAAGAAACTCCATTCCTTGATGTTGAAGGACTACCTGTTAGGATGTCCCTTAAGGAATGAGCACCATTCGGTGGTTCAATAATGTCCTCGTTACGGACAGGTTGACCTGGAGGTATGGAATCCAGGTTCAGCAAAGAATTAGTGTCAGAAGGAGTTCCCGTCACTCCTCTTTGTAATCCTCTAGCAGGTAAGGCTGGGTGTAGATGGTGTGATCCGGCGACTTGTTGTGTCTTAAAATTGACGCGCTGGTCCAAAGCGTCAAGTTTGCTGACAAAAGAATCCATTCTTTTGTTTAATGCACGGATTAAACTGGTAAGATCATTACTTTCATCCACAGTTACGTTGTTGGATGCGAATAATCGTGGACTAGTCGGGCTGTCAGGGCTGCCAGAAGACATACTGTTAAAGCAGACAAACGGAAACCAGTAAAATGCACAAAAGCAGTCCGGACAAGCACCGTAAAGCCCCAAAAAATGTTAAAGTCCTTATTGTGAAGGCTGTTTGCAATACAAGTTGTAACACTGAAATTGAAATCCACTTGCACGTATAAAGCCACACTAAAGTCGGAAAAAACTTAAACCTTAACGCACTTTATTGTTAAAACAAGCGTTTTCGCTGTGGTTAAAACTACAGCTTCATCAGAGGCAAAAGTAAAATGCAGTGTCAGAGTCAAGTTTTTATGCAACACACCCACGCCTTAATTAGTAATACAACAGGATACAATACAATAGGATACAACAGCAGTGGACTGCTGGCAGGCATGGCAGCATGGTGTATGTATATGTGCACATGTATCTCTATCTGTATATGTGTAGACATATAATGCTCTGTATATGTATATATCTGAGTGTGTGTATGCATCTCTATGTACATATACACACCCATCTATATATGTCGGTATGTACATGGTAATTATCTATATAGATAGCTGGATAATCATATGTACATATATATTCACCATATGTCCTGAACATGGGGTGTAGCCCTACCTCAGCCCCTATAGTCCCAACTTCATAGTACAAGGGGATGGCAGGCATGTATAGCAGGTATATTAGCAGACTACTGCTACTGTAATAGGGATTGTCTTCACAGACATGGTGTGTGTGAGAGGTCACATCTGCTTTTCACATGTGCGCCATTGGCTACTGACAGACATCCTCAGGATATCATAGTATAGTACCACAGCAAGCACGTAATGCTCCTGTGGACTATAGCAGAGATATTGGCCAAGGGATGTGGACATTCTGACACACTCTGTACAGTCCATAGGTATACACAGAACCCCTTAGTGCAGAACATGTGGACCAAGCCTGACAATATGGATGGTATACATTCGCCCTCATAGGTTATGCATTCACACACCCCTGTCTGTCCTGACACATAATAACTGCTGGTACAGAGGTGCCATGGCCACATACTACCCACTAGATATTGACATACATCTGTACAGCATCCCACCACTCTGTCTGACATACATGACTGTTAAGGGAGGCCTGGCAGCAGTACATCTGGCAAGTATCTGAACATGACATCTCACTGAGTAAGTACACTAAGCTGCTAGGCATGTAACAAAGCACTGTGCAGGCTACAGGCAGACTGGCTCAACACTGGCCTACATCTCCTATGGAGAATGAACATGTACCTGCATATATAGCAGTCTCTACAGGCATGTCACTGCACAGGGCAAGATACACCTTTGTGAGAATGCATAACCACAACCAATGTGAACACAGCCACATATGGTAAGCTAGCATAATATTACAGTATATGGACTATCTGTTCCACACCATCCTCATATGTGCCACTCACACACTAACACCACATATACTGGGCCACTACACAGTGTGGTCTGATGCCTGTCTGTGGTATGGGACATGTGTGTGTATGGCCCTACAAACATGTAAGCCAATACGGTAACGTATAGTGGAGCAGCATGCAATATCAGATAGGATGAGACCTAGGACAATGACATCTACCACAGTCTGTACACAGGCCAAGGTACATATTAACAATACACACACTGTTGACATTCACCATAAGTGCACAGACCTCAGTACTGTACAAACAACCACAGAATGTCCAGGTTATGTCATCAAATATAACCCCTACTGTACATAACATGTGTAGCAGTCTGATATCTCACTGGCTTGTTATCAGATATGATGACACTAATTATGGTGTACAGCACATATGCACCTCTTCATGCATGACATATGTACAAAGGTTGACAGAGGTGTAGCTGAAAGCAAATACACAGGGCCAATATTAACATGTTGCTGTGATAGCATCATACATTTACTGTTGTAACAGGGTTTCTCGCAACATATGTCCAATGAGGGATATGAAGTCAGTAACTGTCACGGTTTTCACCATCTACAGACTGCAATCCTCACATTACCTTCTGCAGTTCACAGATGCATGCTCTATGGGTAACACATGAAACCAAATGCACCACACACGGCCCAGTCTGCAGATGACCCTACAGATGGGGAGACCTCATAAACATAGAACTGACATGGCAGGTATTAATACATGTAGGACAGCCATATCCACACAGTCAGGTCAGGCACATCCCCCTCCTGTGTGTTGGCTTGTTTCCACAGTGTATGTTGTCAGAGGTAAATCCCAAATCCATCTGAGATGATGTTTGCCAAACAAAAGATCGAGCTCCTGCTCACAGTGAATGAAAAGACCCAACACCAACGTGATGTTCCTAGATATTGGAGTGTGTTTCCATGCAATTGGCTATGGAAATGTTACCACAGCTGTTCCACATGCAATCAGCTAGGGGAGGGCTGCAATTCGTGCAAAGGCCATCAGCTGATCATGAGCATTACCTAAAATACACATGCTGCTGCCTAAGCAAAGCAGGTGTAGATCTCCACATTCAGCAGTGAGGGAGTGAGAGAGGCAGACAGAGGCAAAGACAAGTCAGGGAGGGGTGGGAGAGTAAAACTTAAGCATGTTTGCGTCACACACCTACCAGCACAGGGTATCAAACCCCTGACAACTATGTAGTGCTATCACAGTTCTATGCAGTTATTGGATGCACCACATAGGTTACCTGCTGTGGAGCCCTCAGAACATATATGTGATGGTGAGTGACATCTGCAACAGGGATATGGTAGCTATACAGTAGGTGAAGTACACGTGCCTGTCCACATGAACAGGTGCCAGCATCAACACAGCCATACTCTCACAGGGATGCACACACATTGACACACTTGGCAGGGCCAGGATTACAACTCATCACTAGCGAGATTGCCACAACACATTACTGTGCAGGTATCACATGCACCACACGCATCATATGAAGGTTATATGGGCAAAGGGTATGGGGAGCTGTCTGACATCAGACAGTATGTTAGAGTATGCCAATGGAGGTTGTATTTAATGTGGATGTGATCATATGCATCATACAACACACACAAACACACAGGGTGCCAGTACTGACATGCATGGGTGCATTTATGCATGGGTGTGTGGTGGTCAACTGTGCCAGATGGCTATACAAGACTAGATGATGGTTATACCTTGGCAGCAGGCCACATGACAATGGTGTGCAGTGTAGTTCAGGGTTGTTGTTTCTGCATTTGCCCACACAGGTGGGTATTGTAACCACCGTCCAGTCACCTGGGTGACTATTGCGTGTGGCCAATGCTGTGCATTGCTTGCCATGTATGTGTTCCTTAGTCCATGACATGGACAGTGTCTGGGATGTGCACACCTCCCACATGCATGTACAGTGACATGTAGAACTATACCTGGGGTGTCTGGCCCATGTTGTGTACACAGATTATCATCAGATGTGCCAGTCTTGGCCACCTGTGGTTGGAACTGGTAATGGACAGCAGGTTTATCCTGCACTTACATTGATAGCATGCTAACAGCATTCCCTGTTGTCAATGGCATCTGTCCATACAGGGCATGTTTTCAGGCATGGTATGTCCTTTGTGGGTCACGTGATGGCACCACAGGTGTTGCAGGTGTCCAGTGTGGAACATGGGGAAGAGGGGGTGCCACCCCTTTTCCCTGAAATTTTTTTTGGGGCCTTTTTTTGGACCGGGAGGGGGGGGGGGGAAAACCCAAAGGGTGGGCCCCATGCCCCCCCCCTTGGAAAAGCCCAAAAAACCCCTTGGAAAAAAACCCCCCCTTCCAAAAAGTTTAAAAAAAAAAAAAAAAAAAAAAAAAATCATTTTGGGGCCCCAATATGAAAAAATTTTTGTCTAACCCCCCCAAATTTTTTTTGGTTTGGGTTGCCTGGCTTTTTGTGTGTGGGGTGTTGTTTGGGTGTTGGTTGGGGGTGTGGTTTTGGGTTTATGAGAAAAATTTGGGTTTTTTTTTAAAAAAGACTGCTTTCCTGGGTTAAATTATGGGGTTTGGCTAACCCCGGGGGTTTGAAAAAGGCCGGGGCCCCCTTGGGATGTCAAAAAATGTATGGGGGTTTAATGGGAATTTGAAAAAAACCCCGGGCCCCTCTCGGGGGCTTTATTTTTAAAAAAAAACACCCCCTTGGGTTTAATCCCCTGGTTTTGGTGGAAAACCAAATTGGGGTTTTTTGGATATTTTTTTTTTTAATTTTTAAAAAAGGGTTTCCAAAACCAAAAAAAAATTTTTTTTAAGAAATTTGGGGGGGCCAAAAAACTCCAAAAAAAAATTGCCAGTGCCCCAAACTCATCCACCAGGTTAAGTTACACCCCAACAACAACAAAAAACAACACCAACACCACACACCACACTGTCTCGGAGGCCCTTTTTAGGATTCCACACAAAGTTTGTTACCCTTTTTGAGATTAATTTTAAAAAGACCTTCGTTTACCTGTACTTCAGAAAGGATCCAAAAAAAGGACAGGATGAATGTGGTACCCATTGTCCCTAAGCTTTGGACCCCTTTTCAGGGGTTTGTGGACCAGTTCAACCCATCTTGTGACAAGGGTTTTAACCTAGTTTAGTGATTTACATAATTTAAAGGGGGGAGGTTTGAAAGTTGGAAATTGAAGTGTAAATTACCTTATTGTTTTTTAAAGACTGCTTCAAAAAAATTATAGGAAAATATTGCCATTAACGAACGGGGGGGTCCAATTTATTACCAATGTTTTTTTAAATTTATGAGAACTTTCCGGGTTCAAAAGGTATGGTAATGGGGCAGATTCCGGGTCCGTGGGGGCTCCCCGGGGAGTGGGATAAATGTAGGCCAAAGCCTGGGTGAGGCTTGATGAACATGGTTTTAGGGGGTGATTTGCTGAGTTTTAAAATGCCCCTGGGATGTTGCTGGTCCCTGAAGTTTTTCTTGGCTTTATTTGGGGTTTTATGTCGTTGATTACAAAGCATTTTCTTATAATGGGTTTTTGGGGGGTGAGGGGGGTTTAGATAAACCTTTCTCCGGATGGGAATTGTTGGGTCTGAATTTTTATGTGTGTGTAATCAAGAGATCTGATGTTCCAAGTTCTTACATAACTATAGAAGTTTGGGTTGTTTTAAAAGGGGAAATTTTTGTTTTCATTAGTTTTGGAGGATTTTAAAACAGCTTTTTATGGGGGGCCGGGTTCCACTCATGGGTTTTATCTCTTTTGAAACATTTTTTCCTTTGTTGTAAGTTTGTTTAGGGCAGGGGAACCAAAGGCTTCCTTTTTGGGGGAATAGCTATTGGTTCTTTTGGGATACCCAAAATTGCACTCTGAAGGTTATAAAGTGCTTTCAGGATTCAAGTCTAATATATTGTCCACTGATGGGGTCATGGTTAACTTCTGCTTAAACGAATTGGCTTTGGAGAAAATTTTTACCATGGTTTCCAAGGGGGGTGGGGCAGGTTGGTATTGGATAATTGTTTGGTCGATGAAATGGGCGTTGCTTCAGGGGGAAACCAGTACTATGTTGGTAATGCAGTTGGTTTGTTGCCCTGGGGGTGTGGATAAGTTGTCCGGGCTTGGGTTTTTTCCGAAAGCTTGACAGGATTGGCATGAGAGTTTTATTTAAGGTGGGTAGTTGAAATCCCCCAATTGGGTTTTGGTTGAAAAATTTTTTAGTCTAATGTGGGAACCTGGGGCATGGTGGGTGATCTTGCAACTAAAATTTTGGTTTGGGTTTTAGATTATTTGCATTGGTCCTCAGCTGATTTTTAGAGTGCCTGGGGGGGAACCCTTTAATAAATTACCCTCCCTTTTGTTGTCCAGGTTACGGCCAAAATTGGTTTTTTGGAGGAGCTTTGGGGCCTTGAACCATCTCATCATGCAAAATCTGTTTCCATTTTAAATGCCCAATTGCTTTTTGAGTTTAACGTTGAAGCATAAGTTTTTGTTCCTGTTCCTTTATGGGGGGGGTGATTTGAATTCCCTAAAAAAGGCCATGGGGCGGAAAAACCTTCAGTTGAACCCAGTACAGGTGCGGGATTTTGGAAAAGTTGTGGTTGTGAATTTTTCCCAGGGAAAATTGGTTTTAAATCCCAGAAGTTAAAATTGCTGAAGTCAATATTTTGTCCTTTATGGGTCTTTGGGGTGACAAATCTACTCAGGTGGTAACCTGCCTGGGTACAAGATGGAGCTTTCCAGTTTTTTTTCATGTACCAGGAGGTACACTAGGTGTTTAACCCAAATGGACAATGCGGTCATATTTTACGTTGTGGTAAGTATGGGTTTAGTGAATCCTGACCCAACAGGCAGCTGCAAAACTTTCTCCTTTTTGCCTGGGAGGGGGCATAGGTTGACTTAGAGTCACCTATGCTGTGTGTTGGGTATTGTTTTGCCTTAGGCTTTTAGGGAAAATTGAGTCTGTGGCTTGTGCATTTGGGTTGGTTGGGGGGTGGGGGTTGCTTGCATTCTGCTTTGAAGGCTCTTTGTTGAGCAGATTATTATTAGAACCCTGCTTTTTGTTTTTATGTGTGGTTTTGGTGGTTAAAAAGGTAGACAATTGATGTGTGGTGTTTTGAAAGGTTTTCTCCTTTACCAAGCAGTTTTGAGGAACTTTCCTGTTTGGCTGTAAGTGCATCTTCACAGGTTTAGTGTTGGGTGGTAGGGGGGAGGGTTGCTGGTCTGGGCAATTTTTTGGGGTGAGTTCTCAATGCGGAAGCCGGGGTGTCCCCCTTGGAACCCAAAAAAAAATTTTTCCTTAGTGTGGGAAATGAGACAAGGGTTTTTTGCAAGTGAGGAAAAAAGTCCAAAAGTTTTCCTCTGGAAATGAAAGGTTGAGTGGTGTAAAGAGGTTTTTGTGTTACAAGTTCTGCAATGCTGATCACAAAAAAGCAAAAAAGTGAAAAAACTAAAAACTGCTGATAAACTATTCGGGAAAAAAAAGGCTGGGGCTTTTTCAGAAATTTGGAAGAGGAAAAACTGCCCCAAAAAAATAATAAAGGGAGTCCTTAGTAGTAGGTTATGGTGTTTTCCCCCTGAAACAAAGGCTTTCCAAAAAGAAAATTGGCTCAGAATCAATACAGTCCGGAAGGGGAAACAAGCGGCTAATAGAAGGAAAGGATAAAATAAAAAATAATAAATAAATTAATATTATATTAAATAATATAATAAAAAAGGCTAAAACAAGAAAAAATTCAAATCGTACAAACTAGCACTGGTATAAATTTTAGGAAAAAGTTTAAAAATAATTAAATTAAAATATAAAAAAATGAGATGTTTGGTAAATAGCAAGGAGGGACTATTAGTAAATCTAAGTGCCTGCAAATTTTTAAAAAAAACACGGGAATAAATTAGGGAAAACCCAAACCTTCAGGATTAAAACAAAATTAAAAACAAAATAAAGGTCCGGGTTTAAACATAAAAAATTGTCAAACAAAAATTACCAGTACAAACTCTTCAAAATATACTCAGCTCTGAATTAATAGTTTAATTGGGAAAAGGAAAGTCTAAAATGATATGCATTTCTCCCTAAAAGACATTGATACACAAAAAAACATATGGGGAATGAACCCCCAAAGTTCTAAACTCACTAGAATGCAGTATGGCTTTTCAGATTACTGGGCTAAAACCCTTTCCAGGGGTGTTTTCTAGGTGGATAAGGCCTTCCCAAAAGTGAGCATTTTTGTGGAGTGTGACTCCCCAAAACATTTTTCCCCTACAGGACAGAGACACACACACATTTCAAGTCGGGGATTAGAACTTAATTTTCCTCTACAGAAATCAGTTTGGCATGTAAGTGATTACTGGGCAATCTTCCCAGAGGTGTATTTCTAGGTGGATGACATCAGCCCTTGCCAAAGTTGAGCATTTAAATTTGTGGGGGGACTCCCCTAAAAGTTTTGCCCCCTAAAAGACGAAAAAAAACATTTTGCCAATTCTGGGTTTTAGAACCTACCTAAGTGGTTTTTCCCACGTAGTTACAGGAAATAAATTACTGGGCTCCTTCCCAGAGGTGTATTTCTGGTGGATGACATCAGAGCCCTCCCAAAAGTTGAGCATTTGAATTGTAGGGGGGACTCCCCTAAAACATTGCTCCCAAAAGACAGACACACAAACATTTGCCAAGTCTGGGATTAGCCCTACCTAAGTAATTTATCACACAGCAGAAAAAGTTACAATGGGGCGGATTACGGGGCTACAATTTCCCCAGAGGTGTACTAGGTGGATGACATCACACCCCCAAAGTTGAGCATTTGAATTGTGGGGAGTGCCCCAAAAGCATTCTCACAGACAGAGTCACACAAAAACCACATTTGACAGTGGGATTAGAACACCTACCTAATTTATCACTGGGGTTACAGGACTACAGAGATTACTGGGCTACAACCTTCCCAGGGTATTTCTAGTGATGACATCAGCAGCCTTAAAGTTGAGCATTTGAATTGTAGGGACTATGACCCCTAAAAGCATTGCCCCCTACAGATGGTAAAAAACACTTGGGGATAGAACTCCTACCTAACTGATCATTTCAAACAGTTAGGGATGCACCAGGGGTTTACGGGTAAAAAAAGGTGTATTTCACAGTGGATGACCTCAGACTTGTCATATACTATGGGGAAGGGTTGTGCAGGGAAAACCCATTCATCTAGAGGTTGACACCTGCACACAAAAGGGTCATACTTACAGGTTGTATACAGATGGGTGACACCTTCCTTGTACAGTCATGTTGCACAGGCTGCACCACATTCTGTTTTGACAGATCTGGTGTATCTGCAGTGGTGACATCTGATTGTGTGGTTGGCCCTGGCTGTGTGCTGGGTGGGGCAGGGGATGGCCCCTTTTCCCGTCACCCTCTTACACATCTATGCCTTAAATTTTGAGCAGGTTATCTGTTTTTGTGGATGTCAGGTGTCTGTTTTGGGAGGTTTCCTTTGTTGTACACCACAGGTAGCAATGTTTCTGAAGGTTTTCCAAAACCCTGGCATTTGTTGACATTTCTACACCAAATATTTCTTTTCTACACAGGATTGGGGCAACCTGGTTTTCATTTTTATGGGGGGGGACACCCTTTTCTACACCCCATGCTCTGGAGGGCCCCTGTTACTTTTCTGTGGGGTGGGGCACACCTGACTATTTCTACATGTCTAAAATTGGGGGCACCACTGTTACCTTCTGTCAGATGGGGGCACACCTGACACTTGTCACATTTGCTTTACTGTACTGGTATGTCAGGTACTCATTTCATTTGTAGTCTTACCTATCATGCTGAGAGGCATACCAGTGTACTACAGATCTTAGCTTTTTTTTCCTACATATTAGTTTGACTTCCTACCCTTCAGAACTGACATCCCCGCCTGACCCTTGTCTGTCTGTGTAGCCTGGGAGGATTACCCATAGGCATCATTCAGAGGCCATAGCACAGCCTTTTTTTTGTTTGTCTAACCTGTCCTGCTGGCTGTGACTGTTGTTGGGTTGAACCCCCCTGGAATTTTGAGTCCACCTTGTGGGTGTCCCAGTATTGAGGTGGTGCTGCAGGGCTGCCTTTTCAGATGCACATAGTACCCCTAAAATGGTTGAAAGTAGTGTAATGTTTGGCATCCCTTTTACTGTATGTGAGAGTCAGAGAGTTGTCATTCCCTTTGGGCCCTCCTGTGTCAGTGTATGTGTGTCTTGCCTCTTTTTGGGCCCGGGCATACTGGGCCCACCTCCTTCTGCTTTCTGGGGAGGCTCAGGTTGTTCCTCCTCAGTCACTCTGTGCCTGTGCAGGCCTTGGGGTGGGGGGGTGTGGCCCCCTTTCTGTTCCTGCTGCAGCTGTTTCTGCAGGATCTTTTTTGTAGCATGGCATTAAAAACAATTTGGGTACATGTAGCTGGTGAGTACTGCAAGGCTCCACTGGATGTGTCCACCGAACCATGATTTCCCCAAAAACATGCTCTACTATAATTCTGGTCTGTGCGTGTGCCTCATTATGGAGTTCTTGTTCAGGGTGTGTGCATTTCTGATGGGTGTCATCAGCCAAGGCTCCAGTGCTATCCAGCATCCCCACTATGACCATGGGATGTCCCCATTGGCAAATTTTGGTACAGCTGCCGATCCCGATGTGGGAATCATGATAGCTTCCAGGGCAGCCAGCCCCACACATTATTATGCCCTGGGCATCCCCAAAACCTGGCAGTTGATGGAGGGAAGCCCTTGCGGTTGATGTAGACCCTACCTCTCACCGGGGGGGTTTTATGATATGTCATGCAGTTTATAGCACCCACTACCTCAGGGTATTCTGCTATTTGGTGGAACAGTTGCATATTGCTGGAACCTCACGGGGGTTGGGAAAATATGCTCACCGACATGTGCTGACATGGCATCCAGGAACTGGTGGAGTACCCTGGATGCTGATGCCTGTGAGACCCTCATATCCCCAGTTGGCCGGAAGGTATTTGCTAGTATTCTTAGGCCTACACATACCTTGGTATCCACTGGGATGGGTTCCCTCTGTTAGTTCTGTGTGTGTGGGGGACAGCTCAACAATTTGCTGTAGGGGGTCCACCCTTTGTGCTCCACCTCCAGCTCATGTAGCCCCCGGTAGGTTACCCTGGGTCTGTACACTCTCTTCTTCACTGTGGGTTGTTTAGCATTCACATCCTCACCACCCTCAGCCTTCCCCTGTTGTTTTATGTTGCAGCCCTATCATTTTTGGTTTTTTTGTTAAAATTTTTTCCCCGGTGGTGTAGAGTGTGGAAAAACCAGAAAGGGGGGTTTGCATAGTTTATAGTAGTGTTCTGTGGTGGGCTGGTCTGCTGCCTGTGTAATTGGCTGATTCTGATACATTTCACCTGCCAGCTAAACTAGTTCTCCGATTACCTTCCTACTGCTGTTTTCCCCTTTCCCCTTGCCTTCCTGTTTAAGCCCGGGTGCAAAGTGCTCAAATGTGCACACTGCTATTTCCTGGTTTAACTTTTTTCTTTTTAAAACCCTGGTGACACCCTTAGGGTTTGTAAAGAGTGCCAGGGAGGTTTACACACCCAATTTGCTTTTTGCTAAGCCCCCGCCCCCCAAATTTTAAATATGCCTGAAAACTCCCCATGATGTCACCCAACTCCCCTTTCACCCAAACTATTCTACTCTTACTTTTGGGACCTGGCTCACATGCTGGGAAAACTGGGATTCACTATCCTTCTCCTCATTTGCATAGGATTTGCTAATGGGTTTATTACCGGCAAAACTCCTTAGCAAAAAAAACCCCTTCAAAAATACCAAAAGCACTACTGTTGCCTAGGGATGCACAAATGTTGAAAACCTGCATGGACTAAGCCCCGGTATGCAAATTTTGGGAGAAATCTATTGGGGGATTTTGGAATTCCAGGGAAGAATTTTAGAGATGTTTTAGTAACTTAAATTTTTCCAAAAAAATGTGACAGCTCCAAATAAAGGCTCAAACATGTAGTAAGCATGCAATGGTATGCCAAAAAAAAAACAACTTTTTTTTTTAATTTTTTAAGCATGGGGGGGAAACCCCGGGTGGGGAAACTAATAAAATAAACCTAAAATAAGCAGTCTAACTAAAAATCTCTATGCTACCATGCAAGTCAATGGCAGGCAGAAGACAACCAGGCCAGTGAGTAGTGGTTGCTAAGGAGGGGGGCTCAGTGTGAGACATGTAACTATGCATTAGCAGGCAACCCTATGCAAATGAGGGCAATGATAGTGAATCCCAGTTTTCCCCAGCATGCTAGTCAGGTCCCAACAGTGTAAGAGTAGGAATAGCATGGTGCAAGCCTAGGGGAACACAGGGGGGATATTTCAGGGAACTGAAGCGGATTGGGCCCTTTGGCCCGGTTTTCAAATAGCATACAAGCGGCAAACCTGACACTCTTTACAAACCTCTTGTTTTCACCTTTTTTTAGGAAAAAAGAATTAAACCAGGAAATACAGGTGTGCACATTTGGGGCCCGTTTTTTAAATGGGCTTAAACAGGAGGAGGGAAGGAAAAGAAGGAAGGTAACAAGGAAAAACACCCCAGGTGAAATTACAGAATGCCCAAATTACACACAGAACCAGACCACCCTGAAATATATAAATAAGCAAACCTTCCCCCTTTTTTCCCCACACTACACCACTGGTGTAAACAAGCGGGAACCTTTATCACAACAAAACAGGGGGGGCAATAGCATTACAAGAAGAGGTGGATGGTAGGAGGAAAGGTCAACCCACAAGGAGACAGAAAAATTTTCCTGGTGCCACCGGGAAAAAAGAGCAGAAGTGGGGGCCCGGGTGGAAACCTCCTACAAATTGTTCTTGAGGTGCCCCCAAAAGAAAAACGGACCCCTAGTGGTACCAAAGGGATGGGAAGTCTCTACAGGTACCTTTCCCAAAAAGGAATGGGGTTGAGGGAATTTCACAGGGTCAGCTCCCGGGATTAATTCCTAGTGGCATGTCAGCCTGTTGACATGTATATTTCAAACACGGGGGCACCAGAAAGCCCGTTTTACCTTGGGCAATACCCTAGGTATTTTAAGTTTTTTTTTAAGGTGGGAAAAAACTTTTTCCAAAAGGTAGTGCCAAAAAGGTTCCCTGGGGCAGGGCCACCCTAGATTTTCCTGTTTATTTGGGGAAGAGCACAGGTGTCCCGGGGTTATTTCCTATTTAAAAATTTTCAAATTGTTCGAAGGAGTGGGAATTTTAAAAAGGGTTTTTACTAGTGGGGTTTTTTGAGGGATAACCCCTTTGGGGAAAGGAAACCCCTTCCCTCACTTCTGTTTTGGTTAAACAAGGTTTGCCTTTTCAAGGTGCAGTTTGAGGTTAATTTTTTAGGGGTTCCCTTAAAGGCTTCGGGTTTGGCAAAAGTATATTTGGAGGATTTTCCCTGGGAGTTATCCCCAAATAAAAGTTGGGGTTTTTGAGGGGTAGGGACATTTTTTTAAAAAAGGGGTACCCCCTTTTTTTTTGAGTACTTCTTGAACAACTCTGCACTTTGTGAGGGCCCTTTAAATTTGGGGATTCATGGCCCCATTTTAGTTTGGAAAAACATTTTATTTTTTTTTTCCTTTGGGAGGAACCCAAAAAAGAGGTTTCCCTTGAAGGGGATTTGACTCTTTGGGGACTTTTTAAAAGGGGGTTCTTCCAACCGGGCCCAAGGTTTTACCTTTTAAAGTTTTCTTTTGGGATTTATGGGCAAAAACCAAAGGGGGAACCCCCTTTTTTTTGGGCCCCGCCCCTAAAAAGGCATTGTTAAACCCTTTCTGTTTGGGCCAATTTTGGGGTTACCCATGTCTTTGTTTTGGTTTGGGGAAAATTTCCCTGGCCTTCGGAGGTATTTAGGAATAGGGATACCAAAAAGGGTGTTCCCGGTGGAAAACCCCTTTCCCATTGTAAAGCTTTAGGAATTTTGCCCCTTTTAAGTGGGGGGTTTGTTCATGAGCCAGTTGGCAAACCCATTTGTGGTAGGAATTTATTGTTTGGTTAAACCCCTTATTTTCCAAAAAAAATGGGGGGGTGGGGGTGTGAACCTTTGGGCAGGTTTCAAATTAGGTTGGTAATTTACCCTAAAAAAGGGTTTGGGGGGTTTCCCCAAGAAATTCAATGTTGGCGTTTGGCTTTAAAAATGGGTTTTTTTATCCAGTTTGGAGGTTAAAGGGGCTGTTTATGCCCGATATATGGGCCTTTTAAAGGCTCTGGAATTTTTTTAGCCCGGGGACCCCCGTTGGCTTCCTTTTGGGGTAATTTTTTTTTGTGCACATTAGGGGGAAAGCCCAGAGGCAAATTAATTGAACTGGTCTTAAAGTAAAGCCATTCGTTTGAAGCAGAAAGGGCCTTTTGGGAAAATTTTTTTCCAGGTTTCCTTTGGTGGGGGTGTTTTTGGGGGGTTTTTTAGGAGTTTCCCTTTTTTTCAGGGGGAAAAACCCCATCTTTTTGTAAGGATATTTTTTGGGTTTGGTGGGGGGGAAAAATTAGGGCAGGAATTTCCGATGTTTGGAAAGTTGTCTGATTTTCCCGTTTTTGGGTGTTTTCCAAATTGGGTGGGTTTAAACCCAAAATTTGCTAAGGGGGGTTTGGGGGGGGGGTTTGTTTCGCCTTTGGAGGTTTTAGGTTATTATTGGCCCGGAGTTTTTCATTGGGTTTTATTTTTGAATAGGGGGTTTTTTTTCCTTTTTGTTGTCCAGTTAAGGCAAAAGTTGGTTTTTTTTGAGGGGGGTTTGGGTTCGTTTATAAAAGAAGAAATGGGGCCCATAAGTGCTTTTTGGGTTTAGGATTCAGATTTAACTGTTTTTGGCCCCTTTTGGTAAGAATTTAACCTTTGTTTTAAAAATTGGGGAGAAATTTTTTTCCATTCCAATTTGGGGGCAGGATTTTGGAAAAGGGTTTTTAAATTAAAGCCAATGGTCAAATGAACCCGAGGAGTTGAACTCAGTTTTAAAAACATTTGGGGGAATTATAGGCTAATATTCCCCGGGGTAAAAAAAGTTTCCGCTTTTTTGATAGGGAAAAGGTTTATAAAGGATTTAAAAAAAGATTTTTTAAATTGGGTTTTAGTACCAATTGGGGTTTTGGGGGGAAATTAAACCAAAACAGAAAAAAAATTTCCTAGCGGGGGAGGGATTTGGTAAAGTTAAAATTTTGGTTGGGAGTTTTCCCAGGGTTTTAGTGGGGAATGAAAACCCCCTTTTTTTAAAAATGGGTGGGAAACCCTTTTTAAAGAATTTTTGAACCTCTTTTTTTAGTTACAGGTTGAAAAGTGTGGAGATTTAAAAGGGAAAATAAGGTGCCCTTTTTTTTTTAAAAAAAATCTCAGTCATTTTAAAAGATTGGTCTCCAAAACGGTAGTAAAATTTTTGAGGTTTCTCAGGTTAAATAAATTCCCAAATTTTTTTGGGCCAATTTTTTAAAAAGTTATTTGAACCCAAAAAAGGACAAGGCACAAACCCAACAGTAAAACCCCAATCAGGTAAAATTTTGGTTTAAAAAAGTTTCCCAACAGAAAAAAACGTTTCCCCAGTGCAAAATTAAACCAAAAATTTTTAATTTTAAAAAAGGGGGACCCCAAAACATTCTAATAGTTACTCAGGGCTAAATATAAATGCCCGGGTCAAACAAGGTCCTTACCTTTTCCCCGAGGGGGGAGTTTCAAAATCTAAAACAGGGAAAAAACAAAATTTCCAAATTTTTTACGTGGGAAAGGACTTCGGGGAGAAAATTTACGAAAGAAAAACAAAAAATTTTTCCGTTTAAATTTTGGGGGTGGGAAAATTCCGAACAAGGTTACTTAAAAGCAGGTGGGGGTTTTTTAGGTGGTAAAGGGAATGAGCTATGCATTTTTGGGGGGGGGGGTGGTTTCTTTTTTTTTTTTTTTTTTTTTTTTTCCCCCCCCCCCCCCCCCCTTTTCAGAAAAACCCGCATTTTGGGGGGGCCCTTTTTCCCCCCTTTTTTTTCCCCCATTTCAACTTTGGGGCCCCCCAAAAAAAAAGGGGTTTCAGTGGGCCCCCGGGGAAAATTTGGGGGCCCCCCCCAGGGCATTTTAAAATTTAAAATGAATTTGGGGGGGGGTTTTTGGGTTTGGGTTTGGGTTTTGGCCCCCCCCCCCCCCCCCCCCCCCCCCCCCCCCCCCCCCCCCCCCCCCCCCCCTTTTTTTTTTTTTTTTTTCTTTTTTTTTTTTTTTTTTTTTTTTTTTTTTTTTTTTTTTTTTTTTTTTTTTTTTTTTTTTGGCCCTGCCCCCCCCCCCTGGAAAAAAAGCTTTTTAAAAAAAAAAAAATTTTTATGCCCTAGGGCAGATAGCCTAGTATGAACCTATGAACCTAAGAAAAGTAGCAAAAATAGTAGTAAAAATGCAATTAAATTAAAAAGCACTAAAAGCAAGTGCAGAAAGAGTTTATTAGGTAGAATGTGGTAAAGAGATGAGACTGGGGGAGTGTCCCAGATCAAATCTACAGTGGGGCGGGCAACTGCAAAAGCCACCAAATTTAAACTACAAGACAAAATAGGGGTGGGGAAAACAGTTTCAACAGAGATCTAAGCAACAACTAACAGTACAAACTCTAAAACCAAGAAAATATACTCAGCTCTGTATATTTGCAGATAGATTGGAAAGCAGTCGCTCAGAACAGGGAGACAACAGTTTCAACAGAGATCTAAGCAACAATTAACAAACTCTAAAGCCAAAAAAATATACTCAACTCTGTATATTTGCAGATAGACTGGAAAGCAGTCTCTCAGAACATAGGTTCCAGTAATTAAATGCAGGCTGTTACTACCAGGTCTAATTTTATGCAAGTGATCCTTGAGTTAGATAACACACAAGCTGTAAAAAACAGTTATACCAACTGAAGACACGGCGGAAAATAGGGGGGGGGGGGGCAGTTTCAACAGAGATCTTAGCAACAACTAACAGTACAAACTCTAAAACCAAATGAATATGCTCAGCTCTGTATATTTGCAGATAGATTGGAAAGCAGTCTCTCAGAACAGGGAGACAACAGTTTCAACAGAGATCTAAGCAACAATTAACAAACTCTAAAACCAAAATAAATATACTCAGCTCTGTATATTTGCAGATAGATTGGAAAGCAGTCTCTCAGAACACAGGTTCCAGCAATTAAATGCAGGCTGTTACTAACAGGTCTAATTTTATGCAAGTGATCCTTGAGTTAGATGACACACAAGCTGTAAAAACCAGTTATATCAACTGAAGACCTGGCAGAGAATAGGGGGGCAGTTTCAACAAAGATCTAAGCAATAACTAACAGTACAAACTCTAAAACCAAAAAAATATACTCAGCTCTGTATATCTGCAGATAGATTGGAAAGCAGTCTCTCAGAACAGGGAGACAACAGTTTCAACAGAGATCTAAGCAACAATTAACAAACTCTAAAACCAAAAAATATATACTCAGCTCTGTATATTTGCAGATAGATTGGAAAGCAGTCTCTCAGAACACAGGTTCCAGCAATTAAATGCAGGCTGTTACTAACAGGTCTAATTTTATGCAAGTGCTATAGACTGCATACACATATGCATCAAAGCACCACCCGGTGAGCGGGGTAGGGTCTACATCAACCGCATGGGCTTCCCCTCCATCAACTGCCAGGTCATCTGCGATGCCCAGGGCATAATAATGAATGTGTGTGCTGGCTGCCCTGGAAGCTATCATGATTCCCACATCTGGCATCTGACGCAGCTGTACCAGAGATTTGCCAATGTGAACATCCCTTACGGTCACCTAGTGGGGGATTCTGGATATGCACTGGAGCCATGGCTGATGACACCAATCAGAAATGCACACACACCCGAACAAGAACTCCCTCATGAGGCACACGCACAGACCAGAATTATTGTAGAGCATGTGTTTATGATGCTCAAGTCACGGTTCCAGTGCCTGGATACATCTGGTGGAGCCTTGCAGTACTCACCAGCTACATGTACCCAAATTGTCCTCATATGTGCCATGCTACACAATATGAGCCTGCAGAAACAGCTACAGCAGGAATAGCATGTGGTAGGGCCACACAGCCCCTCACCATTGCCAAGGCCTGCACAGGCACAGAGTGACTCAGAGGAAGAACAATCTGAGCCTACCCCAGTAGGCAGAAGAAGGCGTGCCCAGTATGCCCTGGCCTTGGCAAAGAGGCAATGCATAGCACATACACTGACACAGGAGGGATCCAGGGAATAACACCTCTCTCTGACTCTCACATACAGTAAAATGGATACAAAACATTACACTACCTGTGCCTAACCATGTTTAGGGAGTGTACTATGTGCATCCGACAGAGGCAAACCCTGCAGCGCCACCCTCAATACTGGGACACCCACAAGTTAAGTGACTCACACATGCCAGTCCGGGGGGGTCACATACCCAACAACAGTCGCAGCCAGCAGGATAGGTGAAGACCAACAGAAACAAAGGCTGTGCTATGGCCTCTGAATGAGGCCTATGGGTAACCTCCCCCCCAGGCCTACACAGACAGACTACAACAGGTTAGGCAGTGGTATGGCAAGGCAGTGGGATGTCAGTTCTGAAGGGTAGGAGGTCAGAAACTAATATGTAGGTAATTAAAAGCTAAGATCTGTAGTACACTGGTATGCCTCTAGTCAGCATGATAGGTAAGACAGCAGACTGAAATGGAGTACCCGACATACCAGTACAGTCCTAGCAAATGTGTACAAGTGTCAGGTGTGCCCCCCCACAATCCTGTGTAGAAATAGTCAGGTGTTCCCCCCATAGGTTCATAGTTTCATAGTTTAGTACTAAGCTAACTGCCCTTGCGAGACATTTTAAGCCTAGTGAATTATCCCTTGTGAGACTCAAACCCTGCACCTTGTGTTTGTAAGGCAAACACCTTAGCCATTAAGCCACCCTCCCAACCATCCTATGTAAATATGTAACTGTCAGGTGTTCCCCCCAATCCTGTGTAAAAATGTAGAAATAGTCAGGTGTGCCCCCCATCCTACGTAGACATATAGTAACAGTCAGGTGTGCCCCTCCCCCACAATCCAGTGTAGAAATGTAGAAATAGTCAGGTGTGCCCCCCATCCTATGTAGGA
>NC_056730.1:566482420-566642420 GCF_019279795.1 Protopterus annectens
TTGCAGTCTGTAGATGGTGAAAGCAGTGACAGTTACTGACCTCATATCCCTCATAGGACATATGTTGCAACAAACCCTGTTACAACAGTAAATGTATGAGGTTATCACAGCAACATGTCAATATTGGCCCTGTGTATGTGCTTCCAGCCACAACTCTGTCAACCTTTGTACATATGCCGTGCATTAAGAGGTGCATATGTGCTGTACACCATCATTAGTGTAATCATATCTGATAAAAAGCCAGTGAGATATCAGACTGTTACACATGTTATGTACAGTAGGGGTTATATTTGATGATATAACCTGGATATTCTATGGTTGTTTGTACAGTACTGAAGTCTGTGTACTTATGGTGAATGCCAACAGTGTGTGTGTGTATTGTTAATATGTACCTTGATCTGTGTACAGACTGTGTTAGATGTCATCGTCCTAGATCCCGTCCTATTTGATGTTACATGCTGCTCCACTGTTTACCATATTGGCTTACATGTTTGTAGGGCCATACACACACAAGTCCCATACCACAGATGGGCATAAGACCACACTGTATGGTGGCCCAGTATATGTCGGGTTAGTGTGTGAATGGCACATATGAGGATGGTGTTGAACAGATAGTCCACATACTGTAATATTATGCTAGCTTACCATATGTGGCTGTGGCTGTGTTCACATTGGTTGTGGTTATACTCTTTCACACAGGTGTATCTTAACCTGTGCTGTGACATGCCTGTAGAGCCTGCTATATATGCAGGTACATGTGCATTCTCCCATAGGAGATGTAGGCCAGTGCTGATCCAGTCTGCCCGTAGCGTGCACAGTGCTTTGTTACATGCCTAGCAGCTTAGTGTACTTACCCAGTGAGGTGTCATGTCCAGATACTTTCCAGATGTACTGCTGCTGGGCCTCCCTTAACAGTCATGTATGTCAGACAGAGTTCTGGGATGCTGTACAGATGTATGTCAACATCTACTGAGTAGTATGTGGCCATGGCACCTCTGTACCAGCAGTTATTATGTGTCAAGACAGACAGAGGTGTGTGAATGCATAACCTATGGGGGCGAATATATACCAGTCATTATGTGTTATACCCATCAACATGGCTGTTAACATCCATATTGTCAGGCATGGTCCACATGTTCTGCACTAAGGGGTTCTGTGTATACCTCTGGACTGTACAGAGTGTGTCAAAATGTCCACATATATTGGCCAATATCTCTGTTGTAGTCCAAAGGAGCATTACGTGCTTGCAGCGGTACTGTATTATGATGTCCTTAGGATGTCTGTCAGTAGCAAATGGCGCACATGTGAAAAGCAGATGTGACCTCCCACACACACCATGACTGTGAAGACAATCCCTATAACAGTAGCAATAGTCTGCTAATATACCTGCTATACATGCCTGACATCCCCTTGCACTACGAAGGTGGGACTATAGGGGCTGAGGTAGGGCTACACCCCATGTGCAGGACATATGGTGAATATATATGTACATATGATTATCCAGATATCTATATAGATAATTACACATGTACATATCGACATATATAGATGGGTGTGTATATGTACATAAATATGCATATACACACCCAGATATATACATATACAGAGCAGTATATGTCTACACATATAGGTTCATAGGTTCATAGGTAGGTACTAGGCTATCTGCCCGAGGGCATTTATAAGCCTAGCCAGAGTGTGTCGGCTTTCTCCGCCCTATTGATTAATTAACTGAGCCTCTGTCAAGCAGAGCCAATGAAGTGATCCCAGTGGCGTACTTTCTGTTACCCATCCACTCGTCAAGGCTTCTCTTGAAGAGTGTTAGTGAGGGGCTCTGCCTAATGTAGTTAGGCATTTTGTTCCAAAGCATGGGGAGTCTCTGTGACAGGAATCTATCCCTCCAGCATGTTCTATTTATTGTTGTGGCGAGGTTTAGCTCACTAGAGTGCGTGGCTCGCAGTGACTTGGGTTTCTTTAGGTGGAGCATGTCGATCAATTCTGAGTTGGACATGGCTTTGTAAGTCAGGCAGAGATCACCTCTGAGTAAGTGATATGCCACTGAGTACAGCCAGAGTTTTTTCAGTCGGGCTGCATAGGACATATGTTTGAGGCCAGCAATCCTCTTGGTGAAGTGCTTTTGTGGTCTTTCAAGCTGTTGGAAGTGTCTTGTGAGGTACATCCCAAATGGGGCATTGTACTCTATGATGGGTCTGATGAGTGATGAGTAGAGGGGTACTATAACCTCTTTATTTCTAGATGCAAACCCCTTAGTAATTAGATGGGCCACAAAGAAGGATGTCCTAACTACTTTGGCAATATGATTGTCAAAGGAGAGATTACTATCTCCCTGGGTCCCCAGATCTCTTATTACCTCTTCTGTATTAAGGGGGCTGCCACCTATGTGGTAATTCGTGCTTGTTTTGTTTTTCCCAAACGGGATGACTATGCATTTTTTGGCATTTAGCTTGAGGCCATGACCAGGTGTCTGTCTCAGTAAGGCCTTTTTGGAGGATGTCCATGTCAGCCGGAGAGTAATTATGGCTCCCAGTTTGCAGTCATCGGCGAACTTGGTTAGCCATAGTCCTCCTGTGTTTGCCTGTACTTCTGAGAAATATATGCTGAACAGTAGGGGTCCCAGAACTGAGCCTTGCGGGACACCACTTCTGACTGGTTTAGAGTCAGACCTGGAGCCCGCTATTCTTACCGTGTGAGTTCTGTCTGTAAGCTAGTTGGCAACCCATCTTGTGACGCAGGGGTTTATGTTCAGGCTGGTGAGTTTTTCTATAATACCCGAGTGGGGAATGGTGTCGAGCACCTTAGCGAGATCAAGGTAGGCTGTGTGAACCACCTTTCCCTCATTTATGGCCTTGGTAACTGTCTTGAAGAAGTCAACCAGGTTTAGTAGGCATGATCTGCACTTAACAAAGCCGAACTAGGTCAGGTCAAGTGTTTGGAGGTTCCCAATGTTTTTGTTAATGAGTTCCATGATGATGTGCTCCATAGCCTTGCAGATCAGGTTAGTCAGGCTTATAGGGCGATAGTTACCAGGGTCAGTTGTGGCCCCTCCTTTGTGGAGCAGAATAACCATTGCTGTGCACCATTCTATGGGCACGTAGCCTGTGGAGAGGCTGAGGTTGAACAGCGTGTTTAGGTGGGGGGTTAGTTTGTTCTGTAGTTTGTGCAAGACGCAGCCTGCGACACCATCTTGCCCCATTGATGCTGTGTTTTTGGCTTTTGAAAGGGCTGTTTTCACCTGTGCTTCTGTGATTTCTGGGACACTACACTTTTCTGGTATTGTTGTGGGCCCTTTTGAAGGTGAGAGGGAGGTGAAGTTTGCACTGAATCTATCTGCCAGGATGTTGGCAATATCAGTAGGTTCAGTATATTTTGTGCTATTTTGCACTATCTCAGAGCATATCTGTGAGTTGCCACTTAGATTCTTGACATAGCTAAAGAAGGTTTTGTGGTTATCTTTCAAATCCTTGGCTATTTTTCTTTCGAAGTTAGCCTTGGATGATTTTATGAGGGACCTTAGTTTCTTACTGATACTGATCAAGTATGTCTTTCCTTCTTGGGATTTGCTTTTTTTCTGAACTAGTTTCCTCCTTTTGTTGTATAACCTGTTTATGGCAGGGGTCCACCAGACTAATTTCCTTCTCTTAGTGACTCTTGGTTTTGCTAGGGATGGCACAATCCATGCAACCTTGTAGGTACTCATAGAGTGCAATTGTAAAGGATTCTGCATCTTGGGCAGTGTTATCCTTTAGCGTGGGGGCTGTGAAACTTACCACCTCTGCCTTAAGTAAGGTGAAGTTTGCTTTAGAAAAGTTTTTCACTGTGGTTTCCTTGGTTGGGGTTGGTGGTGGGGTGTGGACATCCAGGGTGATTAGTTTATGGTCTGATATAACAAGTGATGGGTTGACCTCCGGTACGGAGCACCTGTCGCCCATGTTGGTGATGACCAGGTCCAATATGTTGTGGCCTCTGGTAGGGGAGTTTACCAGCTGATCCAGGGCATTTGAGTTGATAAATTCCAGGAAGCGCTGAGCCTGGGAGTTTGTACTCAAGTAGTTTTCCCAGTTAATGGTAGGGTAATTGAAATCTCCCAAGATCAGGGTGTTCGGTAGGACCTTCATGTTTTCCAGTGTCTCCAGAAAGGCGGAGTGGTGGTCCTAGGTCATGGAGGGTGATCTGTAGCAGGCCACGATTTGCATTGCAGATTTGCCCAATGTTAGTTGCACATGGATGATCTCATAGGTATCATGCTGCTCCACTAACCTGAAGGTGTGGGTATCCTTGATGAATATGGATACACCCCCTCCTTTTGTGTTTCGGTCCGTGTTCTGTGGCTGAAATGTGTGGTATGAGTTGTAGCCCAGTAGTGCTGGAGTGCTCTCTGGAGCCTTGAACCAGGTTTCATTTACTGCACAGATGTCGACGTTCTGCATACTTAGGAGTGCTTCGAGCGCATGCATTTTGAGATTTAAACTCCTGGCGTTGAGTAGCATAACCCTCAATTTTTTACTTGTGCTGTTTACGGAGGTGGGTTTGAATTTTGAGCCTTGCCTAAAAAAGGCACTATGGGGGCAGCAAGAGCCTTGACCAGTATTAGAAAGCCAAGGCGTGACAGGTGCAAGTGGTCTCTTGTGAAGCAATGCGGCTTGTCGAGCATGTCATCCCAGGCTGACAGACACTGGATCCCCTTTGAATGACACCAGAAGTTTAGCCAATTGTTGAAATTAATCATTTTTTCTTTATACTGAGGTATCATTCTTGGTGAGGGCAGGATGCTACTCAGGGTCAGGATCATACCCCCCTGGGCTACATGATCAGAGAGCTTTTCCATGTCTCTTTTCATGTAGTCCAGGGAGGTACGGCTCAGGTCATTCACACCAACATGAACAATGACAGAGTCATATTTGTACTTGTTCTGGAGTGACCTGAGTGCTTGTGTTATGTGGCAGATTCTGGCTCCCGACAGGCAGCTGACAGTAACCTTCTCCTTGTCCAGCCTAGTGAGTGGAGCGTCAGTGTGCCTGACTATTGAGTCACCTATTACTAGTGTGTTAGGTATGTTATTTCACCTTAAGGGCTGTGATTGTGCGGCATGTTGATTTTGTGTTTTATGTGTTGTCTGGTTTGTGACGGGAGGTGCAGGTTTTGTGGGTGTCTGCTTTGGAGCTCTCTGATGCTTTTGCAGGTTTTTATTTAGAGCCTCCGAGTATGATTTTGTGTATTTATGTGTATTTTTTGCCAGTGCTGGTTTAGTAGGTCTATGTGAGGCTGGAGGTGTGGTGCAAGTGTTAACCTTCTCCTCATGACTGTCTGTTCCAGTCTTGGGTGGAGATACCTTAGCCTCCATTTTGACTGTATAATTGCATCTCTCACATGTGTTAGTGTTTTGTGGTAGGAGGAGAGGGCTGTCTGTGTACATGAGGCAGTATAGAGATACATATGCACATATACATATAGCACACTGCCATGCCTGCCAGCAGTCCACTGCTGTTGTATCCCCCACACAATAAGGTGGGGCTGGGGCCATATATGTGTGGGCTTCACCTACACAATACATGTGTACCCATATGCACTCCAGAGGCTAGTGTATGTAACAGTGGTATATGGTCCTGTATTATTGAGTCAGGGGGGATGCAAAATACATAACCTAGGCTGCTACAACATGTGGGGGTATCAGGGATGAGCTGCCTTAAGGTATCTAGATGTAGAGTACCATACATGTCACCTATCTTGACATTACTTACATAAAGTGGGTTACTGCAGGCCTACTACCTCCTGCCAGACAGACTGTTCTGTTTGCCAGTTTGCTTATGCTGGTGTCAGTTATGCCTTGTTATGTAATAGTTACATTCCATTTGGTCAACTGAAGTCTTTACCACCTAATGATTGTGTACAGAGTGTAGATAGAGGCTGCTGGACTATGCACTTACTGTTGATTGTGTGGTATCCTGTGGCCCAGTCTGTCTTTACTAATGTACGATTTGAAGAGCTTGGTCTGGACAGCAACAGTTGTGGACCTTTCCAGACTACTGTATTAGTATAACTGTTTCACAGTTGCATTACTCTGTTGATGTGGATGTCATTGTCTGAACAGCTATATGACATGGCATATAAATCTGTAATAGTACAAAAATAAAGGTATTCCATTTATGCAAACCTGTGTGTGGTGTTTATCCTATGACTTCTCTTTGGGTATATGTTGCAGGCAACAAATGTCATTTGTATGGGTGGCTCATCCAGTGTCCACTTGTTACGGTGTTAACTGTAGGCATAGTGGCTCTACCATATTGTGTGCACCTACTACATAAGTATCTTACTGTACATATCTCTGCTTGTGTATGTGTAGTCACATGTATATGTGTATATATATATATATATATATATATATATATATATATATATATATATATATATATATATATATATATATATATATATATCTGTATCTGCATATATGTATCTTTGTATATGTATAACCAAAAAACACAGCACCAAAACGAAGCCACAGGTCACTGATCCCTCTAAAATATTTTTATTCAGTATAACAAACAGACGGTTAAGAGCTTTCATCAAAATAAATTTGACTTCATCAGAACAATATCATTTTCAACCAACAAGTTTAAAATAGCCCACAAATAAATCTGATTGGACAATAGTTAGCCAATACAACACAATGAATTTGAATGAATGAAGGGTAAAAAGCCTCTTAAAAGAGCATACCTTATTTAAAAAAAAATAAAAAATAAAAACCTTTCATATGAATGCCAGTTCATGCTAAAACACAAAGATTATTTTACCATCCCACAAATAAATACATGAATAATAAGTAAAAATACATAAAAATTGAATCATTTGTAATATCTTGCTTAGAATAAAAAAAACTTAAAAACAAATAATTTTAATGGCATAAATCTTCCCTCTAGTATACATCAGTCAATGAGTGATAAAAAACTTGCATGAAAAAAAAGTTAGAATTAAATCTTAGCTGCTTTTTCTTTTAAAGCCGGTCCAATGGAAATAATGTCATTGAGGCCTGCATGTACATTTGCGGCTAATCACAGCTGCCACAACATTTCCTTGAAATTAAGCTTGTTTTTTCCAATCCCCCCCCCTGACATTGTGGGGTATCTCATCAATAATACCAAAAATGTAACCTGAATAATTTTCACATACTTTGCTATGCCTGAAGAGGGCATTGGTTTCCTTCTTAGTTTTAATGTCATATGTATGTTCATAAATTCTTAACCTAAATGCCCTCTTGGTCTTGCCAACATAGAAGCAAGAACACCACTTGCACTTGGTAAGGTACACAATTTTTCTAGTGCACAATTCCCTTTCCTGAAAAAAACCTCAATACAAGCATAGTTATCAAGTATAATAGAGGATGTGTGTGATATAAACTTACATTGGCAACAATTACCGCATGCTTTGGTCCTCTGATTCCCATTGTTGGTAGTCATGACTAGATTACCGTCTAAAATATTTTTGATATTTTTACCAACTTTTGTAGAATGTGGGGTTTTCACCCAACAGGCGGTAAACCTCATGATTGGCTCTGAAAATATTCCAGTTCTTATTTACAATGTTCTGAATTCCTTTATAGTGGGAAATATATTGTATTACACATGCTTGTGTGAAATCACCTGTACTACCCTTTCCAGGATTAGAATGGTCAGGGTTGGTAACATCTTTGAGCTTTTTGCCTAATAAAGATTTATATTTTCCCCCCAGCCATCATAAATATCCTGCAAAATTGGATAACCTTGTTCTGTAAACATACCTAGTAAAGTATCTAATTCTCCCCTCAAATCTTCCTTATGTGATGTCATTCTGGCTATTCTGATGGCCTGTCCTATATATGTATCCTGGGGATGTTGATAGCTTCCACATTTTACATTTCCTATGTGAACCAGACTGTACTGCATGATATGTTATCAGTACCAGCCTGACATCATACAGGTGGGATTTAGTACTGATAACATCATGTGCCAATGTCAAGTCAGGTCCTAGTTATGGGATCTGAAACACTTGGTAGTGTATTGCAGGGTGGACATGTTTGACTGTGGGGGGGGGGTATGCCAATTTGTACAAGATGTATATTGTTTGGGGCCTCTCAATCCCATTAATGGTGCATGTGGACATATATGTTTCTGTTTATCTACCATTGCTATCTACAGATGTATGGCCATATATACCTATATAGGTATATATATTTGCTTACATATATATAAAACTATGTCCGTATATACCTACAGAGATATATATCTGTGTACATATATGTAACTTGCTGTGTATATGTCAACATATAGGTGTTGAC
Source organism: Protopterus annectens (assembly GCF_019279795.1). NCBI lineage: Eukaryota > Metazoa > Chordata > Ceratodontiformes > Protopteridae > Protopterus > Protopterus annectens. Next base: position 566,490,750 of record NC_056730.1, read on the forward strand.
ATACATATGTGTAGATGTAGGCATTTGCATGTATATATGTTAATATATATGTATATATTTCTAAATATATATATATATATATATATATATATATATATATATATATCTACATATATAGATATGTTGTATCTGTTTAGAAATCAGTATATGTACACACACATACATCTACATGTTGTTATACATTCTCTGTACTGTTGCATGACTGGGCTGGATGATATGTTTGTGAAAACATCATATTTATGTATATCTGGCATGGCATAGTGGTAAATCGCTATGGTGTGCAGGGTTCTGGGTTTGAACCTTGCTGAGACTGTTTATTTTGTTTCTAGGCAGAACACAGGTCACTGGATACAGATTGATTAATGCACTTTAAAGCTGTTGTACGCGGGTTTGCATGACGGTAAGCACTGCTAACTTCCGGTTACAGTTTCTTATACTCAGTTAGCTTCTAAATTGCTAAATCTGTGTAGGCAGTGCTAACCCCCATGCAAATGCACTTAAACACGCTTACTAGTACTTACATATTCTTACTACTGCTTATTTGTGCTTAAACCTGCTTACTAGTGCCTTATTCATTATGACACTGACACTTCACATGTGCATTTACTGCAGTACTCCAGTTCATATATATATGTTGTTTAGTGGGTTTTACAACAAAAATATTGTTTATAACATGCTTTGCCATGTAAACTAGACTGTGCTGCAGTGGGACTCGAACTGGGAATGCCTGCTCTTTAGGCAAATGCTCTGCCCACTACGCTACTGCTATGCTGTTTCATTTGAATATATCTTCCTTGTTATCTTCTTTAGCCTTTTAAGCTGCTTTAACTGTAGCTAAGCGATGGGCACACTCTCGCACCTACGGTTAGGTTCACTCAGATTAAAAAAAAAAAAAAACAGGGTTTCTTCATTTTATGTATATGTACTTTTGCTGTTGTACACATAGGGGACTGTTGATGGGGATATGAGGACACCTATGAACAGTCTCACTCATTTCTTAGCCCTTTCTGCTGTTCTACATTGCGGGGGCATGTTTATTCTGAGAACTCTGCTCTCAGACACGCCCCCTACATTCTTACATGCTCCGTGTAAGCCTAGGAGCTCGGGCAGTTCAGCTTATTAATATGCATGGTGTGCTGCCATCCTGCTCCTAAACAGGTGCTTCCATGCAGGACTAAGCTAGTCCTGCACGGAAGATTAGTAAATCCGGGGGGTAATGGTAGCAATCACATATAACAGTTTTTATAATTTCCGTAAACACATTTTTTGTAACAACAGTCTTAGTCACTGAACATACAGTATAAAATGTAACAGCAAACTTATACCCTCTTTTGACGGGACACATTTGCGATATGAATTCAGTGGAGGTAGATGTTTTGTAGTAATGGTTGTAATAGTTGGTTTAAAGACAGCAAGGACAATCCCTTAAAGTAATTTAAATGCATATCGTTAAGTAACCTCCCATGCCTGAATCTACACAGTTCTTTTTACAGAGATATGAAAATAAAAGAGGAAGAAGTGTAGTATATGCACTGGCACAATTTAACCATGTGCAGAATGTTAACACATAATCATCTCAGAGGACTGATTAGTTAAAAACACAAAATACATTGGGTTATAAGTTCAAATCCACCATATAAAGCATGAATAAAGGAATGAAGTAATCCACAGCCACAAGTAGTCAAAATAGTTTATTGTTGCAAGTAAAAACTTTCACAGAGGCTGCTTCTTCAGCAAAGAAAATTAAAACCATGGAAAGTCTCACATGCACATATATATATATATATATATATATATATATATATATAATCATTATAAAACTATATTTGATTAAATATCAATAAAACAATTAAATCTTAAAAACTGTCATTCTTAAAAAGACAGTCAATTTTATGTTATTTTATTGTGCAGATCCCTTAAGTCTGGTCTCAAGATAAAAGCATCATTAACCCAGGTGGTTGTTGTGCACTAAACCATAAAATCCATTTGATTTCCTCTCTTTCAGTTAGATTTTTGAGGTCTCCTCCTCTAATATATTCAGGTACTACATGTAGAATCATGAACTTAAAATGTATGTGTATTATCTGTATTGGGTACGTCAAAAACCAAAAAACACAATCCAGGGTAAAGTATCACTTCCCAAAATGTAATGTCTATGTCCAAGATAAAAGAGGTAGATACACCAAGACAATCGAAGCCAACCACAATTGTATATCACAGCAATTTATTGAGAAGTAAGCACTTTCCGTCTACCAGGGGCTTCATCAGACATTAAGTCTGATGAGCTTTACTTCTCTCAATAAATTCATATTGCTGTGATATACAATTGTGGTTGACTTCGATTGTCTTGGTGTATCTACCTCTTTTATCTTGGACATAGACAATGTATTGGGTACGTGTTTATAGGAGGCATTCTTCTTCTTTTGGCTTTTTCCCGGTTAGGAGGTGCTACAGCGGATCGCCTGTCCGCTCATGATTGGCCGTAGAGTTTTACGGTGTCGAGTTGCCAGCCCAGCATCCAACCTTCCACGGAAAGGCACACACATGCATGTAATCAAGGCTAGGGCCAATTTGGAGTATCCAATCCACCTACAGCATGTCTTTGGATGTGGGAGGAAACCGGAGCACCCAGAGGAAACCCACGCGACCACAGGAAGGACATGCAGACTCCGCACAGAAGGCACCCCAGCCAAGGATCGAACCGGAGAACCTCTTGTGAGGTGGCAATGCTAACCACTGCAATTACGTTCTATTTTTCTTTTAACTTCAGAAATGTTACTACATATTATCTCTTTAAATATTTGGTTTGTTTTACTTATATAATATCCAGTGCATTTAAAACACTTGGCCATGCACACAATGTTTTTTTGTTTCACAACTACCATAGGCTTGTAGTGCAAAGATTTTACCATTAGTGGGTGTAAAAATGTTTTATCAGTATAAATAAATTTACAAAAACTGTAATTATTCACATATAGGTACCTATTCGGCTAGACGTGCAGCTACTCACTTTAATTTGTTCTTTATAACACAATTTGTTCCTTAATGAAGCATTTCTCTTGTGGCTAAATGCTGGCTCTTTCTCATAAATATCTTTCAGTTCAGGTACTTGCGACAACATTAACCAGTGTTTCTTAATAATATTTTTTATCATTATAGTGTTATGACCATAGGGTAAATGCTTCTACAGCAATTGTCATGTTTATTCCTATTTTTATTTTTATTATTATTTATACCCTGAAAAGATAGGCTTTAGGGTTGTCTACCTAATTTCTAATACGTCATTTTTACTACATTGTAGCATATCTAGTTGATATCCTCTATTATTAAAATCAATGACCATTTATTCAAGCTGAGCTTTCATGCAATCTTCTTCCGTATTGAACCTAATGAGCTGAGCCATCTGATTCCTGGCAATATTATCAAACATGAACATTAGATGCATACTGTCCCTAGATAAATATGTAAACCATTTAACATCTTTTTTATAAAAAGTAGTTCCAAATATCTAGGAAGTCAATCTGTCTATAGTGTACATTTTTCTTAAAATTAAGAAAAACGTAGTTGTAAGCAAATAAGAAATTAAGTCATTCAACCCTTGTAATAGACCATCCCATATAAGGAACAGGGTGTCCCCAAGGCTTCTACAGGATGCTACATTCTTATGGAAGGTGTTTTGAAATTCAGATAACAGCTAGTCATTGTCCCAAGAATTCATGACAATGTTGGCATAAGTATTGGCCATGGGAGTGTCCATGGCCATGGCGTTCACTTGTTTAAATAATTGTTTTTGGAACATAAACACATTGTTAGTGAACACAATTTCTAGTAGCCTCCATATCAATTCAACATCTATATCAGTGAGAGATGGTTGACTTTGAAAAAATCTCTTAACCAAGTCTATGCCCTCAGTATTTGGAAAAGAAGTGAATAAATAATTAACATCTAGAGTAACTATGTAGCAAGTAATAACATCATTCATCTTAGTCCAATCAAAAAGCTGTTGCAGAAAATCACTACTGTCTTTAACAACAGTGGTAGACATTTCTGAAACTATTTTCAACTCGCTTCTAAAAATTTTGAAATAGATTCTGTAACCCATCCCCTGGGAGGGTTTTCCAAAGATTTATGTATCTTTGGTATCCCATAAAATATGGAAATAATAACTGTATTAGTGTACCGATAATCAAATATACCTTTTGAGATCCTGATTACACAGTGACACAATGTGTAAAAATGCTTACTAAATAATGTTACTAGTCTATGTGTTTTTTTTTTAATTTTTTAGTGTGAACATGTATTCAGCACAAATATTCTTTATACTGTAGAAATTTTATCAAATGCATATGACAGTCGTCACTTTTCATGTGCAGAGATGCAATGAACTATGTACTTCCTCCAGTGCAAAGACTGCTTTCAGTCTTAGACTTCACCTTGGCAGCAGGATGCGCTCAGTTCTCATAGGTGGCATTCTTGATGTACAACCGTACTGGCAACAAGTCAAAACCCTATTAAGTCTGTCACTTCAACTGTAACACCATGAAATACTTCCATTTTTTGGTTATTCACTGCAGCATTTTCTAAATGAATCTGTAAAGTGAAATAAATGTTAATGACTTGTACATTTACTTATTTCTGTTCTTATTAAAGTAATATACTCACTCACCATGGTAATACAAATCAAAGATGTGGCATATACACACTAGTTCTTGTTAATTAACTTTTGCACATGATTTAGGGCAGTCTGTATGAAATTAAAAAAATACAGGAGATCTGCCTAAGGAAGTCTCTGAAATGCTGTTTGTCATAGCACGTTATGCACTGTGAGTCAAAAAATCTGAGTAACCTTTACATATAAATGTAAAAGAAATGTGTGTGATAATGTTGTATATCACACTAGCACTGCAGTTTATGCATATTTTCTTAACTTTTTCACAAAGCTCATTTGCTTTCTGAAACAATAACAACCATTACTGTACGAGCAGTAAATGTCATGAGTGCTGACACCTGCATCAGTCTGAGTAGATGATATTGGCATGTGAAATCGTTCAGCTGCAGACAATCACGCCTCTTAATTATCTGACATGGCTCTGATAAAGGTGATGAATGTGCACATTTTCAGTCAAAAATGTAAGCCTGTACCGATTCATCAGTTTCACTCAGAAGGAGTGCTGATAGAAACTTTATCCAAATGTCAAGGAAACTTTTAAGTCTTCATAAAACAAGATAAAAATCAGGGAAAACGTTAAACTATATTAGAGAAAATGCAGTATAATGACCAGTGATAAGTATATCAGTTTAAGCAATTGGGGGGGGTTCTATAATGGTTAAAGTGTTTACCTTACAGACAAGAGGTACAGGGTTTGATTCTTACTAAGGGAAATTGAGTAGGGTCAAAATGACCCACAAGGACAGCTAGTCTATTACTTACTTATTAACAAATATAGGAAGTTCTATGGACAAATTCCATAAGGATAGGAACATACCTCTCAACTATACAAATTTTGCAGAATGTTCAGATTTTTGCCTCATATTTTTCATCTGTTTCTCATAAAACTGTGGTTTTATGGCAAATCACGGATAAATCAGTGAGAATGGAAGTCAGAATATAATGGCAGACATCTGAGTTTCAGAATTCATATCCTTCAGAAAATTCATGCTAATGCAAAACCTGTTATTCTATCAACTTTCTGAGTTTCTAAGATCAATATTTAGAAAGTGTCCCTATTTTTGGGCCTTTTTCCCCCATTATTTGTGGCTTTATCCAGATTTCTTGCTTTAAGAGGTTGAGAGGTATGGATAGGGGTAGTATTACAGAACCTCTACACACTGTCACCTCTACAAGATATGAAGTACCCATCCATAAGAATGAGACACTGGATGATAGCTAACTTCCGACAGTAATCTTAGGCTACCTTTGCTCTGTTCACCTAAAAATATGGACCCCTGAACCAAGGTGCCTGAAGCATATCACTCCTCAAATCACTTTGATATAAGCAAGGACAACACATCACTGCATAATCACAGAAATACTGCACAAATGTTTAAGCAGGATAGCATATACTCTGCACAGAATCAGATGTCTTCTTACATGGCACATGCCCTCTCTAGTGAGCTATCCTTCAAAGGAAGCAGTATCATTCAAACACCTAAGGTATGTGTATGGGATACCCAGTGCCATGTCAGCAGGAGTAGCTATATTAAGGCATGTCCCACATAATCCAGTAACCCCCCCACCCCCGCCCATGCTTTATGCAGATACATCTACACCATGTAATGACAGAAATAGATTCTGAAGCATGCATCCATATCCAGATACCTTACATGATGTGCTGCAATCAGTGGGCTGTCCTGAATACCTATTTATCACAGTAAGTGTCACATTTGCAGAGTACAAACAAATACCTCAAAAAGTGCAGTTGTGTACAAATTTACCATCACATGATATGTCCTACTGATCATATTTGCAGAATTCCTGACATATGGGTTGTCACCACTGATATCTGGCTGGAATAGCAAACCTTTATTTTCCCGAGGTTGTACATCTGACCCATGACATCAACTCGCATGCTTTGGGGTATAAAGATGGACATTCAAGCATGGATCCTAAGACTATCTCCAAGCCAGTGACCTGAAGACTACTGAGAGAATGAGAATGGCCAGCTAGGATGGGGTATCATTCAAATAGGTATGAAAACTACCCCATTCCCATGTAACAGAGTAGAGGTTTAAGCAAAGGGTGATAAGAATAGAGTAAAGAAAGAGTAGAAATGAGGTAGAAAAGAAGGGATGGAGGGTAGAAAGGAATACTGCAACAGTAATCAGTAGTCATCTACTGTTTTGTTAGGTTCTTACACAACTGTACTATATCCTGACTGAAATCACTGTCACAGTATTCTTGACCTATGGGTGATTTACAGAGCTGAAGGAAGAAAGCAAAGGGATTCGTTACTGAGTAGAAGAGTTGTCCAACAGTCCAGACAGAACTGACTTAGTAAAGGCTGCCCTGAACATGGAGAAAACATCAGTTTTGTAGTGTTTGGTAAAGCTATGTACAGAGGGTCAAATGGTACCATCCACAATAGACCTGGTCTCTACTCCCTTGTGAAAAGTCACCAAGGAAGCCACTGTCCTACTGAAATGAGCTTCCAGGCAGGAAGGCAAGGTCTTGCCATTGTGTGTGTAGCAGAAGGAGATAGTCTTAGAGATCCGAGCTGCAATAGTTTATTTTAAAGACTGGCTGGCCCAGCATAGGGCTCATAAATGACACAAGCAGCTGGTCAGTCTTTCTGAAGGATTTAATTTTGTCCAGATAAAATATGAGTTGCCTGTGAATGTCCAGAGAATGTAAGATTTTTCCCCTCTGTTTTGTGGATTGGGACAGTGGGTAGGCAAATAGCCTAAATGAGTGATAGCTCATTCACTACCTTAGACATGAAGGATGGATTAGCCCTGAGAGTCAGCCTGTCCTTGTGAAAAATAAGTAAAGGGAAATTTTTATTAAACACTTGTTTACCAGGAAAGTCTGACTTGAAGCAAGCCAATTTTCAGCAGAGGCCCAGGGAGAAACACTCAGGATGCATGTCTTTATAATGTGGGTGGAAACCAGAACACCCAGAAGAAACCCACACAAACACAGGGAGGACATTCAAACTCCACACAGAAGGCACCCCAGCCAAGAATTGAACTGGTGAACCTCTTGCTGGGAGGTGACAACATTAACCGCTGCATCACTGCACCATCCAAATGATGAATGACTATGAAAACTTGTAACTCAGAAAACTTTCTAGCTGAGGTGACAGCCAAGAGAAAGATAGTTTTCAAGTACAGAATTTTAGAGACGCAGATGATGCTGGTTCAAAAGGAGGCAGTGTAAGCTTTTCTAGGACAAATTTAAGATCCCAAGAAGGAGTGATCAGTTTCCTTGCCTTGGTGGGTTAAAATGCAGGACTTTCCTGAGAAAAAGCTTGTCCTCTACCTTAGTCATAAGTGGAGGGCTAACAGTGAGGCAGGCATTGATGACGTGAGCTTTAGGCCACAGAGATATTGTAGTACAACAAGAATGTATAATGAGTGGCACATGATTATGTTTGAGACACCATTAGGAGAACCTTTTCCATTCAGCTACATAAGATTTTTTAATAGTGTGTCTCCTGGCTTCTTATATGACTTGAATGACCTCTTCAGAGAAGAGCTGTATTGGAGGAATTAAAATCCTCGTAACCAAAACAACAAAATGGCACACATTGAGGAATGAAGCAACTTTTACCTTTAACATACCAACTTAGCACTTTCACTCTCAGCAGAAATCAATAAGGCTTCATCAGAGTTAATGTAAATCAGTTATTCAATGTAAACTTGTATAAAAAGCAGCACTCAAAATCAATGTCAAGAATTATTAATAGCCACTTTTCAATTTAAACATGCACTGCCATAAAAATCACATTGTCTACCCAACCCAATAAAAATACATAATTATACAAAACCCATATGCAATAAAACATAATAAATCAAACAAACAATTAAAGATATGTCATATGTAAATGCAGTTCATTTTTAAGAAAACTGTTTAATAAAAAACTTTTGAAACTTTAATGAATCAAATTCTTGCTGCATTATGCTTTAAAACACTCAAAACAGAAAGGAAATCATTAATGCCAGGTTTTTCAGTGACATTTAATCTCAACTGCCCAGTCATTTCTTTATATTCCAACAAACGTTCACAGTCACCCTCCTTTTTGTCTTTCACCACCTTATCAATAACAAAAAACAAAAACTTTCTGTATGCATTTTCTTTGTGTCAAGTCTGCAGCCCAGGAAAACCAGATCCTGTGTATGGACCATGTGGGATTTTTGTGAAGTTACAGAGAATCCTAGACCTGTCAGTAGTTAGAGAGTGAAGTGTAGATGCTGAAGAAGAATTTCTGGAGAGAGAGCTTGGATCAGTAAGTCATCCATTTAGGGGAAAATCTGGATTCCCTGGGTGTGATAGAAAGCTACTACTGGAGCTAGACACTTTGTGAACACTCTTGAAGCTGTCAAAAGACCAGAAAGGTAGAGCAGTAAATTGAAAATGTGAGGATCCAGAAGGAAACCTGATGACTGTCCTGCAAGAAGGCAAATGGGTATGTGTAAGTTGACATCCTTCAGATCTAGGGACATTAAGTTTGGGGGAGAATGAAAAGCAGGAAAAAAGTGAAGACAGAGCATTTTGAAAGGTGGCACCTTCAAGTAAGTGTTTAGGAGAGACAGGTCTAGGACGGGTCTTCACTACCCTTCTTTCCTTGGCACTAGAAAAATCCGGGAGTAAAATCCTTTTCCCATGAAGTAGTTTTGGACTTGCTCGATGGTGCCCTGATTCAAGAGGTCTTGAACAATGGGAGCAAGACAGCTACATTTGGTTGTGAGCAGGTAGTGGCATGACTTTCAGAGGGTGAATATTTTCCAAGTCATGCCATAACCATCCTTAATAATGGACAGGACCCACATGTCTATGGTAATATCTCCCTACCTGGCTAGGGACAGTAAGTCTTTGGGAAAGAGAAACTTTGGAACTGAGGGCAGGGGGAGGGATGTGGCAATGAGGGTCACAGATTTTTGCTTCCAAAGTGAGGGTCCCTACTGGAAGTTCCCAATGGGGTTTGTCAGAGTACATTTTCCTAGGGGGTTTCCTTTGTTTCTGCTCTGTTCTAAGATACCTTCTAATGAAGGTGTAGATTTAGATGGGTAGTTCCTATGATATCTGGGAAATGAGGTGAGTACACTCTGTATGCAGTCTTTCATAGTCTTACCTTGGTCTTGGAGAGTTTTGAATGGACTGGAAGACTGAGGACCAAACAGTAAATCTTTGTGTATGGAAGAGCCTAAATTTTTAATTTTAAATCCTCAGGGATAGGCTGACTACAAAGCCATGCATAACTGTGAATAACAGAGCCAGTGGCAGCTGCCCTACAAGATGCTTCTACAGCATCTTATTTGCACTTAATGCTGTGTCTGACTATTTGACTGGCCTAGGTTAGAAGGATCTAAATTTTATGCTTAGAGTTTTCTGTAGGAGGGTCCAGCATAACTTTGTTTAAAGAATGCAAGGCAGAGATCAAGTACTTTGTCATTTGAATCTGGTAGTTAATTGTCCTAAAAGCAAGGGTAGCAGAGGTGTACATCTTCTTTCCTCATCTAGTTATAACACTCCTATCTTTGTCCTTAGATAGGGCATTGTGAAACCCTATCACTGGCCCAGTAATCAAGGAGCCTCAATCCTCACCACTAGCAACAGTGAGGGACGTACACACTGGGAGGATGACAAATACACACACAGTAAAGTGCAATTTCCCTTAAGAGCACACAGAGACCACAGTCAGTCTGGGGCTGTTTTTTCTCTCTTTCTCCAGATCTCCAATAAGACACCCCACTGGCACAGCTTTAGAGTTGAGATCTCAGCTGATTGGCCAAGCCAAGACCTCCAGAACCCTCTCTGTCCAACCAGTGCTTTGTGTCCCTGCCCAAGTAGCAGACACACACTCTGAAATTTGATTTATACACACACACACACACACACACACACACACACACACACACACACACACACACGCACACACACCTGGGAAAGGCTGGCACAGGTTTACTAGCTATGCCCCCTTTCACTCAGACTATAAGGTAGTTTGGACTGCCACTCCTTATCAGCTACTTCAAGGCCCTTAACAAAGGGTGTCCAATTTTATTGTGTAATGCTACTGTTAATACAAATGGTAGTTTGACCAACAGCAAGGCTATGAGGAGTGTCCTGCACAGTGTCACCAAATAGATATGCAAGTACACTAAGAGCTTAAAAATATTTCTAGACAGACCAGACACAATTGAAAGGTTTAAACATATTTAATAATAAATAATAAATAATAAAATAACAAGAACATATTCAGTAAGCAATCACAGTTACCTCAGAGTTCAAAATCACAGGAAATATTTAGAATAACATTGTAGGACAGTCTCAAGTAAATAAAGAAAATATCTAAGCTATACTTCACTATATGCTTGTCTGTATATGGGACAAATTACTGTACCCTACTTAACTTACTTACAGAACAAGGCAGGGCAGATGTGCTGAGTGGGTTTTCCAGGTTATGTTGTCAGGTCAAAGACAAAATACAAAATGCCCAGTCTCTCTCTCTCAGAGAGTTCTTAAATTAATATTTCAGATATTGCTGCTGGGATACTTGCAGCATGATATTATTTCCTGTCATCTGTCTATCCCAGGTGAAAACTCCCACTGATGCAGCTAGTAGCATTTAGCATCTCCCTGTGAAAATGCATAGCCCTCAGATGTTTGCAGCTGCTGGAAGACATAAAACAATAAAACAATTACAAGACAATGCAGAAGGCACCCTACTTTTAGACATCCTGTCTCCTTGCTGCATTGAAACCATCTTTTATGGTGCAGTTATAAAATAATTTAATTTCAAATATTTTTCCAAAGTTTTGCAAGTTAACCTTCTATGTACCAGTTCCCACTGTTAAAATATATACAGTTGCACAGTTACAATAGTTTATATACATTTCTGTTCTTTTCCAGTAGAGTACACTTTGGATACATCTTTAAGCTCAGTACTGTACAAACGCTTTTCACAAACACTTCTGTACCAGCAGTTTGATATACACACAACATACAGTTCGAATATATTTGTAACACAAACATATAAATCGTGTTGACATTCACAACAGCATTATTTACAAAATTCCAGATAGGCTGGCAGTGTCTCTTCAATTAATATTAATCATATTAATATTCACAAATGACATATAATTATGTACAAAACTCTAGATAGCTGGGCTGGCAGTATCTTCTTTTGTCACAGCCATTAGCACTGGGAAGAAGCTTAGATGGCTTATCTGAACAGAGAGATACTGTAGATGGGTCTACTACTGGATTCTTGAATAAATATTTTAGGTTATCAGACACCTTGCAAAATCTGTCTGATCTTTTAGGAGTTGGTGGTTTAAAATCAGTTGCAATAGAGGTGGACAGAAAGGTGTCCTTGAAAGCCTTGAGGGCAGGAGGGGCTGGAGAAGGGGCAAGATATTCATCTTCAAGATGCTGTAATATCTTTTCTGAATATCAGAGATCTGAGTGCATTGCCAGTGAAAGTATTTCATCATAGTATATATTCAAAGGAATCTTCCTCAATAGGGGAAGCTAGTGAGAGGATTCCTCTTCAACTGAAGGGATTTGTCAGGGTCCTCTTCATCTGAAGACATTTGTCCAGGAGAATGCAGCTAAGAGGAATAGTCTAAAGAATGGTTAGAATCATAGCCTTATTCATATTTAAAAGAAGAAATCATGGTAGTTTTTTTAAGAGTAGTCTGTAGCTGTGGAGACCCAAAGGAGGGATATTTCAAAGGCATAATAACTTTGAACAATCTCTGTGAGAAGTCTATCCATTCTTTTTCCCTAGCTGCTGAGGGAGAGGCCACATGCCTAGTCTTCTGCTTTTTCTTTTTAGGTGTGACAGCCACCTGAATGAGATGAGGATGTTCATAACCTGTGGTATCACTTAGAGAGCCGGGGATCTCTTCCCTAACTAAAATTTAAGGGATGCCATGAGGTCCTTGGAAATGATGAGTTGCAGTTCATCGGACATATCAGCAGTCTGCAAGACCTCAGGAGCCATACTAGCCTCTGATGGGGTCTTGTAGTGGGCAACTGGAAGGTAACCTGGTATACCACAGGTTCTAAAATCTCAGCAGGTACAACTGACTATGAAATGTTGGATAGCAGATCTGTTTGAGGCCTCTTTAGCCTTTTCTTCAATAGCAGAGGAACATTCAAGGATGTGGATTTAGCCATCTTGGACTGGGTGAAGTGTTTAAGATGCTGGGTCTTTAGAAATGTGTTTACAGTAGAAAGTCTTAACCTAAGGATTTTGAGAATGGATGATTGACAAACTGAGCATGATTTCAGATCATGCTCTAAACCTAGGCAAAACAGACACCTGGAATGCAAATCCTTGTAAGGAATCTGCCTACCACACTTGCACCTACCCCACTAGCTAACATCTAACTATTTTAAACAAAATAGTGCAAGTAAAATAGAAGGTTCTCTGAAGGGGCACTTATCTGGATAAATGATCAAAGCAGCAATCAGTCCAAAGCATGCATGACCTGAGTTTGGGATGACAGCAAGATTGTCTGAGAATCCACTCTCGTATGTCCATCTTTATATCCCAACTCAACCGTGCTGAGGTCATGTGTTGGATGTGTGACCTTGGGAAGGTAAAGCTTTTGGTACCCCCAGCCAGGTGTCAACGACGACAACCTATATGCCAGGAATACTGCAACAGTGATTTCAGTCGGTACATCAAATATTCCCCAAGTTACTTTGCCAGTCTAACTGTACTTGTAGATGTGACTACATGTACCAACCCAGCTTCCTATATGCCTTATAATAATAGAGGGTCTGCTAACCATACTCATCTCACTGTGTTAAAGTGGCTTTGAATAGCATACTTCAGAATAGTATACATCACATATGCATACACTTTGGTCTGCCTTTTATTTATATAGATCTGGTTGTGGCCAGTACACACTATCCAACCTTCTTTATCATTGTGGGGGTTATTATTAGACTAAAACCAGGAAAAGCTCACCAGACCCGGACCAAACAATAGCAATTACAATGGGTATTTTTTCTGTTCCTTCTAAAACAATATATTTTATATCTTAAGAATTTTTTATAGTTATAAGTTTTGTTATTTTTATTTTTATTTTTATTTTTATTTTTATTTTTACTGATGTTTTTAAATGAGTAGTTTTTAAATTTAGACAAACTTGTGACCTAAGAGTGTTTAGTAGAAATTGCTAACTTGAATGGTTTTATAAAAAGATTCAGGTTCTAACAATATTTGAATTGTATGTTTGTTTAGGTATTTTGTCTTGTTTAGTATTTACCTGCAACACACTTGTTTTAAAATAAGAGGAATTTCAGTAACAACACTGCACGCTTGCACTTTAAAAGTAGATTGAAACATCTTAATGATGAACTTAATTGTTCAATTGGCCAATTAACTAGTGTATAAAAGCAGTGTGGCCTCATTTGAAATTTAACCTTGAAAAAGCCTGGAATTGTCCAGGCGAAAGCGCTTGGTGTTTTGTGAATAAAAGTTTTGTGGTGGAACTATTTGGACTGTTTTTTACCATCTTTGGAAGAAATTCAACATTTATGCAGCTGACTTTTTATTTGCTCTGTTTGGTTCACCAGCTTGTATCTTACAGCAGGTTTACTAAATTTTACTACATCCATTGAAAACTGCTATCTTCCGTTTTGGTTTGGTCCGGGTCTGGTGAGCTTTTCCTGGTTTTGTTCTGGTTTTCATCTGCTTCGTTGGTTCTTTGCTGTGATGTCGGAAGAACCACCAGCCACGGATCTTTTGAACACTCCCCTTATTCTAAGGGATACCAACGATGATGCTCCAGTAACTCGATCTGAGTTTAATCAAGTACTAGCACTGTTGACCAATATCAACAGGGTTCTTACAGGGCAGTCGGAGCCCGAAGTTACAGACTTTTCTTTTCCTCCGGGAAATCAACTACTAGCAATACCGCATCAACAGCAAGCAACATTGCTTCAACAAAGACTACGTACGGCGCAGGAGCCGAATGGCACCGCTAGTACAAGCGGTATACTAGGAGCTGGGACAGCATTAAGACATGAGGAGAACTTTAACAACAGGGCGCCAAACCATGGAGACATGGAGAATTCATTCAATTTTAAAAAATGGACAGAACTCCAACCAGAGTTCAAAAAAGGTACTTTTCACCAGAATACACAGCAGTTGGATGTTGATTTTGACTCTTTTAGTAACAAGCTGTATTCATATAAGAACTGTCAGCTTGAAATTAGTTATCTAAAAGAATGCATTAATGCAAAAAGAGTGCCGAAAGGCCTTAGAAGTTATAAATTTCCCAACAGTGCTACTGCTGGTTCAGTTTTACACACACAGCTACTTGAACTTTTTAATCAAACTGGCCTGGAAATGTTGGATTTGATGGTGAAGGACTACCAGAATAAATGCAATGTATTTTGGATGAATTGACTGTTTTAAATGACAATATTGTAAAGCATAAGAATTTCCTTAGACACAAGAAGAAATATGATGAAGTGTTCTTAGAAGTAGACCAGCACTGTCAGAAAGTTATTGACAGAAAAATAAAAAGTTAGACAGAGACCTTTTAGAATACAGAGAAGGGAGAGCTTATCCCTTAGGGTTGAAATCTAACCAAGTTACCAGGATTAATGAAGTTGAATATGAAAAAGAAATGCAGGTCAGAACGCTAGAAATGTACAGAACCCTGAACCGTTAAGAAGGAGTGAAAGACTAGCACAAAAAGAAAATAGTAACTCTCCACAGGGTTTTACTTTCCCAGGGCAGACCAGGGGGGAGGAATTTGAATGCCCCATACCAACAAGCATGGGGGAGAACACACAATTAAACAGTAGCACTGAAACCTGTTTGAGTTCTAATTGAATGCTAACTTTACTGTTGTTTCATCTGACAACTTTAACATTTATAATTATACCAACTTGGAAATCACCCCGGTTCATTTTGAATTATTTACTAAAGGGTTAAACTATGTTCCATCAAGACCTGTATGTTCCTAAATTAATAATAGAACTGAAACTGTTCATTAGGAATCTCAATCTTTCACTTCTTTTCAAGGGCAACATACTGTCAGTAGTAACATCACTAGGTCTAGTCTTTTTAACCCACCTTTGCACCCGAGTTTAAAAATATTTGAAGAACTTATTGAAAATACCCTGAGAGGTAACTTATCAAACAGACAGGATTCTCCACTTAATTTTAACACCTACTTAGTAGAAGCTATGGAAGTGATAAGGAGCAAAAATCAGGGTTATGAAACCGACAAAGGGGTGGGATGGTCTTAATGAAGACCTCCGACTATGACACAGCAATGTTTGACATTTTGCAGGATTCTAACACTTATGAACAATCATCTATTAATGAACTTAATGTTGCCCAAGCTAACATCAAACACACTTTAAATGACCACTTACTCCAAGGGTGATAAATGAAGAACTATTTAACTATTTACATGTTCCACATCCAAAACCCCAATACTATTTGGGATACCAAAGGTTCACAAAGGAATATTTCCTTTGAAATTTAGGCCAATTGTAGCTGGAGCAAACAGCATCACTGAACCTTTAGGTAAATATGTAGAACACAAAATTAAACCAGTTATTTCCACACTTCCTTATGTGTGTAAAGATTCTTGGGAATTTTGGCCAGTAATCCATCTAACATCTGTCATAAAGACGACTTGATGATTACTATAGACGTAATAGAATTATTCCCAAGTATACCTCACGATACTGGAATTGACTGGTTTTCTGACATTTTGATAAACTTAAGTGAATTAAGTAACAACCAGATTAACTTATTGATAGAATTTATGGAAATTATTCTCAACAACAATTACATTTTCTTTAATGGAAAGCATTTTAGGCAGAAAAAGGTAGCCATGGGCTCCCTTGTGCTTCATCTTATGAACATTGTCCTGCACAAATGGGAACAAGATTACATACATTCTTCAAGGTGGAAGCATAACATTCTTTTTTACAAACGATACCTTGATGACATTTGTTTATTGTGGCAGGGTTCAAAAGAATGTTTTTTGGAGTTCTTTGAATACATCAACACAACAACTAACTTCTTGTTCTTTACTTACGAACTTGACACTAATTCATTGCATTATTTGGACATCCTTCTTACCAAGGACAACAAAGGGGAACACTTTGAATCGACTATTTTAGGAAGCCCTATATTCTAACACATTCCTGCACTTTGAGAGTTCACATCCCTTTTATACTAAGAAGGGAATTATAAGGAGCCAGTTGATTAGAGCATCGAGAATCTGCAGTACCTTAGAAGCCTTTTGAAGGAGGCTGCAAATCTAGCTAACATGCTAGTAGAAAGGGGTACCCACCTCAGTTAATTAATATGATAACTGAAGAGATAGTAAGAAAAAGAGACTCTGAGTTCCCACCTTTGTTAAGTAAAGGTCTTCTGGCTATCAACAACAGGAGCAAAGAAAATAAAGACATACAAAACAGTTTTAGTTACACATATACTAAAGATGCTGCTTTTATTGAAAATACACTACAAACTTTTGGTCCATGCTCACATCACAAGAAGACATTAAGAACTATTTACCAAGGTCACTAACTTTCATTAGAAAGCGGGACATAAATATTAAAGGAATGTTAGAACAGAATACCAGCATAAGGAACACCTTCAACACCACATCCCCACATAGGAAGAATGGAACTTTCAAATGTGGGGCATGTAGACAATGTAAGTTCCTGTTAAATGCTGATAAAATATTCATTCCTGCTAGGAATTGCACTTTAAGAGCGTTGGGCCACTACAATTGTAATACTACAGGTATAGTTTACCTTGGCATTCGCACATTTGTAATGGTTTCTATGTGGGTAAAACCACTAGAACCCTTAAAAAACATATATCGAACATACATATGAAATTGAAAGAAAGAAAAATACTAATGCTTTCTATAAACACTCTCTAATCTGTGACAAGATGTGTATAAAATTTTTCATCTTAGAAAGAGTCACCAATGACCCCAGGGGAGGTGACTGGGAAACCTATTTGGAAACTAGAGAGTTAACCTGGCAAATTAAATTAGATGCTTCAAGGAGTCCTGGTATGAATGAAAGCATTAGCATTAATAGCATACTGAAAATGAGAAGGAACAAGCTTTAAATTCCTTCAACTCACATATACAAGTGTATAAATTTACAATTTTTAGGAATAGTTGGGCTATTTGAATTTAGTAGTTTTTAAAAAAAGACAAACAATATATAATTAATTTAAATAAAAATCAATTATGAACATTAGGAATAACACAATGAATTAACACGAATTGTTTTGTAGTATAGTGGACAACAAATTAATTCCAATAGCAATTACAATGGGTATTTTTTCTGTTCCTTCTAAAACAATATGATATTTTATATCTTAAGAATTTTTTATAGTTATAAGTTTTGTTATTTTTATTTTTATTTTTATTTTTATTTTTATTTTTACTGATGTTTTTAAATGAGTAGTTTTTAAATTTAGACAAACTTGTGACCTAAGAGTGTTCAGTAGAAATTGCTAACTTGAATGGTTTTATAAAAAGATTCAGGTTCTAACAATATTTGAATTGTATGTTTGTTTAGGTATTTTGTCTTGTTTAGTATTTACCTGCAACACACTTGTTTTAAAATAAGAGGAATTTCAGTAACAACACTGCACGTTTGCACTTTAAAAAGTAGATTGAAACATCTTAATGATGAACTTAATTGTTCAATTGGCCAATTAACTAGTGTATAAAAGCAGTGTGGCCTCATTTGAAATTTAACCTTGAAAAGCCTGGAATTGTCCAGGCGAAAGCGCTTGGTGTTTTGTGAATAAAAGTTTTGTGGTGGAACTATTTGGACTGTTTTTTACCATCTTTGGAAGAAATTCAACATTTATGCAGCTGACTTTTTATTTGCTCTGTTTGGTTCACCAGCTTGTATCTTACAGCAGGTTTACTAAATTTTACTACATCCATTGAAAACTGCTATCTTCCGTTTTGGTTTGGTCCGGGTCTGGTGAGCTTTTCCTGGTTTTGTTCTGGTTTTCATCTGCTTCGTTGGTTCGTTATTATTAGACTGACAAACAATTGACACTATAATTAATACATCTGACGTTACAGGCATGCTCTGCTAATTTATGCATACTCCTTTAACATGGGTAGGGAAACAATGATAATGGACATCAGCTGGGTATAACAGCCCTGTGTTTCTTATGCTTAGTCAAACACTCTGCTTGTGCTGTGCTGATGAGGGCATAATATGACCGAAATATGCATATCCACAGCTAGTGGGGTTTGGCTTTATTGGCCTGAAATTGTCCATTAAAATGACGAAACAAGACATGGGCATTCAGAATCACCAATTAGCTGAAACACCTAATATTCATAAGGATAATTTGCATATATCCCATGTGCCTCTGATACAAGAGGTTTGGGAAGTCACTCAGTGGAAGTTTTAGCTTTGCTGGAGTTTTCATTTTGTTTTTCTGATTGTTTTTTCAGTGACCATCTCACTCGTTTTAGTTTTTTTTTTTTTATTCAAAATTAGGATTGACATTTGCATACTCTGAAGACTTGAGCAAAACATCATTTGAATACATCATGTAAGCCCTGTCTTGAAACTGTACATGATCATATGACATTTGCAAGTTTGGGGCACTGCCTTGCCCTGAAAATAAACCATTTTAAAAGTAATCTCCTGTGGGTAATAATTTCAGTTAAAATGCAATGTCAGTGGTGTAACAGGTAACACACTCTCCTTTGGTATAGAAGGCAGTGAGTTCTGTTCCCACTGCAGTACAGCATAACATGATGCTAAATTCCTGAGTGCGTTGTTTTTCTAATGAGACATTAAGCCAAGGTCCCATTTGTTTGAGCTGGTGGTAACTCAGGTCAATGTAAAAGATCCCATGGCACCTATTGAAAAGAAAATGGGTCCTTTATTTATATACAAAATATTTACATATATGCAAATATCTAAATATACAAATCTGTTTGCACATATTCAAAATTTCTTTTACAATCATGCCAAATTTTAATCCCTATTAGACCCTCACTCCTTTTCTTATAATCATTATTATTCAATACTTTTGGTCTCCATTTATTTTTATTTCTCTTCCATTTTCCTTCTTCCATATTGTCACTCGTCCTTTTCTAACATAGATGACGAACAGGCAGGGTAGTTCATTTAGATGCTTTATTCCATAGAACCACATCCAGATGCATAGCAGCATCATAAAATATAAACAAACTGATTAACAGACAGACCTTACAGACATACATGCTTACATCTTAACAGTTTACTACAAAATGGCAGTCAGGCTTGCACATGCTCAGTACTTATACACTTGTGCAAGCCCTTAGATAGCTTCTTAAAGATACATACACACACATGATCTATATCGTCCCTCTTAAAAAGATTGCCCTTAGTTGAAAATAACATTGAAGTTACACATGCAATACTATAGACATTAGAAACAAACACAATGTTCGTGTCCGACTTGCCATGTATCTTTAATATGGTCTGGAGATGTGACAAGATCTTGTAACATAACAATCTAGACTTGGTTTAGCAATAGCTAGCGACAGTCTTCTGTGAAAAATTCATATCAAGAACTTCTGGATTCACGGGAAAATTCTCTGGAACTGGAAGACTGGGCAACTCACTCTGAGATAGAGTCTTTCTCAAAGGGTATGTGTTGTGGTATAGTCTCAGACACCGGCATCATATGTTTCCAATTCCGCCTAAACTCTACTTCTTGTGATTTCACAATGTAAGATCTCAGCACTGAGCAAATATACTTCATGACTCCAATCTGATCATAATCTTTGGACATTTGCATCCTTACCACTTCTCCTTCTCGTAATGGATTGAGCGGTTTACTGGTCTTATCATAGTAGGACTTTTGGGTTAAATGCTTCTTCAACAGATTGGTTTTCACTGACCTGTTGTTCTTGACACATGGAACCAATAATTGACTACTGTTTGGTAACATGGTTCTGGTTTGTCTCGACAGAAGTCTCTGGGCAGGTGGACCAAGATGTTTATCACGAGGAATATTTCTGAGATTCAAGAGATTCAGGAAAACATTACTATTGTCTTATTTTGACTTCTCTAGTAACTGTTTTGCACTTTGAACTGCACATTCTGTCAAATCATTTGACTGCAGATACTCTGGACTACTCGTGGCATGAGTAAAGGCCCACACTTTGGCAAATCTTTTGAACTGTTGGCTTGTAAACTGTGCGCCATTGTCAGAAATAACTTTGGGTGAACTACCATGGACTGCAAAATGGTGCTTCATCATACTGGTAACAGCTTTGGATGCTAGATTAGGAAGCAGGTCAGTCTCCAACCAATTTGAATAAGAGTCAGCTAACACTAAGTAATTGTTGACCATTCCATTTGAAAATGTTGGTAGCTACTATTGATCGAGGCAATTCAAGAATCTGGTTTAGCTGAAGTGGTTATTTCTGCTGATGTGACTTTGTACTATTACACACAGAACAAGATGATAGCATTCTCTCAATATCTTGTGACATAGAAGGCCAAAATGCTAGACCTCTTGCCCTTCTTTTGGTAGAGTCTGCTCCTGCGTGACCATGATGCAAGATAGTAATGTACTCTTGTTGTAAGGACTTTGGAACAATTACTTTTAGACCTTCCATGATGATGCCATTGTCAGACAAAATCTCATCTCTATATGGAAAATGAGGTTACACTTCTTGAGGTAAACTACATTGCTTTGATGGCCATCCTTGTTGAATAAAGTGGTTGAGCCTCTGTAAAACTGGATTTGTGGCTGTATGTTCTCTCAGCCCATCAAGACATGTGGAAGAAACATTTCTCACTTCCATGACTTCAAAATCAAGGTTCTCACTCTCATGCTGTTCAGTTGTGTTTCTGGGTGATCTGGACAATGTATCAGCAAGGTAAAGAAGTTTGCCCTTCTTGTAGACAAGAGTGAAATTATACTTTTGCAATCTCAACATCATACATTGCAATCTGGCTGGAGCTGTATGCATAGGCTTTCTCAAAATAGTGACTAGAGATTGGTGGTCTGTTTCAATCAGGATGGGTCTTCTATAAACATAATCATGGAACTTTGAACATGCAAACACAATTGTCAAAAGCTCTTTTGCAATCTGAGTATACTGCATTTCAGTTTGGCTGAGAGTTCTCGTTGCATAGGCAACAGGTTGACCTTATTGTAGGATGACTGTACCTAGACCAACTCTCTATCACATGAAAGAGTAACTGGCTTGTGAGCATCATAGTATCTGAGAGTTGGTGGACTGGCAATTCTCTGTTTCAGGACATCAAATGCTCTTTGCTGCTGTTCTAACCAAGACCAGGATACATATTTACTTGTCAGATCTCAAAGTGGTGCTGATATTTGACTCAACTCTGCAATGAACTTGCTTAGGTAGTTAACCATGCCAAGAAAACATTCTAGGGCTTGAACATTTTCTGGAGCTGGCATCTTGAGAATGGCTGTTTGCTTGGATGGGTCTGGTCATAGGCCTGAACTGGTAAATAAATGACCAACATAAGCAACTTCTCATAACCTGAATTTGCATTTCTGTGGATTGAGCTTAAGAGTCACTTGACGTGCTCTTTCCAGAACTTTTCTGAGGTTTCTGTCATGCTCAGCTTCACTATTACCTCCTACTAGTGTGTCATCTACTATAATAGCACAAGGATACCCAGAAAAATTTTGCTCCATTGTATGCTGAATGACTTCCCTTGCAGAATTTATCATAAATGGCATTCTCAAAAATCTGTATCTTGCAAACAGAGTACTGAGCATTGTTAGCAATGAGGATTTCTTGTCAAGCAAAATTTGCCAGAATGAACTCTTTGCATCTTAGACAGAAAAAAACTGTAGCATTTGAAATCAGTGCATGACTTCTTCGACTGTACACACTGGATAATGAGGTCTTTTGAGTGCTTTGTTCAAATCTCATGGATCA
The DNA here is from genome assembly GCF_019279795.1 of Protopterus annectens. Classification (NCBI taxonomy): domain Eukaryota; kingdom Metazoa; phylum Chordata; order Ceratodontiformes; family Protopteridae; genus Protopterus; species Protopterus annectens. Next base: position 566,513,373 of record NC_056730.1, read on the forward strand.
ATACATAGTCTGATGTCATCTGAGCTTTTCTTATGAGCCACCACCATAGAAGATACCCAGTCAGTTGGTTCATCTACTGTTCAAATTACACCTCGTTGCACCACCTTATCTAGCTCGGCTTTGACTCTGTTCTCCATAGCTATTGGAACTTTCCAGGCTGGCCTGATAACTGGACAGGCATCTGGGTCTAACTTCATAGAGTACACAACTGGAAGCTTGCATAGTTTGTCTTCAAAAAGATCAGCATAGTTAGAAAAAATATGTTGGGTGATATTAGAGTAGTGTTTTTTCAAGATAACATGATGGACGTCCTTATTAAATGAAAGCAGTCCCATGTTCAAACTGTCTCTGAGCCCTGATAATGACTGGACATGCCTCTTGACCACATAAAATAACATGTTATAACGTCTCTTATTTGAGTAGCATGAAAGCACTACCAAGCCTTCAGTTTGAATTTCTTCACCTCCATAAGCAACAACCTTCACACACTTTGCCAAATCAAGCTTTTCACCATTACATATTCTAGCAAATGTTTCTGCTGACATAACATTGTACTTGAAACCTGTGTCAACTTTGAGCACTCTGGGTTTTCCATTTATCTGAACAGTACACAGTACTTCATTCTTTGCCCTTAAATCTACTGCATTGACTGTTTTTTAAGCAGTGACACACCATCAACATAAAAAGTAGGGTTGCAGCTTTCTAACTGATCAACTCATTTCTTTGAATGTTCCCTTTAATAAAATAATGTGTTCCCTTTGATTTACAAAACATTTTGAAATGTTTCCACTTATTGCATTTATGGCATTGCTGACCAAAAGCTAAATATTTTTGCCTTTAGAATCATGATTTCCACCACAATTATGACAGTTGGCAATGAAATGAGGTTGGTGCCCATGTTTTGAGTTTGCTGACTCACTCTTATGCTTCACTGAGACTGTGCAAACTCTGGAACTTGCTGGAAAGCTCTGGGGTTTACCAGTGAGTGCTGCAGGGTGTACAGTTGCTGCCATGTTCTTGGTCCTGTTTCATTTGCCCATGTGCTGCATACTATCATCATGAGCTCTAGAAGTTACTGGAAGCATTCATTTCTCCTTTGTGAGCTTATTTGTGTACTTTTCTGTGAGCTTGTATATCTGACAAATCTCAATGGCCTTATTCAAATTTAAATCACTGTCACGAAGCTAAATATTTCTCACAGCATCATCCTTAATAACGCACACAAGTCTGTCTTTTATCAACTCATCCCTTAAATCACCAAATCGGTACATTTTAGCTTTATTTCTCCAGTCTGTTATATATGCTGCAAAAGTTTCACCAGACTTTTGATCCCTTGTGTAAAATAAGTGCCTTACCATTGTAATGTTTGTCTGGTGGTTACACATTTCTCTAAATTTACATTTTAAACACTCAGGGTCCTCCCTTGATTCAGCCGGTACAGCAATATGATGGCTCCCTCTCTCCTGCAAAGACAGCAGGTACATACACAAATGAACACTCCCTTTCAATGGCTTTTGACCCAGCTAAATTAAGAAGAATAAATGCCTTTGTATGGTCATCTTTATCAGAGAATGCATCATATATTATAATGTCATACTTTTGCTCAAACACTCTCTATTTCGCTGAAATATTATTGTCAAACACAAGTGCACTGGGTTTTCAAAATCCATCTGCCATGCCAACAATTCGTGCCAAAACACACTGAAAAATATGGTCCTTGTAAATATGTATGAGCAAGCACACATACAGCAGCTTGTAATAACATTCAAATGCACAATAAACTCTTCAAAATACTGTACTTTGTAAAATATGCTCTGAAATGGCTGTATCTTGTGAAATAACATTACTGTAATACTGCACAAACATGAAAACACTTCATATATTTCTAATAACTTAGCTATATTTAATTAATATGAAAAATACGTGCTTTAGTGAAATATGCAGTTGTTCCCTTTTATTCTATTTGTTTTATGCAATTCAGACTTTATTTCAAACATTTTCCGTAGTAATTTGAATATTTTTATCAATATCAGACATATCAGTTTATTTAAATATCATTTAGAGCATTCTGTATGCTTTGTTTCATATTTTTGAATAAGAAATTACTTGAGCAAGATTTAATATCTGAAGTTTGTTTTTGACCAGTTTTGTGAATTATACATGCAGTAGGGATGGTCCACACCTATATATTCATCCAATACCAACCGGATGCCTCTCTGACCCAAACTGGAGAAACTAGAACTCTTTCTGGCAACAAGTCATTTTAGCCATCCCTTTTCTGACACCATTTCCTTTTAGACATGTCACTTCTGGCACCATGTTGCTTGTCCCTCTCTAACTTAGATGACAAACATGCAGGGTAGTTAGTTTAGATGCTTTATTACATAGAAACACATCAGGATGGATAGCAGCATCATAAAATGTAAACAAACTGATTAAAAGACAGACCTTACAGACATACATGCTTACATCTTAACAACTTACTGCAAAATGGCAGTCAGGCTCACACGTGCTCAGTACTTATTCACTTATGCAAGCCCTTAGATAGCTTTTTAAAGATACATACACACAAACACACACACATTGATCTAAACATATGAACTGAAGTATTCCACTACATTATTCTTTATAGATAAAAGTTTCATTTAACCATGCATTCAAAATCTTTAAAAAATATTTGTTTGCCATTCGCTTACATTTTTATACGTTTCATACCCTATTCCATCTGGGCCTGCAGCCGAATCTATATTTACTTGTCCTAATCCCTTATCTAGCTCATTTAAAGAAATCTGCTTCTCTGGTTCTTTATTCTGTTTTTCTGTTAACTTTTTCCCTTTCCATGTTTGTTCAACACCTTTTTTTTCTTTAAGCATCTTTGTACACAGTGTACTACACTATTCATAACATTTTCCCGAGTTCTTTCTATTTCTCCTTTTACATTTTTTATTTCTAACATAACACTACCATTTTCCTTTAATAATCTGCTTACGTAAGTTGATACTTCATGTCTCTTTTTCCTTGTAAAACTATCTTTGCTTATATAACAGTTCTTGTATTTTTTCTTAATTGCTTCCATATAATTCTTTGTCAAAGTACGTTCTATCATTATGTTCTAAATCTTCTAATGCATCATTATATGTTCCTTTATATTTTTTCTTTTTCTACTTTTCTCACACCATTTTACCAGTATAAAAACATTTTTTATATTTTCCCTAAATATCATTCACCATTCAGACCAATTTTTATAAAATGTTTTTACAGTAATATGATCATTCCATAACTGTATTACTAATCTTGTTACTTATTCATTCCATGCTTTCTCATTTATCCTTTTTATTCATTAGCCTATTTTTATATATTCCTTATTTTATCTGTTGCCATATTGCAAGATGATCAGAAAGTCCCGTTTCAGCTACCCCCTTCTCCTATAACAAAACCTTTGGATACTATAAAATAAACTATTTCAGTTCTATACATACTCCTTTTGTAAGTCTATGAATTTTGTCTCAGAATTTTAACTTACTACATCTAATATCTTCGAATATTTGTCATATATCACATCCTTTCTTTTTACATTTGCCTCTTAAATCACAATTAAAAGCTCCTGTTATTATGATATTCATATTCTTCAGTAGATAGTATAAAAATCTGATGAAATAAGCTTTCCCTTTTTTACAGTTAGTATAAACATATAATATTATAATTGTATAGTCTTGTTCTTTCTATTTTAAATCTACATTGGTTAATCTTCCCATTTTTGCTAAAGCCACATCCACAGCCAGATCATGTTCTAATGGGTGCTAGGCAGGGTAATGGATCAGGCCCCCTCATTCAGCAGCCCCCCAAGCCATTCCAGTATACTATTACTCAGTTATTTCTTCCCAGTTACCATACACACTCTTCAAACTTGCCAGTGTGCACACTATTTTCTTCTTTACTTCTACAAGGATTGCAGATATTTGGATTTAATTTATAACTTTTATTTCAAATGTTATAGCACAAACACTGACAGACATTTGCTAAACAAAACAATACTGTCTCACAATGAAAACAGAATTAGCATTAATAATAAACTTCTCTGCCCATTAAATGTATATTGGAAGCCTTTCCTCTAAGATAAATATAAATGTGCAAATATTAAAATGCATTGTAGAAGGAATACATTTTAATTTGTAGTGTTTAACATGTGCCTGAGGATTCAATAAACTCTGTGTAGGCTTAGCTCAAAGCCTACACAGAGTTCATATGTATGCACAGTAAGCAGCACCGCTAATTACAGATGCATGCCGCACGCCATGTTTAAATGTAAACAAGCACAGTTTCAGAAACCATGTAAAGCAACATGAGCACCTGTACACATGGCCACCTGTTTACCTATGGCAGTCTAGGTCTGTGGGACTGCACGAAAATCCACAATGACTACCAATGTTTTTAATAAAGCAACGTATACAGTTCCAACACATTACGTGAAAGTGTATACAGTGCAGAGCAGAGTGGAAACCTGTTTCAGGCATACTCAATAAAAGTTTTGTAAATGACCAGCAAGCATGCATAGACTGCATTTTAAATAAACAGTCAGGGGAAGTGTGTATATTGAAAAGGGATACACAGATGAATTGTAGGGATGAACACCGGGGAAGAGGACAGGTGAAACATGGTAATGTGCAGCAGATGAGGGCATGTCAGTGAAGACAGCTGTGGTATGAACAGTGATCACATATCTACATAATGATGCAGTATGGACTGTACTTGTTATTGTATATCATGTGACTGTCACATAAGGTGACATATCAATGGAGATGATTCTTTGTGATATAGACATCTTGACATGAACAACGATCAGGGCATATATCAGGGAAGGTATATAGAATAAGGATTATGTGCATATTGTGAAACTGCAAAATGAGTTGTCTGAATATGAATGTAATGTCAGCATAGGTCTCAACCAAGTGGGACATGTAGTAACAGGCTCATAGACAACAGTAGATAGAAGCAAGCACAATGCTGGACAATATCAGAATGATACCACCACTAATTCCATATCTTTAACATAACATATGTGATTGTGACTTATTATAGATGGTTCTACAAGAACACACTTGTACAACTATGGTTTGTCAGCAATCTATGAGAGGAATACACCTTCCTCAAAATTTAACATGCGCAGGAGGTGTTAGGAGGGACACTGTTATATCTGTATGTGAGATTATGAGCAATCCTGGCTAGGTGACAGGTGTGCATGGCATATATGTATGTCTTTCAGCTTTTCCCAGTTAGGGGTCGCCACAGTGGAACTCCGGTCCGCTCATGATTGGCAGTGGATTTTACGGTGCCAAGTTGCCAGCCCAACGCCCAACCTTCAACGAAGGCACACCCATTCACGCCTGCACCTACCTGCATGCCTTTAACATCACTCAACCACAGGGAGGGCATGCAAACTCCACACAGAAGGCACTCCAGCCAAGAATCGAACGGGAGAACCTCTTGCTGTGAGGCGACAGTGCTAACCACTGCACCACCACAGCTTACAGGTGTGCATGGCGTATATATGGCACAAACCACACTGTCAGGAATGTAATCCATGCCATCAGTGTTATCAGTCAGGTTTGTATGTACTGTGCGCATCACAGTAACACGTATCACACATGCATCTTGCATTATACCTTGATGAGGGTTCTACACAATCAAACACTAATGTTTATGCAACAAAAATAATACTTAAGTATGGCCAAAAAGATGTGTGGGAGCTCACTGTGGCAAACACTTGAGTAACTCATCCATGAAAGATGTGTTGTGAAGTACATGAAAAAGGCTGCATTGTACTCAGTTACTGGTGTGATGAGGGCTGAGAATTATGGAACTATAATGCCCTTTTATGTGGATGTCCCACTCATACTTAGGAGTTGTATTACATACAATAGAGTAGTCACCACAGTGGTCACATGCTGGTGCACATTCAGTATACCATATACATGAGTACACAGGTCCCATACCAATTGGTCTGCCCATGATAGTGTGCTGTCTATATTATAATTATGCTATGTATTTTTTTTTATAACATAGCAAATCTCCTCCATGATTTTTGTTCATCTCCTGTGTATCCATGGCTGTGGCTGCATTCCTTTGTGTGTGTTCATATACTGTCTGTATTATACAAATATCACACTTGGCTTCATTGATTGTTCACAATCTGCAATCCTCCACAAAGCTGTTTGGACAAAGGATGTGTAAGCCTTCGTGATGTCTGAGACTTAAATAATGAACAGGAAAGGGCCTAGCACAAATCCTTGATGTATGGACCTGATCACTGGACTATATATATAGGTTACTTCACACACTTTAACATATTTATCTGTCACGTATGTGAGCCAGTGGTCTAGTCATTTGGTGATATAGGTGTTTATGGCCACTTGTGACAGTGTCTCAGTCCTCAGTGTGGATTTGTGTCACATACCTTGACCAGTTCAAGTTATGTAGGATGTTAGTGTCATCATCATGCATGCCCTTGTTGACATTCTTGAGAACATCTAACAGATATAACAGACATGATGTAGCCTGAACAAGTCACATACATCTTTCACACACAGTCATGATATTACCTATGTCCTTTTTTAGAAAAAGTCCATGATGACTTGTTGGTCTACCTACATATGAGGAGATTCAGGATGTGTCTATACATGCATGCATCAGGTGATGCCCCCCCCCCCACACACACACACAGTCAGAAAGATGCATGTTAATGTACACCCTTCTACTGGAACATATTCTGTCTGGAGGCTGTGTTGAAGTATGGATCCAACCATGTCTGGTATATCCATGTTTTGAGTCACACTATAAGCAACCTTTGATGTTGTCAGGGCCCATTGATTCTGTTTTATTAGCCATGCAGAGCACACAGATGTGCTGCTCTCCTTAGAATGGAAACTGAGTGATGTTTGTTATGTATACATTGGTTGATGGCTAGTGGTGGCAGGGTGGTGACTTGTGAGGCAAACTGTCAGCTAGCGGATTGTCTATTTCCTCTGGTTGGGCATGTCTCATGGCATCCAACTGCAGATCTGTGCTTAACTGTGTATTCCACTTAACACATCAAATTTATTAAAAGATTTGTGAAAAGACCTCCAAATACAACCTTGGTCATTCATCACATTCCACAAACTGTTACTATGTACACAGTTGTACAACTGTACCAGTGTCACATACTTACATCACTTGCACAACATAAGCTCTGTTTGATCAGCCTAATGTCATATCAGAACACATTACAGATCAGTTGTTTGTGGCTCATGCAGAACATTTCCTGAAACAAATGCTAATAGTCACACAATGGTGCTGCTGCCCACCTCAATAATTCTTGGATATAGCAACACGTCTGCACATACAATGAATTTCACAAGGTTGCAATTGTATCAAAACATGTGATACAATGGTTGTGTATATCACAGCATAACAATATGTGTATGAGACAAGACTTATGTGACCATGTAATCACTATGAAGGAATACTGTGTTTCCCAGAGCATGTAATGATGGTATGTAGACATATGCACACCTATGCCATACTAAAAGTGCCAATGTGATGTTGGAATGTGAACTGTGTAGATGGCCGATCTGCTCCACTACAAAATACATATCCTAATATGCCAACTATATACATACAAGTGTGTCATAGCACGTCAACAGTTCTCAGGAGGCATATTACTACAGCTGTTATAGTAGGAGCATGCAGTGCAATGGTATCAATGGACATCAATACATTAGCTCACATCACAGATTGTAATACCCTCTTGTAGTCATACTGTGCATCCACACCTCACTATAGCACATGTCAATGACAGCAACATTGTCAAGTCTACTGTTCACAGGGCTATAGGACATTTTTAGGCTAATGGACAACATTGCATGATATCCTAGACATTATTATACCATTCAAATAAAAATATCTATTATATCTATATTATGGAAGATAGTAAGACTATTGTGTATGTGTATATTTGTTGGATTGCATTACATCCTGCCACTGTCCATATAGTGCATGTGCACCTCACCATGACAGAATTAGCAATCACACATGCAGTGGTCTGAAGATGGCTTGCAGAAGCTCATGGAAGGACTCTACTTCATGATGTGTGTATTCATATTTCACATGAGAACATCCTCCACTTTTCTGCAGGAAGGATGTCATGTGGCCAGAGGAAATAGGATGCATGGGGCTACATGGAAGGTAGTGAAATGAAGAGCTATTCCAAAGATCATACAATGACAACAATGTACCACCAACCACACACACAGCAGCAGACTGGTCTGATTTTAACACGATACCTGTGTAGTCATAGAATATGAATGCCATGCAATGTCACAAGAGCAACACCAGATATGTCTGACTGTAATACTGTCATGTTGCACTTTATGAAGTATGATAGAATCATTGTATGCTGAAAATAATTTGTTGGGAGGAATGAGTATACAGCATGGATGTGCAGTCATACCTGTGTAAAATTGTCTGAAAAGTGATGGTTGTATGTATAGACATGCCAGTTGCCTGCTGTCAGACTAGATCACTTATATGTGTAGTTAAAGTAGCTTGTAAATACAGTAGTTAATATTACAGCCACAGCACATATTTGTCTTGAATACTGTCCGAATGCATGGTACACAGGATAACATAATCATTGTATATTACAACAAGATGTTCATGGAGGGTTGGACATAGCTGTGGACTCACATGTTATTCTAAAATTGTCACTATAGTTATTGCTGAATACATACATAGTTGACTGTAGTGAGAACAGAACTCCTATAACTATTTGCTGAGTACAATACTTAATACAAGCACTACAGCACAATTCTGTCTTTTATAGTGTTGGAGAATACTTTATAGCCAATGATATTAGCTGTGTCTGATAAGAAGAGGATGGTAATAGCATTGTCCCACATGCAGGCATAAAATGGTCTCTTGAATGTCAACCAATTAAACAAACACACACACACACACACACACACACACACACACACACACACACACACACACACACATACACACACATCAGTTGACTGCAGTAAAAACAGAACACCTACCTAAGTACACCAACATGATGCAAGTGCTACAGCACAAGTTTGACTTGGAGAGTGTCGGTCAACACTTTATAACTGACATCAGCAGTGTCTGGTGAGAAGAGGATGGTAATAGCAGTATCCTACATGCCGGTGTAAAATGGCCTCTTAAATGGCAACCAACTGAACACACACACACACACACACACACACACACACACACACACACACACACACACACACACACACACCAGTTGACTGCAATGAGACCAGAACCCCTACTTAAGTACACCAGCTAGAGAACTCAGTATTTAATGCATGCACCACGGGTCTATATTATATCAGCGAATGCTTAAAATAGCGAATGCTGTATAATCGACCCTAATGTATTGAAACACCAAAATGCTGAACACATGGATCAGTGATTTGTTTTCCCAGGGAAAAAAATCGCTGATCTGTAAATAAATAAATAAATAAATAAATAAAGCACAACACAAAATAAAGTGGGGGGCTTTGCCTCCCACACCCCCCTACATAAATGGCAAAGTCCCAAAAACATCCCAGTGTTTTTTTCCATGGGAAAAAATTGCTGTTCCGTGCTTTTGGGATTTTGCCATTTCAAGTAAACAGGGTCGATTAAACAGCATTCGCTATTTTAAGTGTTCGCTGATTTAATAGGAACCCTGCACCACAGCACAAGTCTGAATTCTGCTATGCTATAGGACAGTTTATAGTGGCTAACATTATCATTGGATGTTTGAGAGAAGATTTTGTGAAGCTGGAATTAAATGGCTGTGTAGGCAGGTATAACTGTTAAAATATTGGTACTCCATGGGATTATACTGATGACTCCAGGATACACAGTTATGCTCTTCTGACTAGACACACACACACACACACACACACACACACACACACACACACACACACACACACACACACACACACACACACACATCAGTTGACTGCAGTGATATCAGAGCCCCTACCTAACCAGGTATAACAGCTAGAGAACTCAGTACTTAACACAAGCACCACAGCACAAATCTGACTTTTACAATAATCCAGAACAATTTATAGTGGATGACATCATCACTGGATGTTTGAGAGAAGATTTTAGGAGGCCTGTATGAAATGGATAGCTAGCCATGTACGACTGGAAGATATTAAAGATCTGCATGTTACCAGATTGATGAGTGTGAGAAGTGTAGTATTTGCTGTTGTGTTTCCAATGTGCAAGCATGCCTTAAAATGACAGGTATATAAACTACATACAAACAGGCCCATACCTCTCAATTGTACAGATTTTCCCAGAATGTCCAGATTTGTGCCTGTTCCTCATAAAAGTTGTGGTTTTCTGGCAAATGTTAAAGATTTAAGTCACTAAATAATGACCAGCATTTGTGTTTCGGACTTTATATCCTTCAGAAAGTACATAATAAAGCAAACTCTGTTATTCTAGCAACTTTCTAAGTTTATAAGAGTAATATTTAAATTATGTCCCTATTTTTAGGCCTTTGTCCCCCCATTCTTTCTGGCTTTGTCCAGATTTCTTGCACTGAGAGGATGAGAGGCATGCAAACAGCTGTCTACATTACTACAAGTACTGGATAATCTGAATGTGTATTGTCAGTATAAAGATGTACATGGCATTTAAGAAAGCATTTTTTATTTATTTCTGTTGTGTTGTTGATATACTTGGGAACAAGTACTAAGAGACTAAGTTTCACGTGCATGGGTGTGGGTAACACATGGCTTCAGTGTAAATATAAGTTCTTTCCTTAAAAAGTGCCTTCACTTTGTTTGTGTTTTTACATATACTTTCATGGGATGAAGACTAGATGGAAAGTAAGCATCAGTAATGTATGCTATTGTGCACTTTCCATAGTGAACCACCAAGGAGCTGGTTTGTGTGATTGATGGCAAAGTATTTGCACGTGCAAGATACACATTTATACTACTTTCCCCATTTGCACGTAGTTAAGCTGCAAGCAAACACAGACCTCTTCTTCACTTATAACATCTGCTGCTTAGTTGTTTCTGTGGCAGCAGGTGTGACTGTATTGAGATATTTCTTTTTGAGCCCAGATGATAGGGGTTCAAATACAGGTGTATATAATAGTTTTAAATATGTATTTATAATGCAATGAAATAATTATTTATTCTACTTTCATGGTGTGTTACCTTAGCACAGTGTGTTTAAGCAGTATTTCATGGAGGTAGCCACACAACTGAAGAGTCATTCACTGTCACTTGGCATTGGTGCACAATACCAAACTCCACGCAAACACAGAGTGAAAAAAGTGAAGGGCTTCAAGTTTGTTTTTTTTCACTTATGTGTGAGGTGTATGATTCTATTTTTTTGACCAGACTAAAGGTGTTAAAATGGGTTAGATAGGAAAGTGGTGAAATGGGGGCCAAGCAGGGGAAGAACAAAGGGAAAGCAATATAAAAATGTGTAGGAGGGAGGTAGGAAAAAAGATAGCTATCCACTTCTTCAACCATGTAAAATGAAAATATCTATAGAATATTGGCTGAATTTGGACTGTCACCTCAGCAAAGAGGAGTGACAATGCAATTGTATAGCCAATTGAACTTTATTAGGAGTGTCGAGGAGACACCTGTGTGAAGATGAAAGCTATGTATGGGACTATATTTTTTATGGGACAGGTTTCCATTTTTTTTATTTTTTACTTTATTAGGAGAGGAATATTGGATAAGGGACATAGGTATTTCTGGGTCAGGTAAGTGGGGTAGGTGAGAAAGCAGATACAGATAAACAAGCCAAACAAGACAAGATACAGGGATGGTGATAGACACAGCAGTTTGGGGGACACCATGATTCGGAATAGGGAGAAGGCATTGTCAAACATGGGTACAGTTAGAATCTAGTTCTCACCTGCAGGACTGTCATCATTGTCCCCTTACTTTGATGGCTGTTGGAGTGCTTGACATCTCCTCCTATGGACCATAAAAGAGAACATCATCTCCATCTGGCATAGGCGTGCACCCAGAACAGTTCTGAAGAAGTCCCTTATGGGAAAAAGGCACTTAACTACTTTCTGTAGGTTTTGTAATAATAAAGTGCGGTAACAAAAGTTTTATTTGCTTGGGTTGTTGGGGGAACTCTCTCACAACAGTGTGATAGCATGATTTCACAGTTGCTGCACCATCTTTTGTTAACATAAATGCAGACTCCAGCTCCTCTGGCCTTTCCACACAGTGTATGTTTTCTGTCTGCATGAAACAGTGTAAAATTCCCTAAGTTCTAAATTCTCTAACTTCTGTTGAAATTATTATGCAATATTATTAAATTATTTTACTATATATTTGTTACTTGTGGCATCTGAAACTAAAACATCTGACTACAGTATTAGACTTGACTCCTGCATCTGGCTTGTGCTACAGACTGAAGCATGCAGTTTGTTTTTACAGTTAGGATAGGCATGCTTAATTTACTACTGCTGTATAGAAGAGCAAATACTTTAGTTAAAATAATAGTCATATTGTGCTACATACATACATTTTCTTCTCTCAGTGTCTCTAAATGCTCAGCATGGGCCTCCCTATTCACCATTATCTCTTGGTTTTTGGAGCTTTTCCCCCTGGGTCTCTGCTGAAAAAGAGCTCCTTGCCCAGTCAGACTAATCCAGTTAACAAATGTCAAATAATTAAATAAAATAAATGGCTGTGGAATAAAAAAGAAGAGAAAAAGAGAAGATCATTCAGCATGCCAGTCTTGCATATATGCAGCTGTCTATCTAGTCTTAATTCTCTGTATTGGTCTACTTACACATCTGTGGGATGTCAGTAGTCCTAAGCCCATCCAGTCACTGGCTGCGTGTATCCTGCTTGTGCCTTTTGAGGTCATTATGTAGTTGTGCCTACACTGTTCTCCAGTGTGTGGAATGCCAGTTGCACTGGAGAAAACCCTGGCCAGACTATTCCAAGCCTCAGACTTGTAATGGGAGATGGTATAGTCCCCCCTGCAAAAGCCTTCAGCTGTGGTGCTTATTCTGGACTCCTCAACACCCCACCTCTGCACCCTAAATTGAGCACCATCCTTTCTACCTCCAGACATGTCCAATCAGGGAAAACAGCAACAGATAATAGTGCTTTCTTGCCAATTCCTGTTATCACATTTACTGCTAGTTCACAAACCCGAACAATAATATCAACCACGTTTGCGCAATGTTAAATGGAGAGTAACAGTGCCAAACAGAGAGGAAAGCAGGTTTTGAAATAAGAAGCTTAATCTGACTGTTGACATTAATTGATGGGATGGTTGCTCCTGTAATTCTTCAGCACAGGTGATTTTTCATTGTTGCCACAAAAGAAGTGCTTGTTGGACATGCTTATGAATTAAATATAAATACACATGACAGAGTGATGGGTTAACCATGTATGTGTGTGTGACCTGACAAGCTCCTGGTTTATACATTCATGTGTGTTTGACTATCATTCAGGTCTGAAGGCTATCCAAGGCGAGAAAACACAATTATAATAACAGAAATATAATACTCATTAAACCCTCAGTCACACAAATAATTCATATGAGCTCCACTGCTCTACATACATATTGTTAATTATAGCTATGTTTAAAAATTTTTTATTTGTTTTTTAAAAGTGAATGGACAAGCATTACTAAAATTGTGATTGTGCTAGATTAGAACCCTGGCTCAAATGTACTGTGAGCATTAACTTATACCAGTTGCCACAGGTAAGTTTGGACTACAAGTCTATGTTTACAGTCATTACTGTGCACAATGCCCATTGCAACTGAGACCTTGTTTGTCAGAGCTGCTCATTATTTATACATATACATTAAAGAGTTGAGTGTTTAAACATGTATGTGTGTGACACTGCACTTCAGAAACTAAATGTGTAATTGTAGAACCATAATTCTACTGACACCCAAACTTATATATTTAATGTAAGCATATGATATCTTGTGCATGCTCAATGCACCTGTTGAAGGCAGTTATTTCTAAGTTTGATTATTTTTTTCATGTTCATTTTAATATAAAGCAAACTGGAACAACAGGAATAAAACTTTGTTCTTTGCTGGATTAGAACACAGGCTCACCTGTAGTGCAGCCCTACACTTACAACTTCTGTCACAGAAACAGTTAAGAAACATATATATATATATTTTAATTTTCATTATTAGGTATGTATATTGACTGCCTTGCAATACTGCTTAGCATGTTTGCATGGCAGCAAAAAATAGAGGATACAATGCATCCATTTTGAAATTGTCTACTGTCGATTTCCTCTCAGTGGGTTTGCAGAATAGAAAGCAAAGGTTGCAGCAATGTATCCTTTTTGAAATCGAGACTGTCTGCATCCTATCTGCAGGTGTTCTGTCTGCTTCATGTGTGGGCCATTAGTCCATGTTTGTACAAAGGTAAGTGATGCACAAACATGACAAGCAAAGCTCACCTTGTTTTATCTTTGTGAGCAGCGTTTATTGGGTTTCATCCTTAAAAGACAAATGTGGGTCTTGAACTGTAATCTACAGGAAGTATATATTGCATGGATACATAAATATTTTGTCTGATGCTCAGGATGCATAGCTGACTTAATGCTTAGTATATCTGTGTTGGTGTAATGCTGTTTTACAATTTGTATTGCCTTCTTATAGGTTTTTGTAATGTGTACATCCCTCAACCTATTAGAGCAAAAAAGTTGGACCAAACCATAAATAAAAGTAGGACAAAGGCCCAACAATGGGGAGAGTTTTAAAAAATGTGGTCTTACAAACTTAGACAGCTGATAGCCTAACAGGTTTTGTATTACTATCTTTATGTTTTTTCGGAAGGGTATGAAGTCTGAAAATGCAATGTGTGCCATTATTTTCTAACTTCACTCTTTAATGATTTGTCTGTACAAAAGTATGAGGCGAACCTGTGGCCATTCTTTGGAAATCTGCACATTTGAGGGATATGAATGTGCAAATCTTTGATGCATGAAGCCTATTAGTTGATACAGGACACATGTATTCACATAAGTCACTGCTGTCACATCTTGCTGTAATTTCTGTAAAAATCATCCACTTTATACTCACCTATATTACCAAGTAACAGTATGCAAAGATATGCCATTCATTTGTATTTTTAGACATTTATTTTTCTATTCTAGGTTCAACACTTACCTTGGAAATCCAGCAGTTGCAACAGTTTTAATTTGGGGCTGACTCTGTCTGATGCTAGCAGTACACAGCCCTTACATGGATAAGTAAATGTTGTGAGCATTGCCTGGCATAAATGTTACTGTATGTATCTGTGTAAAATGAAGATTTTAGCCCCTTAGGTGGTGAGCGTGTGTGCTATCTGTTGCCTATTGGCCAGTGCTAGGGCATATTGTGCACACCCATGTCTGCCTACACCCACAGTGGCTGCTTGTTCCCCCTCTGACTCTTCACCTGTATGTGGCTGTGGTGACCTTGCCAGTGGTGATGGGATGTGTAGGCCTTTCCCCTGGTATTCCTACTGAAGCTGTTTTCTCAGGATAATGCTGTGTAACATGGCACACACAGTGAATATTTCAGCACATGTACGAGATTGTACTGTAGGGCTCCCCCCCAGATGTATCTAGGCAGTGGAACTGCAACCTCAGCAGCCTAAACGCACACTCTATGATATTTCTTGTTTGAGCGTGTGCCTCATTATGGCATTCTTCAGCAGGTGTGTGTGCATTTCTGATGGGTGTCATCAGCCACAGTTCCAGTGCATCACCTGCATCTCCCAGTAAATGACCCTGTGGGATATCCCCCCCCCCCAGTAAATATCTCATGCAGTTGAGAGTTGTGACAGATATCTGAGTCATGATAACTGCCTGGGTTGCCAGCACACACATTCAGGATGATTCCCTTAGTATTATACATGACCTGACAGTTAATGGAGTTGAAGTCCTTTCCATTTATGTACACCTTCCCCAGGTGGAGCTTTGATTTCTACATGTGTACAGTCTATGTCTCCCAGGATTTCAGGGTAGTGTGCTGCAGTGTAGAACTCCTGCACATTCAGAACAAGTTCCTTATTGATGACAGGGATTATATGGATATATTTATATGGATATGTGAAATTTAGATAGCAGTCTCTGGGGTAAAATGTGCATGGAATTTGTTAACTAGTATGCTGGCAATGTCTACTGGATCTGAATAAGTGTTGTCATTGTGAATAAGATCAGAGAAATGTTTGCTGTTATTTATTAGTTTCCTAATGTAACTAAAGAATGACTTTTAATTCTCCTTACATCAGATGCTAACTTATGTTCATTGGCTGCTTTAGTAGCCCTAGTAGTACTTTCCTGTTTTTAATAATATTTTTGATAACATACTTGATATGAGGATTTGAACCAGTGTAGTATAATTAAAGATGTTTTTTCTTTTATTGTAAAGTTTATTTGTGTTGGTAGACCACCGAAGCAGTTTGTTTCTGAACTCTCCCATTATATTTTATCCTGATTGTGACTGCTAGCTCTGGACATTTATCAAGATGGTCACAGAGGTCCTTTATGAAATTTTCTGCTGTGGCAGTATGGGACTAAAGGAGTGAATCTGGAGATTTTGTTATAGAATTTGATGAGGTTAATCCATCTGAAATTCCTCAGTTCTAACATATTTAATGCCAGTGATTTAGAGATTTTGAAGGTAAAAGTCAAGAGTTTATGGTCAGACTTAGTTGGGAAGGGGATGCCAGGGGAATAGTGCATGAGCAGGCTATATTTAAAAGGACCAACTTGAAATATTATGACCTCTAGTCAGAGGCAGATCCAACACAAGGTGGCCAGTACTGGCTGGGGGCATGAATACTAAAAAAAAATGTCCACATCTCCCAGCCCCAACCACAATTACTTCGGTCCATGCTCCACTGCTCATACTGCTGTTTAGCTGACACATGACAGCTACAGGTATCTTTCATTGGCTTTGACACAAACGTAGAGCATGTGTGTGTGTGTGTGTGTGTGTGTGTGTGTGTGTGTGTGTGTGTGTGTGTGTGTGTGTGTGTGTGTGTGTGTGTGTGTGTGTGTGTGTGTGTGTGTGTGTGTGTGTGTGTGTGTGTGTGTGTGTGTGTGTGTGTGTGTGTGTGTGTGTGTGTGTGTGTGTGTGTGTGTGTGTGTGTGTGTGTGTGTGTGTGTGTGTGTGTGTGTGTGTGTGTGTGTGTGTGTGTGTGTGTGTGTGTGTGTGTGTGTGTGTGTGTGTGTGTGTGTGTGTGTGTGTGTGTGTGTGTGTGTGTGTGTGTGTGTGTGTGTGTGTGTGTGTGTGTGTGTGTGCGTGCTCATGGGTACGCATGCATGTGTGTCAATACCTGATTAATCTAATCTCAAAGGATTAATCGATAATTGAGAGCACAGATGACCTGCTCCTCAGAGGATTCACATGTCACCAATTTCCGGCTCATCAGAGGATTCACAGTTTACCTCAAAGTCAATCAGAAAAAAAATTCTGCTAATGCCATGCCAGCAACCAATAGTTTTTAATTGTTTAAAAAAGGCATGCACTTTGCCTCATATTTAAGTTCTGTCTTTTTTTCTATTCAGTTTGTTTGTCAAGTAAATCAACTTTTTAGGAGCAACCCAGGAACAGCATTGTCTGGGTAACTGACTTGCTCACAGTAACGCAGTGGGAAATGGCTTTTGCTGTCCATTTCTGATTTTGCTTCATATTTATGCTCTGTCCCTCATTATCTTTTTTTTCTGCTCAATCACAAAGGATTTCAGTTGGTCAATAATGCCAGTGAAAGTTTCATAGTTCTTACTGTTCAGAAAATGCACGCTCGTTCAATACCTGCTGCTTTCTTGATATTTTAAGTATATTAGAGTTGTCTGGCATTTAATGCTTTGAGCTGTTAATGAGCTACTTCCTGCAATCAAAAGTGCAGTAGTTGCCTTCTGATTAACTTTAAGCAAGTCACTTAACCAGACTGTGCTGCTGGGTCTACCCTGAAAAAGAGCACAAACAGCTAAAATAAAATAATATTTAAAATGTCATTCCCCCATTAGGTTAGGCTTTGCTCATAATCCCGCAAAAAGGCAAAAGTTAAAGTCACAGTAAATTTCATTGTCATTCAGACTCCACAACAAGTGCAATTGAATGAAATTATGTTACTCCAGGCTCTATGTGCAAACATGTAAGTTATGCAACAATTCAAATTACTACATTTAAACATTCCTACTACATGATACTTACTGTTTCACATATCAACAGACATTTACTAAGCTAAAGGGACACAGTATTATTGCACAAAATTCCACAGCTATTTCTTATTGCATGGGATTCTGTTGGCACTAGTGTAAGCCTGATCTAAGTCACAAAAACATTTCAGGCATTTTAGTCTGTTCAGTGTAAAATTTGTGCTTTCTGACAAGTTATTGTGGATTGTAGTCACTAACTAATGCCCAGTACATGAGTTTCAGACTTTGTAACCTTCAGAAAATGCTTGCTAATGCAAAGCTTGATACTCTACCAACTTTTTTAGTATATAAGAGAAATACTTAATATCTGTTCCTGATTTGGGGATTTTTATCTCTGATTCTCAAACTAATAACTTTATAGGAAGAAGGAAGTTGCAATGAGTGCACTGTATGGTTCTGAAAGGGTTTATATTAGATCACCGAATGCTTAGGTTAGTGAACGGTGATTAATCAACTCTATGTAAGCGAAAGCTTACAAAACTGAACTGTCAGAACAGCAATTTTTTTCCAAGGGAAAAAAAAGCTGTTCCAACAAAAAAAAAGAAAGACAAGAAAACACTTTAATACATGATATTAAGTAGGGGGCTTAGCCCCCCACATCCCTGATGTGGGGGGCTGTGCCCCCCACCCCCCTACTTAAATATACCAACTCCGAGACTGCACTACAGTGCCGAAAACGGCAATCTACTGAAGCAGCCAAGCAAATTCTTTCCCAGGGAAAGAATTTGCTTACATGCTGCTGCAATATTTTGCTGTTTCGGCATTTACAGCTTAATCAAGTCACATTCGCTAACATGCGTCTTCGGTCAGCTGATAGGAACCCTTCTGATAGCAGCAATCTTTGATACTTTTCTGGGCTATTTATTTATTTATTCATTCATTTGACCTCAAGCAGATAACTGAGATGTACAGTCATATAGTAGTTACTATTGATGGTTTGTGAGTGTGTGTGTGTGTAGGACATAGTTCTCAAATGTCTCTGATCTTTTCCCTCATTTTGTGGTCTGTTCCTCATATAACTTGTGACTTTATGGTAAAGTGTTGTAGACTGTAGTCAATAAAAATCTGACAAACACATGAGTCTCAGACTCTCCAGAAATGCTTGTTAATGCAAAGCCTGTTATACTAGCAACTTTCTAAGTATATATGATTGATATTTAAAAAGTGTTCCTAATTTACCGTTTTTAATTTTTGAGCTAAGAGGTTGGGAGGGTATTGAAGGGCTACAATGTGTTACAACAAATGGTTGTTACAGTAGTGAACTGAAATGCATGTCTAAGTTTTAATTCACATATTTCATTTGAAGCTAATATCTGAGGTGTGTATATATATATATATATATATATATATATATATATATATATATATATTCATATAAGGAGCTGCAAATGATGGTCAAATCTGCGTGTGTGTGTGTGTGTGTGTGTGTGTGTGTGTGTGTGTGTGTGTGTGTGTGTGTGTGTGTGTGTGTGTGTGTGTGTGTGTGTGTGTGTGTGTGTGTGTGTATAAATACTTGGTTCCCTGTATCACAGATTGCAGTAAACAAGAGCATAATGAGCCACATTCTTTAGCTATGATCCTTTATTTTTCTTGTTTATTTGGCTATTGACAGTCTGATTATTATTTTGCTGTGGACAATATGAAGTCTACAAGTTTAGTGTTAATATTCTGACTATGAATGCATTTTTAATTTAACTTGTTTTTTTATGTACTTACACTGAGCAAGAGATTTTTATCTGTGATCATAATACAA
This sequence comes from Protopterus annectens, assembly GCF_019279795.1. NCBI lineage: Eukaryota > Metazoa > Chordata > Ceratodontiformes > Protopteridae > Protopterus > Protopterus annectens. Next base: position 566,533,377 of record NC_056730.1, read on the forward strand.
TGACTATCCTACCTAAGGATACCAAGTGTTAAAACACTGACAATAAATGAGTGACAAGTAGGCTGACCTTTGGTTTTATTTTCAGTGATCTGGGAAATGTAGAATTACACAGCATAGCTATATGAGCTAAGTTTGATGGGATGTAAGTTAGTGAATATTCTTAAGAGGTATACACTTCTTCTGGCTTTTTCCCAGTTATGGTCGCCACAGCAGATCACCTGTCTGCTCATGATTGGCAGTGGAGTTTTACAATGTCAAGTTGCCAGCCTGGTGCCCAACCTTCCACAGAAGGCACACACATTCACACCTAGGGCCAATTTAGAGTGTCCAATTCACCTACAACATGTCTTTGGGAGGTGGGAGGAAATTGGAGCACACGGAGGAAACCCACGTGACTACAAGGAGGACATGCAGACTCCACACAGAAGGCACCCCAGCAGAGGATCGAACCAGAGGACCTCTTGCTGTAAGGCAACAACACTAACCACTGCACCACCGTGGCCGCCCTTTAAGAGGTATACACTGAGTATACTAAATAAACTACTTCTTTGTAATCGAAATGATTTAAGGAGGGAAATACACTGCAGGCTATTAATAAGAAGTAAGAAAGTTAAGAAGATTAAGGGATAATAGGCAACACAGAATAAATGGGGAGATTTAAGGAGGAAAACTACTGCAATTATCAAACAGGAACTAAGGAATAATGTGATTAGATAATTCTGGCTGGGTGATGTCTGGCTGGTACTGCTCTGTGAGCTTCTGAGCCACAAAGAGCAGCTATGGGATAAGTGGACAGGACAGTGATCCAAGTGTTCACTGAGGCTCGTGGCACAGCTAAAGGCAGCTGTGGGAACTTTCATTTAATAATAGAATCCCTGACAGATAAGGGCAGGGTGAGGGTGGAGACAGAATACAGATGGAGGTCAAGATGCCTTTGTCTGAACACACCAACCAATCACAATCCATTGTAATTTCCCTTAGTGGGAAGCATATGCATTGAACAAGCCTGGCTTTATTCCTTCTGCCACCAAAAAAAAATGACAACGAACTATGTCTGAGCTAGGCCACTGAATGCAACTACAAAACAAAGCAGACTAAATCAGTATACTCTAAATAAATAAGCAGTCTCAAGCAAAAAATGTAACTTGTCCCAGATGGTCTCTGCTTCTAGCAGAGTCAGATCTGGTTTGTACTGGTCAGAATCACAGAACATTATAATTTATTAATCTTTAGAGTGTGGCAAGTGCTTTATGCAGTTAAAATAACCTAACTGTAAAATAATAATTCTCAAAATATCTTACTAAGGAAATCATTCTTCTTGATATTAGGCATTAAGGGTATTTGGCAGTAATCCCATTCTTAGGCCATCTTAACTTCATTGCAGAACTGTAGAAAAATGGTGCATTAATCCAGCTTCACCAGGTAATCAGTAAACATTGCACTGAGACATTTCATTCAATCTAAGCTAGGATTTTCATTCTAGAAACGTAAGTTGTCTGTTCAGTCTTAAATTGTTCATTTATTCATTGCTGTTACGACTGCAGTTCTGAGTATAATAGTCTTGCTATGACCTCTGGAGCTCAGTATAAACATGTTAACTTACAATATCCAAGGTCTTTTATTCTGCCCTGATACTGCAGATCATGAGTTTGACCTGGCGAGATATCAAAGATGAACCATTAAGCTTTAATCATCGTTTAGACATTAACTTTCTTGGAATTTTCATGTTGCAGAAAATACATTTTTGGGAGGTCTGTAAGATGCAGCAGGCCAGTATTTTTGCTTATATTAAGCACAGTGTTAATGTGAAGATTCAAACATTTGTTTCCAAAACATTGCGAAGTTAACATTATATCTTTAAAATGTTTGTCTACCCATGAATCAAAACAATAATGTGTGCACGGATTTTGAACAAATTGCTTTAATATGCAATTAGGAAAAATGTGAAAACTGCATTTTTTGCGATGGATGGGAGGCTTCCACATCTAAGGGTGAAGGCTATGACCAATAGATCTGTTTCCTTATATGGGGTAGTATAATGGTTAAGCTGTTAACATCACAGACACAAGATGCAAGGTTTGATTCTTATCTTTAGAAAGGAAATTGGCTAGGCTTAAAATGGCCCACAAAGTAGCTAGCATAGTCTGCTGCACTTAGAGATGAGGAGAAATCTCCCCTTCATTGCAGTGACCCCATTGATGAAATGGCCCATCGACACAATACAGAAAATAAGTCACAAACTGCAGTTTCATGTAATGGGATAGTACCACTTTGGAACATATAGGTTCACAGTTAAACCACCATCCCAATGAGTAATGAGGCATTCCCAGTATATTACTACTGCTTCTGTATCCCCACGGATATACCCTGCGGATTTAGTTCGTCCCTAGGGTAACATCTGACCAGTAAACAGATATCAATTACTTAAACAGCTTCAGTGATCATTTAAACTGATATTCAGTGATTTGGATTGAATTAATTGAGGCACATACACTTGTCTGACAACAAGCCAGCATTAATTCGTCACATTTTCACTTATCTGTGAAGTGAGACTAACAATAGAATAAATGAGAAATGCATCTAATGAGAACTAAAACACATGGTGAGCACGGCAGCCTCTACATTCTTGTTAATCATGGTATGGGGCTGTTGAATGCAGGGCTAAAATGTAGAGGCATAGAAGGACTGTGGCTCCAGTGTTGAACTGGAAGGACCCATCAATGAGGACATGCTGTTATAACACAGGTAACATACAGAGCTAGTCTGTATAAAAGAGATATATAGCTCACATAAGCCATTATGAAAACACTTTCATTCAACTGAAGCTAAACATTTTAAAACACATTTCCATATTTATGGTCTTCTGTGTTGTTTTATAAAGCCAGTGACATTGCTTCTGTAGAAAATTCATAATGCATTGTGGTATAGTGACCTGGCATTGGTGTGCAGTAGTCAGATTTGTAAGCAGAAGATAAACAAATTTCCTTTGATCAGAATCCCAAAATGGTTCCCTGTTTTGGAGGGATTCATTGAACTAGAATATGATTCTCCTGCAAAACGCCTATTTCTGCAACCTTTCTTTCAAGGATTTTTCATTTTTTGAAGTACAGTACTCTGCATTATAACTGACCTTCTCACTTCATCACCCTCCTATACTCAACCTGCCAGAAATTCTGCCATACTACTGAGAGGAGGGATGGCTAACAAGTCATCATGACTCTGCACTGCAGAAGTTAGACCCTGTATCATCAAATGAGTTAGAATTTGGTCCAATGAACTATTATGTCAGGATATGCCCAGCACCAAGGAAAAGCAATCACTCAGTTCAGTCACTGACAGCACATTTATTTCACTGCTAGTGCTGCATGCAATAAATAAGTAAAACTGTAAGGCTTCATGTTGGCTTATCAGTGTACAGCTCTGTGAATCCTAATGAATCAAATCCAAATCATTGTATACCACTTTCAGAAATTACCAAAACAGCTTTTCATTGCAGGGAGCAACTCCCCACACAGGAAGATGGCCCCCACACTTCCCAACTTATATGTACTAACTTCACAGTCACATGGCATTGGGGAGGGGCAATGTCAATGACTGATGGTTACTGCTAAGAACACGTTACAAAGAATTTTAAGTACTAACATATTATATCATACAGATCTTCTCATCAGGCTTATTACAGTCATATGAGTTTGCTAGACCTCGCTTATGTGTCAAGCCAACATGAGAGTTAAAAAATATCAGTCCATATCTCACCCGTTTTACACAGCATGCTGGCACAGAATGAAGGAATACCACTGAAGACCTCATGCAGAACCATGTAAAATGAGCAGCCTGTACCATGTAGAACAGGTATGCAGTAAGCACAGGATCCACACAAGTCTTAGTGCCACAGCCAACAGTCTTCCTTACTGAAAATTATATAGGAGCAGTATATGGTTGCATTGCCATTTATATGTATTAACAGAAGGGGTGGTAGGGGCAATGGTTAACGATAATGTTACAATAAGGTATAGTAAACAGTACAGTACAGTACTTCTTGTCTGGGAAAAATATCCCCCAAGAGATCCATGACTTTAGGTAAACAATCCACTTGCCCTGGGAAAAAAATGGAGTCTACAAACAGACCATGCCACGAAACTCCTTCAGAGACAGAGATTCCAGTTATGTATTCGGTCCATGTCCCAAATGAAGAGCTAAGTATGCCTGATGAATTAAGCAAAGTCAGAGATCCCCAAGTAGGTACAGCTTGCAACAGGGTAACTGAAGAAGATAACAAAATATGATGCATACTATATACACTATAATCGATTAAAATTAATTAATAACAATATTGGTAAGTTAAAAGCAAAGTGATGGTTAGTTTAAAAGGATCCCCTGTGAAATTAGGAAGTCATACTGCAAGCAAACATAACACTTGACTCAAACTCCCTGAACAAATAGCCACAGAATGTTCAGAAAAAAATCACTAAAACAGGTTTCCTTTGCAGGATGTAAGTTCCCCAGCATCACAATCACTTATATATATATATATATATATATATATATATATATATATATATATATATATATATACATACACACATACACACACACACACACACACACACACACACACACACACACACACACACACACACACATTGCAGGGCACCAGGAGAAAGAGAAAAACCACATTGAGGATGAAAAACAGCTTACACAACTGTAATCCTGCAGTAGAGCTCTAGCAGAGCTGATGCAATTTGTATGGGGGATCTATATTTCAACAAATGTAGAACTCCCAGTAAATGCACAATAAAATAAAAACATAATTAAATATGAATACCATATAATCATATCTCTGAACCTTTTAGAGCAAGAAATCTGGACAAAGCCATAAATAATGGGGGGACAAAGGCCCAAAAATAAGGATATTTTTAAAATATTCTTGTACAATTTTAAAAAGTGGATAGAATAACAGGTTTTACATTAGCATGAATTTTCTGAAGGGTATGAAGTCTGAAACTCTAATGTCTGTCATTATTTTCTGACTTTGCAAGTCTTCAATGATTTCACAATGATTTCCTAGAAAAACACAATTTTGTGAAAAACAAACCAAAAATATGAGGCAAAAATCTAGATATTTTGCGAACATCTGTACAGTTGAAAGGTATGCTTCCAATGTAATTACATTTTAAACTGGCATAAACATGGTACTGCTGTGGGGCTAGATTTTGGCCTTTTCTATGCTAACATGGTAACATAGTAACTTGAACTAGAAAACATTTACACAAACAGTTATTAAAAGATTAATAACGTTAAGCAGTATTGCAATGCGCGTGATTTGTTATTTATTTGTTTTGGCACTGTTGATGAAATTTTGGGCCTACTTCAAACAACCAAGTCTTATGCACTCAAAGATCTCTCAGCTAGTGACTAAGGTGTCTTGTAGCTTAAGATCACTATCTCAAAGCCAGGGACTCAGGTGTCTTGTAGTTTTCATAGACTGCTGTTCATACTCAATCTCAAATATGTTCGACGAAGTGCATCAGCCATGCAGATAGAGTGGATCTGCCACAACTTGCCCAAATACATAGCCACATTCTAACAAGGTAAGTGCTGCTGTAGTGGAAAGAAGTGGGAGGGGGTGGGAGTGTAGTTTAGAGTTTCAGGGAGTGATTGGGTGGAGGATTTAGGTATTGGGTGTGTTAGGGGAGTTCTAGGGTTAGGGAGAGGAGGGAGGGAGGGGAGTTTTAGGTTTAGGGAGTAGGAGGGGAGGTTAGGGTTAGGGAGCAATTGCAGAGTTTAGGTTTAGAGAGAAGTAAATTTTTAGGTTTATTGAGCAATTGGGTACTTTAAGGTTAGGGAGAGAAGAGCAGAATTGTTAGATTTAGGGAGAGGTTATGGAATTTAGGTTAGGGAGGTGGATTGCAGTTTAACATTTAGAATTTGGGTTAGGGGCAGGATGAGAGTTTTAGAGTTAGAGTTAGGGTACAGGTACAGCTATGCAGTTTAGTACAGTTGGTTGGTGGGTGGCTAGTGGCAGTTAGGGCAATTGACATTTAGTGCAAGTGGCAGCAGTCAAGTATTTCATGATTTACTACCATGCAGGCACTTGTAGTAGACTCAAAATGTAATATTTTTGGGGATATTTCTGACATCAGTTTCAATTATTTTGATTTTTCATTTAAATATAATGTTGACATGACTAATACTGATCATTAGGATTTAAATCCTTATGGTGTAAGACTGCAAAATCTGTCTAAGTGTGTAAAGTATATGCCAACAAATTTTATAATGAAGCCAAAAAAAATAATAAGGGACCCAGAACCAACAATTGTGGGACTCCATAATTTGTATAAAGAATAAGGCATTGCTGATTTTACTTGTGCAATATGTTTATAGAGATAATTACAGACACACAAACAGAATTTAGGTAATCATCTCAGTAGCTTCAACTGCTGAACAGGCAGTTTCACCGTCAAAGGGAGTAACATTATTTTTTGAGAGCAACAGAAAATAAGCTGGCTGAGATATCCTTACTTCATGGCTGCTGTAATGCCTTTGACCACTGATAAGAGTTATTTCATTGTAGTATAGGAAGTTTTAAATCTGTTTTGCTACTCATAATCTGTATGTAGCTGTGTGATCTTTAAGATGTGTGGCAATGACCTAATCCAACATCATTAACTGGGAAGGAAGTAATTTGTCCTAAATCTGTGACAGTGCAGAGTAAAGGCAATTATATGTCTAACCCTCTGTGTTTATATTATGTCATATTCTTGTAGATACGTTTTCCTGAAATTTTGTTGATTCACTCAAAGTGAGTAAAAGTTTCTCCTGTGTTCTGTCTTTTGCATTCTTTTCAGAAAGAGGAAACCACTCAATGAGTAACCACAGGCATAATCCAAAGGAAAAATAATCAGAAACATCAAAAATGTATGTTATGTAGCATCTCATGCTGACTGTATTCCATTTTTAATTCCCCCAAATCTCTTTCTGTCTTCTCTATGTCATTGCAGAGAGGACTCCAGAAGTACAGAATGTACCTCAAATGAGGTTTCACAGGCTGTCTAAACAGAGTGATGACCACTCCTTTTTTTCTGCTTGTGATCCTTCTTCGATTCTATATCAGTATTTCGCTGACCTCCTTGTTTCCTTCTTACACGGTTTATTCAACTTTGAGTTATCTAGTATGGTTAATGACAGGTTTGTTTATGCTTCTGTTGTTTGTGGGTACCTACACCCCATCGCATACTCTACTCTGTTTTTCCCCTACATGCCTTGTTTCCATGTTTTTGCACCCATACTTCTCAGTTGCTATGAATTATGCATTGTGCTATGATTTTTGCCCTCACTTTTAGTGCTATTCCTCCTAAACTTACTATCTTCTTCAAAAATTTTATTTATTTATTATTCGGGAAAGTCTGACTTGGAACAAAGCCGATTTTCAGGAGAGGCCTGGGGAGAAATGCTCCAGATGCATGTCTTTGTAATGTGGGAGGAAACCGGAGCACCTGGAGGAAACCCACACGAATGCAGGGAGGACATGCAGACTCTACACAGAAGGCACCCCAGCTGAGCATCGAACTGGAGAACCTCTTGCTATGAGGCGACAATGCTACTGCTGCACTGCTGTACCATTCATATAAGTCATGCAAGTCATTTTATGGGTACATAAGTTACAAAATATCTAAATCAAGCCTATGTAATGCCTTTATATTACTGTATGGGTTTTTGAATCAGATCACCTCTTATTTTAAAAAATAGAAACATGCGCCTTGTTTTCACTCTCTGGGATGATTTATAAAGATCAATGCTCTGGGTTTTAATTCTTAGAGGTTGATATAAATGTTTAAATCACACATATGCTGCAAAATTTCTAAGAATTCTTCCAGTATTGTAAAATTTCTTTTCATCCTTTCTGCATTACATCACCCAACCCTTGTATAATACCATCGTATAGTTCTTTGTTGAGAAGGAAGCAAGATAGATGATGTGTAGCAGCACTGAAAATATCTCTACAATAAGAAACAGACATTAAATTTGTCTTTTTTGAAGTCTTACTAAGAAGATCGTTCACAAAATTGTGAGTAAATTCTAATATTTTCTAGTCACAAACCTTCCCATTGCCTTACTCTTGGAAGATATGTCAAATGAGCTCCTCAAATCCCTCCTAAACTGATATGGGATTAAAAAAAGACTTTCATCAGGTTTTGTCTTCTATGCAAGAAGTCATACTGAAAATAGATAATTTTGGACTCAATTAAATAAAAATACAGATCAACAGCTTAAAACAAACTTAAATGTTAAAATCTATGATAAATAAACAAGAATACTCTTTTTCCCAAAAATACTGTAACATATTATAATGCACATAAAACCCCAAATTATATTTTTGTAAACTTTCACAAACAAATGTTCATATCTTAAAAACTGTAAAACCTCAGCGTATACTGTTAGAACATTTTTGTTAACCAGGCATACGCTTTCAAATGACAGCAAAGCATTTTTATACAAGTGCATGTTTGTGTGTGTGTGTGTGTGTGTGTGTGTGTGTGTGTGTGTGTGTGTGTGTGTGTGTGTGTGTGTGTGTGTGTGTGTGTGTGTGTGTGTGTGTGTGTGTGAGCTACTTGGGCAGGGACACAAAGCACTGGTTGGACAGAGAGAGTGCTGAGAGGACTTGGCTTGGAACCCTTGGAAGATCAATCAATTGCCCCTTTCTTCCCTCTCAGAGCCGGTTTCTGCATCCATAGCCAAAAAAAGAACTAATAATAGTAAAAAAGAGGCAAATTGGCAGCTGGCTGGTTTTGACTCCTTGGTACCTTGAATCTATTTCTTGGTGTTTGTTGGGTGCCAATTTGCCTCTTTTTTTTACGTTTATTAGTTCTTTTTTTGGCTATGGATGGAGAAACCGGCTCTGAGAGGGAAGAAAGGGTCGTGAAAAATGACGTTGGACAAGCGAGAAAGCTGATTGGTCAGCTTTCACAACTGATTGATCTTCTCACCCCTCTAAGCCAATTGATGGTGGAAGTGATTAGTGGGGCACAGAGAGGGTGTAACCAGGAAGCCCTGCTTCAAAATACATCTGGACAGCGCGAAAATACCAGAAATAAAAATGGGATTAACAAAACGGACTGTACTAGTACTGGTAAGTGGAATGGGGCTATGGAAAATGAATTTTTACAGATACCAGCTGCTCTTAGGTCTGAACTGGACACTAATGAAAGACATGAACTATCTTTGCCTCCAGGAAAAAAAAACATAGGACTTATGCTGCTGCTTTGAGTGCTGAGAGACTGGAGTTAAAAGACTGGTTACAAGCAAGCTTCACATCTAAGTTTAAAGACAATCTAGGTACAAATTTACAAGTGACTGATTCATATAAGGTTAAGATAGATAAACTTTCTAAGCTTATGTTAAAATTTAGAACACTCAGCATTGAACATTCATATTTAAAACAGTGTATTTTAGAGGAGATTGTACCTAAGGGTTTAAGGATATACAAATATCCTAACAATGTAATAGATGGAAGTGCATATCGTAAGAAATTATTGGAAATATTCAACAGATGTGGACTAGATGTTTTAAAAGCTATGGTAAAAGAAAATGAGAGACAGAAAGAAGTTATTCACAGTGAAATACTAAATGAACAGATAAAAGCTGACCTGATTTTTACTATTCCTTCTGAAAAGGAAAACTATTTTAGCATTAGGGAGGATGTTAATTTTAAATGTGATGAATTAATAAGAAGAAAGATAAAGAAAATGGAGAGGGACATCAATGAATATAAAAATAATATTAGCTACCCTAGACCTAAATCATGACAGTTAAATGAATTAGATAATTTCCCTGAGGGTGAGCCTTTGAGAAGGTCAGAAAGAATCAGAAATAAAAATGGCAACTATCATCCACAGCAAAATTTTCAGAGAGGGGAAAAAGGGGGAAGGGGGAGGTATTAAATATTATGAATACACCCCACCCCAATTTGGATGAACATAATGACTCCATCAAGCAGGATGAAGTTAACAAATACAAATACGTAAAAAATGGTTATAACATTTATAGCTTTAGTAAGGTAGATTTGCAAGATGAAAATTTTAGCCTGCTTTCTAAAGGAATGAAATTCATACCTTTGAAAACAGGTGACAACAAAAACCCTTATAGAAGTCAAACTTTTCATAAGAAAAATAAATCTTGATTTACTATTAGATCAAGATAATAACACACACAAGGAAATTAAAAGGATGAGTACCTTTAATCCACCTCTTCACCCCCAGATTAAAAACTTTGAGCCTATCATAGAAGGGGATATAAGAAATGCTGTTTCTAAGGTTTAATATAATGCCAACATTAATTCTAAAGAAAGATTGGCTTTAGAAGAGTTTAGAGCTGATAGAGACACTAGAGTAATGAAGCCCAACAAAGGGGGAGGTACTGTATTGACGGATACTCTGATTTATGAGGGTAAAATGAACAAAATCACAAAATGAACAAAATGCTAATGGATACTGATAAGTATGAAACTGTGTCAAGAAATGAAGTAAATATAGCTTATAATAGTGTAGACACAACCCTTTCAGATATGCTATTGGAAGGGCTGGTAGATGTTAACACCTATAATTACTTGAGGGTAGAAAATGTATTTTATTCATTATTAAAATCAGTTTATGGACTCTGCTGGCTGGTTTTGACTCCTTGGTACCTTGGAACTGTTTCTTGGTATTTGTTGGGTGCTAATTTGCCTCTTTTTTATGATACTTAGTTAAAGAAGCCAAACCCTGATGAAGTTCTGGATACTATAAGGCAGCATGGATGTGAACTGAAAGTATACAAAAAAGGAGTGAGTTATCTTATTAGAAGAAGAAAATAAACTGTTAAAAATCCCTCACTGAGACATTAAGCTATTGATTGGATCCATCTCTATCTAGCCTGCAGTATCCAGCACAGAACTACAAGCACCCAGGGATTTTTACAAAAGACTGGTAGATGTGTGGAAAGCACTGAACTGTGTTTAAACAAACTTTTCAAAAAGCTTTTATTTCAATTCTGCTTAAATATTTAAGTTGCCCTTATAGTGTCCTGTGTAGTGATATGTCTTTGTACTTTCTGCATTTTTTCATGTTTGTTTATATTTTTTTACTTAGTTCTGGCACATTAGTCTTGCAGCTTAAGTTGCAGTTATGAGAAGATTGTGCTTCTACATTATGCTACACTTCTGTCTCCACAAGTAGAATTACTTGTAAAAGATAGCCATTTGTATTTTAAACTCTGCTGGACATCAGTCTTGTAGTTTCATTCACAACTGTGGCAGAACTGTGGACTACTGCCAGATATGAGCCTTATTTAGTCATTTACTACTGTGTTTTCCATAAACAGTGTTACTGGTAAGTTTCTGCATAGTCTGGTGCCTTAAACTGTAGTAGAAATCAGTAGTAAGAGCATCATGTTTTTTTCTGCTCCATGATTTGCACTTCACTGCTTTTCAGGTGTTGATATTCTAGTTTTGATCCTAGAGTTTTATATTCTGCCAAATTGCACTCCAATGCCTTTCTGTTCCACAGTTCTTTGGGTCTGCTCCCCGAGACATTAAGCTAAAGTTTTGAAATTCTTAGCCTGCAACTCAGAGAAGCTGCATTCCAGTGTCTTTGTATTCCACTGTTCTTGATGTCCCCCCACCCCCGGGACATTTAAGCTAAAACTTCTGAACTGAAAGAACTCCAATATTGGCTGTACTTGCTTGGATTTCTCTCTAGCTAACCTGATTCTTCCTTGAACTTTTTCCTAACCATCCCACACATTTCCTATTGTGGTTTTCTAAGGCTGTGCCTGTTGCATCTGACCATTACTGTAATCTGATTTCCAAAGTCCCTCCTTCCTGTCTTTCATTGTTATTGTCTGTTATATAAGCTATTTAAGTACTCTTATCACCTATTGTTTTCTATAGATCCATTCTAGAAAGCCAATTTCCCTATAAAATAGTCTATAAAACTGTACCCTGTAAAGCAGTACAAACATAAAGTCCTTAAAGCAAGCAAAACACTTCCCAGATTTCTCATCAAAGGGAACTCCAAGGTAAGACATACTGATGCCCCTCTACCCAGGCTGAACAAGCAGAAGATAATGGTTAGTTGCTTAACTTGAGCAGGGATTCACAAAATCATACATGCACTCAAGTTATTGGACCATAGGTACCAGTATGATTCCATCATAGTTCAGGTAGGTGTAAATGACCTGAGATGTACCTCCCTGGACTATATGAACAGAGTGACATTATGGAGCTCTCAGACTATGTGTCTGAGGCTGGTGTGAGCCTAGCATTGAGCAGCATATTACCATCACTGAGGATGATGCCACAATATGAGTAAAACAATTATTGTTTTCAACAATTGGCAGTATTTCTGGTATCAGTATAAGGGGATCCAGTATTTGTCAGCTTGGGAGGACATGCTTAACATACTACATTGCTTTGCCAAAGATGGATCTGCACCTGTCTCCTCTAGAATTTCAAATACTGGCTAAAACTTTATCCACTCCATAATGCCTTTTTTTAGGCAACTCTGAATTGACAAACCTACCAAAATAGCAAGATCAACTCAAATGAACCTCAAGGTATAACTGCTCAGTGCCAAGAGCCTAAAACAAAATACATTCCCTCCAAGCTCTCCTCATACTCAAGAATATAGACATCTGTGCGGTTACTGAGACATGGTTTAGAGCAGCAGTGAGCACCACAGAAGTGCAAGGTTTCAGTGCCTTCCACACTTTTAGACCAGTAGCTGCACAGACAAGGGCTAAAGGTGGAGGTGTCTCAATATACATCAATAACAAGTATACCTCTAGGTTGGTCAAACAGAATGAAGCACTGGAGTGCCTCCATGCACCAATCATGATAAACAGAATACATTACTATATCCTAACCAGCTATGGGTCACTCTCCATGTCCCAAGAAGCTCAAAATGCATACTTGCACCTACTGGAGACATTACCATTCAACCTAATGCCCTACTCATGGGAGACTTTAGTTAACCCTCTATAGACTGAGAATCCTATAAGGTCTCAAATCTACAAGCACAGAAATTCCAGGACTTCATAAATGCAAACAGCCTTGACCAAATAGTGAAAACACCCATTGGAGGATCCAACACACTGGACCTCGTAGTCACAAATATGGGAGAATGTTCCACTTCCTCACCCCAATGTGTCATCCTCCCAGATAAAGTCTGACCATAAAGCTGTCTGCTTCAAAATCAAAATCAGCACTGTAACCCCAGTAAGACCAGTAACAGTTAGGAACTGTTCCAAGGCAGACCATCTTTCATTAAGTGATGATTTGTCAAAATTCAATGCCCCTCCAAATCCTGAGAACACAGCTGCTTACACTGGATTTCTCTCAGAAACTCTGTATAATCATGTCAATGGCTGCATAGAGGCTGCTGTACCTACCAGAAGCAAGCCCATAACTAGCCCAGAAACAATCCACCCTGGTGGCATCCCAAATTAAACAGGATATACAACCAAAGGAAAAAAAAATTATGGCAAAAATCAGGAAGGGTAATTATAATCCAGATAAAACCTCTCTTATCAAACTAAATAGGCAACTAAGGGGGCTAATTAGGTCAAACATAGTCAACTTTGAGGTTAAGATAGCCTCACAGGAGAAAGATAACCATAAGGCCTTTTTCAGCTATGTCAGTAATCTCAAGGGCAGCACACAGCAATGTGCTGAACTGGTGGTTAATGGTGCCACAATCACAAAGCCTGGTGATATAACAAACTTGATAGTGGACAAATTCAGTTCCAAGTTTACCCCCTCACCCTCAAACATTCCCCAAGAAATAACCTCAAATGTAACCCCGCCAACTATAACTAGAGAGCAGGTACTGGCTGCAATCACTAAAGCCAAGAACACAGCCTGGATGGTCACGGATAATATCTCAGGATGCCGTTTTCTTTACCTGTGGTGTCACTATTTAACTATAGTCTTAAAACAGGCTTTGTGTCATGAGACTGGAGGACTGTGATGGTCATCTCCCTTCATGAGGAAGGGCTTTCAACAGATCCTGGAAACTACAGACCCATTAGTCTGAGTAGTCTTATTTGCAAAGCCATGGAAAAAATTAACATGGAAATTATAAACAAGGACATAAGAGACCTCCAGATATTGGATCCATCCCAGTTTGGCCTTGTCAGAGGAAGGTCATGCTTACTGAACCTAGTGGACTTCTTTGAAAAGATCACTAAGGCAATGGATGAGGGGAAAGTGGTTCTTACTGCCTGCCTAGATCTAGCTAAAGCATTTGATACAATACATCACTCTGGTATTGTCACCAGACTTACAGAACTAGACATAAACGCCTTTATATCATGCTTGATACATAGCTGGCTCAGGGATAGGATCCAAGAGGTTAAGATTAGTAAGGTCACCTCCACAAAGAGACCATTCACCAGTTGAGTCCTTCAGGTCTCTGTGCTGGGCCTGCTCCTCTTTGGCTTCTACTTCTCAGAGGTCAAAGCCAATGGCAAAGCCCTCTGACTGGCCAAATTTGCAGATGATTGCAAACTGGGAGCTGTCATTGAATCCCCACAAAATGATCACATCCTTCAGGAAGGTGAAATGCAGGCAAATGCTTGGTGCCAAGGCCATGGCCTAAAATGCAATGCCAGGAAAGGCATTATAGTACCTTTTGGGAAGTCAGCCACCCTAAATTACTATGTCATCAACAAAACACCCCTAAAATTTAACTCACTAGCCAGGGATCTGGGAACTCATATAGATAGTACCCCAGCCTTCAATCAAAATGTGTCCAGAGTAGTAATAAAATCCTTTTATGTTGCTCAACTTATAAGCAAGGAAATGGCATCTATGTGCAGAGAGGCCATTGTACCACTGTACTCATCCCTCATCAGACCCATCATAGAGTATAATGCCCTGTTTGGTATGTACCTGACCAGACTCATGCAGCAACTGGAATGTCCACAAAGGTTCCATACAAAAAGAATACAGGGAGCAAACACAATGTCCTATGTTGCTTGCCTCAAAGCCCTGTCTCTTTACCTGGTATCATAACGACATCTGAGAAGTGATCTTTGTATAGCTTACAAGGCATCCCTGGGCCCTGTTCTGATGACCCTTTGCACGTCCACAACACAAACAGCAGCAGAACTACTAGATCAAAAGACCTACATTTTGCTTGTGACATAAATAAGACATGCTTCTCAGGGAATTCCCATTCTCTGGAATAGGCTTCTCTTCCATGCGAAGCAGAGCTCCTCCCTAACCCTATTTAACTGCAGCATGGACCAATGTATGGCTAATGAGAATTTTGCCCCTGGTGTGGTGCCTATGTCTCTGATGGACAAAAGCAGTCACTAAATCACTCCTATAAAAATCAAATTTGTATGTCACATGTGGGGTGCATGGCTAGGTTAAGAGGGCTCAAGTGGTCGCTAGCCTAGTATATACCTATGAACCAATGGAAACTTGGATTGCTCCACTACAACTATGATGAGATCTTTTCATTTTATTTTATTTTGCTTTTGTTTACCAGGTTTGCCTGACTGGTTTTAGCCAGAATCCCTTTTTTCAGTGGAAATCTGGGAGAAAACCTTCAACATATAGCAAATAATTTTAAACAGATTTTCAGTAATACATATGAACAGACATTGAATAATATTCATTAACAATTACATATATATTTGTTAATTAGATTGCATTCATATAAAATGAAAGCAAAATATTAACAATATAAAAGCATAAGACATTTGTACATTAGGAGATATACACACACACACACACACACACACACACACACACACACACACACACACACACACACACACACACACACATGCACTGCACATGGCAATAGCAGTACTAAAAGACATACAATGACAATCTCAGTACTAGATAATTACTTACTAGAAATGCCAGTCCCAGCAGCAACTTGTACTGAGACAAGCTCCAGGAAGCTACCTATATCACAATGTGCTGAACAGAGTAATGCTCACCACTACTAGTGACATCATCCACTGACAATAGTTGGTAGGTATTCTCACCACATAAACAGCTCAATATTGTATACAGTGGCTTTATCTGGGTTACTGCTTTTCTCTTACAGACTTTATCATATCAAGAAAAACATATAGTAATACTGGCTAAGGCATTAGTTTTATGCCCTAATTTCAAGAAAGGGGTGTGAGAGGAGCAGTTGTAGTTGGTTTCCATATTAGCCTTGTAACTGGCTGTAACTGAAGCTTCCTAATGGCTATGTTCCTTGCTATTAATATGATTAAGATTTTCAGAATCATTCCAATTGAATGGGTCTTTCCTCAGAAGAAGTGTGTTCCCAGCTCCTTTGCTTTACATTGATCTATATATCTAACCTTGTACTTGTTTTTCAAGTGAATACAAAACACATCACTGATTTTTATCCTAATTCACAAGCAGTAACAGTCTTATTGAGTACAGTTCCAATACAAAAAAGACTGCCTTTTTACAATGTTTGTATTTCTGAGTTTGCTGTCATTCCAGAAACTGTTGTACATGCACAAAGGTTTCTTAAAAATATTTTATAGTATTTTCCTGCAAGTGAAAATGAGAGTAAAAGCTCCTTCACAACATACTGAATCCCATAAAAGACCTCAAAGCAACAGGGGAAACCTCCAGCCTTGAACTGTTCCAAAAGATAATCAATGGGTCCAGAAACCCACATATTTAGCCAGAAAACAAATCAGGTAAGTGAAGCATGGTTATTACATTTGTGAAAAATTATAAAAGATAATTGGGTCATAATTGACATTAACAAACCGATAGCTAAACTGCTGGAAGCAAGTCCACAATTTATTTTCAAAACAGAAGCAGCATCAGGGACATTTTGGAATCCAAACATCCTGGTAGCAAAAGGCACCTACAGATTTGAAGTTGCCAACTGCAGCTTTTGCAAGTAAATGCAAGGCAAAAATACTACAGTAAAGACAAGAGTGACTGTAATAGTGAAATGGTTATCTGTGGGGGTCAATGCATGTTTTGCAACTGCTTCTACATTGGCAAAGCAAACAAAAATATTAAGAAACATATACCTCAGCACCTTTCAAACATCTGACTGAAAGTGACAAGGAATGTGCTAGCCAAGCATAGCATGGAAAAAGCAGGCCACAATTCCTACAAGTTCTATATATTTGACAAGGTTTGGCTTACCCCACCGGATAGGAACAAGAATGCCCTACTGCATAAAAAAGGGGCTGGAGTGGCAGACTTGTCTGAATGTATAATCCAGAAACAAAATACAGACACAGGCAAGGATCCAGGTTCTGTAAAACAATTCTTTTAATAAGACAGAAGCGCTTTCACAAACTGCTTCTTCAGGTGTTATAAGCGCTTGTGTCTTATTAAAAGAATTGTTTTATAGAACCTGGAGCCTTGCCTGTGTACGCATTTTCTTTCTAGAGTTTCCATATTTGTACTTGTTTGGGTACAGGTACCTCTTGGTTGCTGGCTGTTTCTTGTGCTCATTTGTCTGAATGCATGCAATAGACTTGGACTCACCATTAGCTGTTCCATAAAAAGTGTACTGGAATTGAGCAAGCTTAACCACAGCTTGTACTTTTAGTTGGATTATGGCTCTTCCACATCAGAAGATATCAGAGCAATGCAGTATTACACCACCCACTGATTGTAACTCCAAGCTCCACTCCAAACCATGTTTCTACCAATGAACACGGGCTCCATTTTTCCTTTTTACCACAACCCCCACCCTGTCGGGCTTTATCCTGGGTCACCAAAAGAATAGATTCCCTTCTGACCAAGGAGAATGAACTGCTATCATATGATCAACAGAGGATCAACATTGGTTTTAGCTCAACCAAGGATTTTCTCCATTTCTATCAACTGACTTTAATGTTTCAGTTGTGGACAGGACTAACATGGCAATTAGGTCTAGTTTTTGGAATGCCAGAGTTCAACTGGGTTATTTGTCTGTGTTTTCTTTGGCTTTGCTTGTTCAGTTGTGTATCCCATGTTACAGTTTTCAATGGTTTCTAGTGTTCAGACAATCATAGTTCTTGCATTGGAACCATTTTGTTTCTCTGTTTAGATCATTTTTCCATATTGATTCCACTATAATCTTTGCATTTGCAAATCATTGTGTTTTCCTGATATTGTATATGTAAAGTTTTGTCTTGGAAAATAGAAGAATAAAAATCTTTAATCTGTCTCTGCAGTAAGAGGATGTAAACTGTGAAAAAGAAAAGGCATTGTTGCCTACTTCAGTAGATAGGATATCCCTTTAAATGTGAATGTCATAACAATGTAATCTGCTATCAATGTCTTCCACTGAGTTTAACTATGTTTTGTTATATTCTGCTGCTGTCCATCACTGTCAAGAAATTGAGTATTAAGTATAGATGACTACAATGTTTGGATGCTTATCCAAATGTTTCATGAACATCACAGACACTGCGGATATGTTACTGGTCTACATGATGTATGTAGTATACATGACATACAACTTCCAGTGATTATGCATTATCATATTTAGCAATATATGTCTCATACTACAATTATCATTTCAAGAATGCATAAGCATTCCACTTGAATTATTTACCTTTAATAGTATAAAGCTAGGGGACAGGAAGAAATGGAAATAGTTGATCCGCTGTGCCGACCCCTAACGGGAGCAGCCGAAAGAAGAAGAAGTATACAGCTAGATCAGTCTAATAATGACTGAATTCACAAAAGAAATGAGCACTTAAATAAATGCAAGTACAGATAACCTAAGCTAATAAATAAGATCATAGCATGTACTACCCATCTGCTAGTCAGGTGACACTGAGTAATATGTTGGCAGCCCTGATACCCATTCTCTTGAAGTCAATAATTTCACATTCCCATGCCCTGGACCTAGAGCACATTTTACACCAGCCCAGCAGGTTTTTGTGTGTGTGTGCGCGTGTGCGCGCGCGTGTGTGTGTGTGTGTGTGTGTGTGTGTGTGTGTGTGTGTGTGTGTGTGTGTGTGTGCGCGTGTGTGTGCGCGTGTGTGTGTGTTTTCTGTGAAATGAGCCAGATCTGGAAGGCTCAGGCTTTTGCCTCATAATATGGATCCAAATGTCTTTTTACATTGTACTATTGATTTTGGAGCAAGAAAATGAAGTATGCCACATCATTTTATAAATATACAGACAGCTGTAAGCAGTTGCTGAAAGCCATGAAAAGGCATGGTCAGTGTTCTCTTCTTTCTTTGAGCAAACAGAAATCCCATGAAACCCTAACTCAATCCAGTTGATGACAACACAGAGGTATCATTTGTTTTACTCCCTCCAGTACAGCTGTTTTGAGTGTGAACCTTTAACTCCCAGTAGCTGTGGCTTGAGCATTTTAAAAAATTAAGTTATCATCTTATAGTTCAAACAAATATTCATATCTCTGGAACTATAACTGTTACTAGAAAACTGTAAATGGCAAACTATTCAGGATAAATTAATCTTTATATTGGGTGGCATTCATTTAGTTTGATGCTTTAACCTGGATTTTATAAGCCAAAATAAAGGTGATGAATATTAATTTTGTAATGATCTAATGATTTCTTCTATGTCTGGCAACATCTCTTATAAATATACCTAGTGCATTCCTTATGTTGTTGTATATATTGTAAATAGTGTTTAAATATCACACTGTCCCATTTCTGCATATCACTTCTAGAAACCATTGTTTTGCCTGTTTTTTTTTTATTTCTTACACTTTTCAATTAACTACATTGCATTATCACTAAATTGGTGCCGCTTCATTTTAATATTCTAATATTTTACTTATCACTTGCTTAATATTTTGCTGCATTGTCTCTGCCAATTTGGCCCAGGTAGTAACTGAAAAGGATCTTCAAACCATCTCACTTGCCTGGTTAACAAACATGCATACATGCATATATATATATATATATATATATATATATATATATATATATATATATATATATATATATATATATACACCAAACAAGCAATCAATAAATTAGTTCCTGACACTTGGTATAATTAGTAGTCTTTAGGTAACCAAAATGTTATTCTAGCCCAAAGCATCATATTTCAACCCTGATCCCTAAATATAATGCTGAGGGTTTGTGCACATTTGTTGTATGTTTGGATTTAGAATGGGATTGAGCTTGCCATAACAGTCACACTATAATTTTTGCTTTCTTCCTTCCTTTACTTGTTTATGTCTATGACTTTGGGTTATGAGTAGACAGATGATGTAGTATTAGGCACAGTGAACCTTAATACTGTCCGTTGCTACTGATATGTTGAAATTAGCATTTACTCATAATAGCCTACTTTTTGCACTTAAACTGGTCAAATACATCCAAGTATTGAAGTATACCTTAATAGATGAATCTATTAGCTGAGTGCAGTTAACTTTCCTGGACGTACATATCTGATAATGATCATTACCTTGGGATGTAGCTGTTCTAAATCAGAGTGAAGAGAAGAAAATTAATTTTGGTGTGATTATTGCATGTTTCACCTGAAGGCAATTTTGCCATTCTACCTACTGAGAGTCAGCCCTGAGTTATTGTTAACAGTTATATGTTTAATATTATATTCTTTTTACAATAAAATATAGTTTAAATAATCTCTATAGATGTTTTTGTCTCTTTTATAGAACCCCTTTTTCTAAAACTATAGTTTCTTACTGCAGTGCTGCTGTCAGCTTTGTTAAATACTTTCCTGCTTCAGACAGAAACTGTGACTCAGACTATTTCATAAAACCACATTCTATTTAAAATTTTAACTTATTTTGTTCATTTTACATAGAAACAAATAACTTTGCATACTGAAAAGAGAGTCTAGCTGCTATTTGTAATCAGCCAGATAGTCAATCAGGGAAACAGCACTTGCATCCTAAAAGAAAGAAAAGCTGAGCTATACAGTACTGATTATTTGAATGAATCATACATCTTATATTTGGAGTGGCTACATTTTCCTAGTGATGCACGTGTTAAGAGTGTTCTGTATTTAATCCACACATGCCTGTTTCAAGATAAATGAATGACTACTTTACCATGTAGTCTCTCAGCCTGCCATCTGTGGGGCGATTCATTTGGTTCCTGGCTGTATCTTTTAAAACACAACTAAATAGTATCTCTTTTCTGCTAAGTAATCACTACTGGAATGCAAATATTTTTACAGTTTCTGTCTTTCTTTCTTTCTTATTATTAATACATTTTGTTTTCTAATTAATACTACTGTTTAGTTTTAATGCATTCTTTAGCTCTATTTTGTGATACCTATAAAGAAGACAAAAACGCAGTTCTATAAATTTCATATAATATACTCAGTGGGGAATACTGAATATTTAACTTGAAAAAAAAATCTGTAAACATTGTATGTGGAGAAAGTACAGACATTTATTTTATGCTTTTGGTACACAACTTAAATATCACTGTTATATCAAATGAACAGTACTCTATTAATACATACAAGGGTTTTAAAACGGAGCATGATCATCATGGCCTGGAGAGATTTTTAAAGTATGCAAGGAAAGTTCAACACAAACAAACAAACAAACAAACAAACAAACAATCAAACAAAGAATAAATAAATAAAAAGCTTCCTTTGGGAAAGATAGACAAATACTGTGGAAAATAACTGATGTTATAAAAAGAGATGAAGACACCCGAAAAAAAAGTAACAATGTACTGTTATATCAGACTGATTTATCATACGGATAGCTCTTTGAATAAATGGCTAATGGCTATGTATATTAAACATCCAAGTGCTTTTTGTGGATGTTCTCAGGAGCAAGCAAGTGACAAAGTGCCAGTTAGAAAAGAATAACTATACATAAATAAATTGATAGTAGTTTAGACTGGAGATATGGAAACAAGACATGGGTTTACTACTTGAAATAACTGCATATATCTGTTTGTTACTAGAAATAGCCTACATATAATCCTTAGTTAAGAAAGGTTTTTACACATTTGATTAAGATGCTGATCCAATAGGATGGATAATTGATTCAATGAATGGGCATGTGCATTGCTAATAATTAATATCAAGAAGACAGAGAGGTGAATTAATTCTGTGACTGTGGAAACATCAGGCAGATAACGTGAAAGCAAATGAAGGTGAGGGATAATATGTCTTCCTGGAATAAATGATAATTAAGGTGTAAATTTAGTACGTATACAGTAGTGCATGAAGATGGTCAATATATTTTCCCTATAAAAGCTAAAAACGTAGCTAGATCAGTTTTGTTAATGTAAGTTCTGATTATGTTGACTGTGTTAGAAGACAAAGTCAGAGAAATAGAGACACAGGATACTTGCATATCTCTATGTAATCACTTTTCATCACTGAACAAAATAAAGATTTGTTTCAAGTCTGCCATTATACCCACTAACTCTCCTTTCTTTCAGGGTAAAATATGCAGTGTTATCAACACTGAATAAGAGCCCATACCTCCAAATGTGTGTTATGCTCTATACCCTACCCGTGGCTCCCCACATGCCTACTGCATGCATGTCAAGCCTTGACCCAAGGGCTGTCGTTCAATGAAAATGCTAAGTATTCACCCCAAGCAGTAGGAATTCCCATATCCAACTGAGATCTCACTTTATTAGCCATCTCTCAAAATGCAGGTCACTGATATCATAGAAATGAATTCTTTTTGTATGTATGATGGTGGCTGAATTGAGAAATAGGACTCAGAATATTTATGAAAAAGACCCCTAGTTCCCACTGGAAATGTGACCATAGCTGTTGTGTTTGGCTTATTTGATAAGAGAACAAAAGTTAATTACTCAGTCATTAAACAGTAGATGCTCATTAAGGAACTAAACGAAAATGTTAAATAATTCAATCAGCGAGTTTGGTGTGAGACAAGATCTAAAATGACAAGGGTACAAATCATGAATCATGTCAGGTTGCAGACACAAAACTCCATTGCCTGGTATTAATTCTGCATCACCCAGACCAGGTCACAAAGCATGCATCAGTTAATCCATCTTTATGGAAGTTAACTGGTATGGTATAGTCCCTACTATTCCACGTGGCACACCTTTGATGTTCCATGCAGATTCATTGGTTGCATAGTGTTTCCAGTTCATTCATAAAGCTATGACTCACATACTGGCAGGTCCTGTGTGGCTGCCACTGCTGTTATTGGTGCAATAATTATCAACACTCACACGTACAATCATTAGTGTGTAACTACTGGGTTTTATCCCAGCAAGCTCAGAGTTAGCATATATAGTAGCAGCAGTGTGGGAGGCAACCCACATCACTGGGAGTGCAGGGGGCTTGCCCTCAGCAAAAATACTCTTTAGTAGGTTTTTAAACTTCTAGTGTTATTCATATTTGGGAAATGTCATTGTCTTGTTATTGAAAAGTTTTGATTGCTGATCGCAAAACAATCAAAGTTTCAGTCCAAAGCCAGGCTGAGTAGCAGAGTATGTTTGTGGTATATATATATATATATATATATATATATATATATATATATATATATATATATATATATATGTATATATAGCTAGACTGATCAATAGATTATATTCCTTTATTGATCTAAGATTGCATATGCAGCCCCGCCTAGTGTCTTGCACTGTATAGTAGAGAGATGAGGATGTGACTGGTAGGTTTCAATATCAGTAACAGAATGCAACCAGTTACTAGTAACAAAGGATGCTATGTACAAGGGATACACTACTCCATGGATTCTTTATGTTGTCCTCCTTTGCTGCAGAAGTCAACTAATATGAGCGTCCAGCTTCATTTCAATGCAATAACTACTGTACAATTTTTCAGCACCCTTGCTGAATCGGTATCCAAGTGCTGCATGACTACTGGTGAATGTAGAAGCTGGCTGCTGTAATAGGCTGTCATGTAGAGAAAACATGCATACAAACTGCATGTAGATTTACCCTGACTAAAAGTTTGATCTTCATAAATCAAAAACTGATAATATTGTGTTTTGCTCCAGGTACAATCTTCATTGTGCCTGGCATACAATGTTTATGAATTCCATCTTAAAATAATTTGCAGACACTAGACTATTGACAGAAAACTGCGGTGGTGATGCTGCGGTAGCACTGTCGCCTCACAGTAAGACGTTGTCCTGTTTGATTCTTAGCTAAAGCGTCTTCTGTGTGGAGACATGCGTGAATGGGCATACCTTCATTGAAGGTTGTGCGTCAGGGCTGGCAACTCGGCACGTAAAAATCTATTGCCAATCATTAGCGGACCGGAGTTCCGCTGTGGTGACCCCTAACCGGGAAAACCAAGTATTAGAAGAATTGTATAAGAAAGTGTAAGCAGAAACCATGCTGCTGTAGAGTTAATTATGAAAAATAGCAGATAATGGTAATAAAAAGCAAAACTTAAAGATTTAAGCTTATTCCATGACTGGAGATAAAACCATTATGCTGACTAATGCATTGTAATTTGACATTTTCCCCATCCATTATGTAGTTTGAATTTATTGCCGCATCCAGAAAATAATCCCTGATGCATAATGCGTTGACCTTGGGAGGTGCTCCACAACAAACAGCAGAGATAACCCTCAATCTAAATCTGCTACTCGGGAATGGAATTTTAAAACATTGCTTACAAAAGGCCGTCTGCTTGAGGTAACCTGTACACATACATACACTGCATGCTGAAAACCAGTGTGTTGTTTGTACATACATACAAGTCAGTACAAAAGTTACATGAAATACTGAAGTCAAAAGTTGACATGTCTTAAGTTAAAGCCTGAGCCTATGCTGACAACAGAGACAAAAACTGTTTGTTAAGCTTTTTTTCATGCTGTGTGCCACTGGCCTTTCAGTAATGACATGACAAACATCTGGTTTCCGATTCCAAAGGGATGGGGTACAACCAGAACTAAGATAGGGGAAAGGGTAGCAGTGTAAGAAGGTAATGTTAAAAGAAAGGGATGGAAATAAGTAGGGGACTAATTAATTGTGAAATCTGTGTTTTTCTTTGTTTTGTTGCCAGCTTCACATGAGGCACAGAAAACAGGATCAGTCTCTTTGTGAATGACAAAGTCATAATGCTATTAGGTATTAGAGAAACTCTCTCAAAATATTTTTAAACTCTCTAGAATTTTTCATATACATAGAATGCTTGTGGCTCTTTCAGTGCTGTCTGTTCCCATGAGGTTATTACTTAAGGATCCTTGACCTAAACCAAACTAAAATGTCAGTTTAAAACAAAGTACTGAGTGCAAGGCTCTTTCTACTACTTCTTTATAACATCTGGATACTGCACTGAAAATGACAACTTCTTGAATTTGGCAAAGCAGAAGTGTTTTAAAAATGAGGTACTCGAATGAGTCACACAATATGTTGTACAGCTGGCGTTTCATTGTTTAGATTACTTAAAATTTGCAGTGTGAGTTATTTAAGTGGGTTTGTTGGTTTCATTTCAGCTTGCTGTATGTTTTATCTTACAGTCTTCAATTAGTAGAAGCACATATTAAACAAAGCACAAGATTGAAGGTGGGACTGTGCAGAGTTTGTTTTCTAAATGTTTCAAATAGATCAAACCTAAAGCCAAAAGCTGAGTGTTATTCTATAAAATGCAAAGCATGAAAGGCTTAAACATAGTACAGAACTTGTACCTTAAACCAAATTAGTAACATAACTTTTAAAAGCTACATTTTTATAAATGCACCTCTCATAAGCATTTACAATCAAGAAAATGTGGTGCATATCCTGTATCAAACTGGTAAAGTCCCCATTCTTCTTGATATAAAAAAACTGTTTAATTTGTACATAAATTTTTAATGCTCATCATCCCCACTGCCTTTAGGCTATTATATGGATTGTGTGCTACCCAAGACACAAAAAGTGAACAGCTTGCAAAAACTCTGTCTTCCTCTCACACTTCTTCTCTGACTGCTGATTAGACAGTCCTGAGGTGGAAAATCAGCAGTCAGAATGGAAAATCTTCAGGACTTTCCTGCCATAAAGTTAAGAATTAGTGTACTAATCCTGAATTAAACAAACAAGAAATAACCCTATACACCAGCAGGGGGATGGAGGGTGGGTGTGGCTACTGTTGCAGTGAGGAATTCCAACATCTATTTTTATGTGTAAGTACAACTTGCAAAGGTGTAGCATTCATCATTCTCACTGCTGCAGTAGCATTTAACCTACATAGGTTGCTTACCAATGCTTATCCATCCAGGGCGTAGAAAGGGGAAGGCTTCAGGAGTCCCTTGAGAATAGTCCTAGTAAAGCAAGAATCCAGCATGTAATTCCTTATACAGGAATATACAAAGGATCATGCAACTGTCTCTAGAAAGCTACTAGGATCCATCCTTTTCCAGTATGCCATGAAAGAATACAAGGCTCTCCAAGAGTGTGTCAGCTCTTTTGGAAGCTGGACCATTGTTTTGTCTTGGGCAAGGCACAACTCATGTAGCGTAAAGGCAACTACAACAGTGAAGAATTTGAACATCTACTGTTATGTGTAAGTGCAGCTAACACAAATGTACTACTTTCCTGCAACATACTGAATTGTCATCTTGGGATAGTTCATGAGCTTTGTATTTAGCAGTGAGTATTGATACAGTTTGTGCAGGCACAATGTGTGTTTTGGTAAGATCTTGACTTACCAAGGGTTTAACATTTTTAATTGTATGGACTTGAATTTAGACAAATTATTTTTTTCTTTGTTTAAAAAAGGTTTTAAATTTGTCCCTACAATCAAAGTGGATGTAGCATAGGTACTCATAGAGTTAAAATTATATATTAGAAAATTAAATTTTCAGATTATGTTCAATGAAGTTAAAAATAATTTAGTCAATGCTGGGAATAATAACTTTTCAACCCTCCCCTCCATTCTATTGTTGCAACCTTTGAGCAAGTTTTCAATAATGACATTTTTGATTTACTTTTCAACCCTCCCCTCCATCCTACTGTTGCAACCTTTGAGCAAGTTTACAATAATGACATTTTTGATTTACTTAAAGTACAGAAAAGGAAACATTATAATTGACAAGAGATGAGAGGTTGCTCATGGATAGACTTAGAAGCAATTCCACCTTCCAAATTATGAAGCATGACAAGGGGGGGAGGGGTTGGTATCATCATTGTGGAGAAGTTATGTTATATTAATCGGGTGTTAAACATTTTATATGATACAACAAATTATGAAGTGGTTTCAAGAAATGAGATTAACATAGCTCATAAGAAAATAACATTATGTTTAGAAGATGCTTCATTTCAGGGGGTTATTAATAAAGAATTATTTTGTTTTCTAATTAATGAGCACCCTATTATCCCAATAGTTTATGGGATACCTAAAGTCCATAAGAACATTTTAGTAACCCTATGGGGGCCAGTTATGCCCCCATGCATGCAAACTTAGTGCTGTTCTGGTGGAAGATAATATATTTTCAATTCTAAATATACAGAGGCTTGGACTGTTTATTTATGATTTTTAGATTATCAAAATGTTGTTTTTCCCACTTTTGTTAATTCTAAGTCACATACAAATGTTATGGTTATACTATATGGTTCATATACAACAGAAATTAAGAGTATTGTTGTTAGACATTGCAATATGTTCAAGGGAAATCCATATATATTTTTTCCATTCTGGGTGATGTCCCCTCATTTGTGTTTAAAACACAAAAGAACCTTAAATATATTTTTGAACACACAGGATGAATAATTTGGGTAAGGGGAGAAAATGCTGTGGGGCATACAACCAATGTTCCTTTATTCTGGAAAAAGAAAAGCATATATAGGTTTTCCGGTGACGGAACTGGTTTTAGTAGAAGGGAGTTGTGGTACTAAGGGGGTTTTATATATTGCAGTGTGTATAGACTGTAATAAATGTTATATTGGGAAAACAGAAAGACACCTCAGGAAATGCATTTATGACCATTATCATGCTATTAATAGAAGAATAATTAATAATTTGGTTAAGCAGACAAAATGCTGTGGGCCATGCAACCAATGTTCCTTTATTCTGGAAAAAAGAAAAATATATGTGGGTTCTCCGGTCATGGAATTGATTTTAGCAGAAGGGAGTTGTGGTATTAAGGGGTGATATATATTGCAGTGTATACAGACTGTAATAAATTTTATATTGGGAAAACAGAAAGACACCTCAGGAAATGCATTTATGAACATTATCATGCTATTAATAAAAATAATGTAAATAACGCCTTATTCAAACATACACTACTTTGCCCCTTGTTTGAAAAATGTTTATTTGGTATTGTTGATGTGGTCCCATAAGGTAATAGAGGAGGTACTTGGGGGACAATTCTGGAAAAAAGAGAGTTGGTTTGGCAGCTTTGGCTTAATGCCACCATAACCTCTGGTCTAAATGAATGTACATCTATAGCACCTATGTTAAAGATGAGAGCGAATGATTTAAAACAGAGTGCAACACATAATTTCTGTGACAGACTACCATTTGTTAATATTTTAAATGTAAAGAGGTTTTTTAGAATACTTTTAACACATAATGGGAGTCAGTATGTTTTATGCCTATATTTATTTTATAGGTGATGTTTAGTATGATATGCTGCTAAATACTGTATATTAATTTAACAAAGATAGAATCACTAGTCTACAATCTTCCCTCAAGTCCAAACTTGCCTCCTGCTACTATAAAATTTCAAGTTTGCAACCAGCCAAAGATCCTCTACCCATCACTGTATCTCCTTACATCAACTGAACTGGCTTGAGCTACCCAACTATCTCACCTATAATCAACTGATCCAAGCTCACAAAATTATTTTTAGCCCCTCTCTATGCCCTTCTCTTGCCTCTACTTTCCAAATGCATCAACCTGATGTCTAAGGTCTAAATCACAAAACCTAATAAAATTGCACAAACCTGCCCATCCACCAGGTAAACATCTATTATCCTTTTCTCTAGCACGACACTGGAACTCTCTCCCACCTCTCATCTGAACCACTAATAGTCTCTCTGCCTTCAAATCCTTACTGCACTCATACCTTTCTTCACAGTGGGAATGTTCTTGTTCCCATCCTACATAGTTTCCCCTACCTCACTCTCCCTCCATAAGCTATTACTTTCTGTAAATAAACTCATAGTGTGTCTATAAGTTACAGCTGGGTTGGGAGGGTGGCCTATGAACCTAACAAAGAATAAAAAAAAAATGTTTTTGCTTCTAACAATTTTTATCTTGTAATGTACCAGTTGTATCCTCTGTACTACTACTATGTATGTATTTTGCATTCTGTGTATTACTATTATGTATTTTTGCTCTCTGTATTTACTTTGATTTTCTGAACTATTCTGGAGCTTTTCTCCCCAGGACTTCATTGAAAACGGGCTCTTCATGGCCCAATCGACTATCCCGGCAAACAAACTGCAAATAAATAAATAAATAAATAAATAAATAAATAAATAAAATAAATAAAATGTACTTTTACCTTTAAGTTCTTAATTGGATTTTAATTAATTGGTTTTGAGCAATGTATATAAATTCTGGCTAATTGAATTATTAATGGTTCTTATGAAGTCCCATTTGTGTAATGCAGGTGTGAAAGCATTTAACCGAGTTGCATTTTAAATGTATTTTAAGTGTTTTAACAAATGGGATTGGATGTATTTGATAGGCTTGGTGTATTTATGATTAAAGACTTTATTCTGCTTGAGAGGTTATCTGCTTAATAACTTGTGGATTGTCAATTATAAAGTTTTTGTGGTCCCCTGCACATATGCCATTAGCCTTGGGAATATTTTCTGTCTCCATACTTCCCTTTCCAGACATTCTGTTTCATGTACAGTATGAGCAACTCTTTATTTATTCACACAGTATATCTTCATAATCATCTTGCATCTTCCAAGCCACTACTCAAGTTCCCTTAAGGATATCTGATCCATTCTGAACATAAAAATAATTAGTATCCAGTTTTATTGCTTGCCTAGAGTTCTTATCAAGAGAGAGAGAGAGAGACAAGCGAGAGGGAGAGACTGACCATAGCACCTGGCCATGCCATCATGCATGCATGATATGACATTGTATCTACCATGTGGTAAGTCATAATACACTGACATCTTCACTGATATGAGACAAACACAGATACAAGGACTCATACTACCATAAAATTAAACAGGAATGTGTGGACCTATAGTGCCAATAAAGCACACAGTGGTATGGAGACTAATACAGTCACAGAACCAAAGAGGGATATGACAACCCATGCAAACACACCGAAAAGGTATCAGACATGGATATGTAGATATGTAGAACCATATCAATAGCCTGCATGTGATGTCATTAATTTCCCTCTGATGAATACATGAGTATTTTCAATATATTTTGATCATGAAATAAGCCCACGCAAAGGAAATGTTGCCAAATTTTATATCAAGAGTGGCAAGCAAAGCCAACCTTCATGGCAACCAGATACTGATAGAACTATAACTTATGATGGTAGAAAAATTTGAGATAATGTATATGAAGAGCCAAAGTATTCTATATGTTTTGATTTAACTGAACAGTGCTATATGTTATATCACATCTTTATTAGCTTTGCTAAATTCCTTACCTCAGATAACCAACATATAGTCTTATATTTTCTGTCTTTGTTTGTGCAAACTAATAATACCTTAAGTGGTTTAATTAGTTTTGCCTCAAAAGGAACCAGGTTTTAAAAATACAAGTCCATTCATTTTGATCATGTTCCTTTAAAATGGTGTTTTCTGGGCATCAGTTCTTAGACTATTTATTGACAGTCTTCATCAATTATATAATTTCTACTTGACCTATCTGCTGGTTGCCACTTTATAGATATGGCTTTACGTTTACTGTTCTATATGAAATGTTTTACACTATCCTTCACTCTACCTGAAAACTTATCTTTCTTTGGAAGTGGCTAATTTAAAGCCAGTTTGTCCCATCATGGTACTGCTCAGTATCACTTCCAGTCTAAAGAACCCCCCACACAATCCCTTACTAAACTTAACTCAGATCATTTCCCATTTTTAAATGTATCAACATTCAGGAAATGGGCTTCTAAAATAATAAAACACCATTAGTCACTCAGATTTCCAGAGGAGTAAATTAATGTGCTGGAAGAGCTTGGTAAAAAATGAGAACACCTACTCACAGCATGAAATCAATGTGCCAACAAGGGAAAAATTATTTCTAGCTCCTTTTTCTTTAACTGGCTACTTCAGCACTGTGAGCAACTGTTTTCGGTAAGATAAAAGAGTCATTTGACTGCAGCTCATGGAAAAGGAGACATTTTTTGTTGCTAATTATTCTTTATTATGCAATGAAACAGCCTACATATCTTTAAATATATTAGCATCAACTGCCTTTTCCAAATTTTCTACATGGGGTCAAAGTATCACATTATCTGTTGCCAGTTTTGTCAATTCAATGCACCTTTCCTACCTTCCTCTACAGTCATGCCTGACTGTTGCAAGTCTTCTGG
The DNA here is from genome assembly GCF_019279795.1 of Protopterus annectens. NCBI lineage: Eukaryota > Metazoa > Chordata > Ceratodontiformes > Protopteridae > Protopterus > Protopterus annectens. The sequence goes on from NC_056730.1 coordinate 566,564,789, forward strand.
CATGCAATCTATCCACCTTTTGGCTGAATGGCTTTTTCTTCTCTTGAATTATTCCTGTGTCTCTCAAATCTCATTCACCAAATTGTCTTTTGCATTCATGCACATAGGTTCATAGGTCAGAAATAGGAAATAGGCTATCGGCCCTGGGGCCTATACAAGCCCAGCCAAAAAGGTACCCTGGCTTTTGCCACCCAAGAAAATTATTTTCCTGTGCCACTGTCGAGCAGAGCCACAGAGGTGATCCCTGGGGTGAATTTCCTATTTCCCATCCAATCATCAAGATTTTTCTTGAAGAGTGCTAATGAGGAGCTTTGTTTGATATAGACAGGTAGTTTATTCCAGAGTATGGGAAGTCTCTGGGACAGGAATCTATCCCTCAGGCATGTACTGTTTATTGTGGTGACAAGGTTTAGGTCCCTAGAGCGTGTAGCTCAGAGGGATTTAGATTTCTTTAAGTGGAGCATGTCCAACAGCTCTGGGCTTGACATAGCTTTGTATGTTAGGCAGAGATCACCTCTGAGTAGGTGATATGCAGCAGAGTAAATCTGGAGTTTTTTGAGATGGTCTGCACAGGGCATCTGTTTGAGGCCGGTAATCCTCTTTGTGAGGTATTTCTGCGGCCTTTCCAGTTGTTGTAAATGTCTTGTGAGGTACATACCAAAAGGGGCGTTGTACTCTATAATGGATTTAATGAGTGATGAGTAGAGGGGAACAATGATCTCTTTTTTTCTGGATGAGAAACCTTTTGTGATGAGGTGTGCCACATAGAAGGATTTCCTGACTACTGTGGCAATGTGATTATCAAAGGAGAGACTGCTGTCCACCTGTGTCCCAAGGTCTCTTATCACACGTTCGGTGTTAAGTATACCACCACCTATGTTGTAGTTCATGGGTACAGTGTTTTTACCAAAGAGGATGACAATGCACTTTTTGGCATTGAGCTTGAGGCCATGGCTTTGACACAAGGCATCTGTCTCAGTGAGGCCCTTTTGTAGGATGTCCACATCATTAGGAGTTTTGATTATGGCTCCTAGTTAGCAGTCATCTGCGAACTTCATTAGCCAAAGACCTTCTGTGTTAGCCTGTACTTCAGAGAAGTAGATACCAAACAGGAGAGGACCAAGGAATGAACCCTGTGGCACTCCACTTGTCACTGGTCTGAAGTTGGATTTGGAGTCTGCTACTTTCACAGTGTGGGTTCTGTCAGTGAGCCAGTTGGCAACCCATCTTATGACATAGGGATTTATACCTAGTTTAATGAGTTTATCTATAATTCCAGAGTGGGGGATGGTGTCAAAAGCCTTGGCAAGATCTAGATAGGCTGTGTGAACCACCTTACCCTTGTCTACGGCTTTGGTGACTGCTTCAAAGAAGTCTATCAGGTTTAGGAGACATGATCTGCCTTTTACAAACCCGACTGGGTGGGGTCCAGAGTTTGGAGATTACCAATGTCTTTGTTTATAAGTTCCATGATGATACATTTCATGGCCTTGAAGACCAGGCTTGTCAGGCTAATGGGACGATAGTTCCCGGGGTCCAGGGTGGCTCCCTCCTTGTGGAGTGGGATAACCGTCACTGTGGGCCATTCAGCAGGCACAAAGCCTGAGGTGAGGCTATGATTGAACATGGTACTTAGGTGGGGTGCCAGTTCGTTCTGTAGTTCATGTAGAACGCAGCCTGGGATGTTGTCTGGTCCCATGGATGCTGTGTTCTTGGCTTTGGTGAGTCTGGTTTTTACCTGTGCAGCCGTGATTACAGGAATTTTGTATTCTTCCATTACAGAGATGGGCTCTTTAGGGGGTGAGAGGGTGGTAAAGTTTGCACTGAACTTATCTGCCAAGATGTTGGCAGTATCGGTTGGGTCTGTATATTTAGTGCCATTGTGCTGTAATTCAGAGCAGATCTGAGTGTTGCCACTGAGATTCTTGACATAGCTATAGAATGCTTTGTGGTTGTCTTTAGAATCAGTGGTGATTTTGTTTTCATAACTAGCTTTGGAGGATTTTATCAGGGTTTGCAGCTTCTTACTGAGGCTGTGCAGGGAGCTCCTCCACTCATGGGATTTTACTCTCTTTTGCAACAATTTATTCCTTCTGTTGTACAGTTTGTTTATGGCAGGGGACCACCAGATTGGCTTCCTTTTTTTGGAGGATAGCGTCTTGGTTCTGTTTGGGATAGCATGATCCATGCACTCATGTAAGTGCTTATAAAGTGCAATTGTGTGGGATTCAGTAGTCGTAACTGTATTGTCCATCTGCATGGGCATCATGAAGTTCGCCACTTCTGTCTCAAGAAGCATGAAGTTGGCTTTGGAGAAATTTTTTACCGTGGCTTCCTTAATGGGGGGTGGGGGCAGGATGTGGATATCTAGGGTAATCAGCTTATGGTCGGATCGGACCAATGAGGCGTTGACTTCAGGTGTGGAACACCGGTCACTCATGTTGGTAATGACTAGATCTAGGATATTGTTGGCCCTGGTGGGGGTGTGGATAAGTTGATCCAGGGCATTGGAGTTTATGAATTCCAGAAATCGTTGAGCAAAGGAGTTGGTACATGAGTAGTTTTCCCAGTTAATGGTGGGGTAGTTGAAATCGTCCATTATTAGGGTGTTTGGTTGAACCCTAATATTTTCCAGTACATCAAGAAAAGAGGAGTGGGAATCCTGGGGCATGGTGGGTGATCTGTAGCAAGCTACAATTTGTTTTGCAGTTTTGCCCAGAGTTAGTTGCACTTGGATAACCTCGGCTGCATTATGCTGTGCAACTAGCCTGGAGGTGTGGATATCCTTAATGAATATGGACACACCTCCGCCTTTGGTGTTCCGGTCCAGGTTACATGGCCGAAAAGTGTGGTATGAGTTATAGCCTAGTAGTGCAGGGGTACTCTCCGGAGCCTTGAACCAGGTCTCAGTCACTGTATGGGTATCGATGTTCTCCATTTTAAGGAGTGCCTCGAGTAAGTGCATTGAGTAACATCACCCTCAGTATTTGCTTGCCTGTTCCTGTTACAGTGGTGAATTTGTCATTTGAACCTTGCCTAAAAAAGGCACTATAGGGGTGGCAAGAACCTCAGCCAGTATCCAGAATCCCAGGGGTGACAGGTGCAAGCCATCTCTGGAAAAGCATTGTGGTCTGTCGACCATGTCATCCCAGGCAGAGAGATACTGAATCCCTTTAGAATGGCACCAGAAGCTTAGCCAATTGTTGAAGTCAACCATTTTGTCCTTGTACTGCAGCAACATTCTGGGTGATGGCAGAATGCTACTCAGGGCTAGGGTCATACCTTCCTGGGCTAAAAGATCAGAGAGCTCTTCCATGTCTCTTTTCATGTAGTCCAAGGAGGTACGTCTCAGGTCATTCACACCAACATGGACAATGACAGAGTCATATTTGTACTTGTTGTGGAGTGACCTGAGTGTGTGGGTTATGTGGCGGATCCTGGCACCCGACAGGCAGCTGACAGTAACCTTCTCCTTGTTTAGCCTGGTGAGTGGGACATCAGTGTGCCTGACTATACAGTCACCTATGACTAGTGTGTTAGTGATGTTGTTTTGCCTTATTGGCTGTGGTTGAGTGGCACACTGAGTCTGCGGGCTATGTGTCATTTGGGTTGTGTTGGGGGATGGAGGTTGCTTGCGTTTCTGCTTTGGAGGTTTCTGTTGCTTAGACAGATTATTACTGAGAGCCTCCGCGAATGTTTTTGTGTTACTATGTGTGGATTTTGATGGTGTAGATTTAGTGAGACTATGTGATGAGTGTGGTGTGGTGCAAGTGTTTACCTTCTCCTCTTGACTGTCAAGTTCAGTCTTGATTAGAGAGAGCTTTACCTCCAGTTTGGCTAGATAAGTGCATCTCTCACAGGTTGTAGTGTTAGATGGTAGGAGGAGAGGGTTGTCTGTGTACATGAGGCAATTTTTACATTGCCCCAAGATGCCCAGATTCATCAGATAGACAGGAGAGTATAAGGACAAAATGAATGACTTCAACAATTGGCTAAGCTTCTGGTGTCATTCAAAGGGGATCCAGTATTTGTCTGCTGGGAAGACATGATCGACAAACCACAATGGTTTGCCAGAGATGGTCTGCACCTGTCACCCCTGGGATTCAGGTTACTGGCTAAAGCTCTTGCCAACCCTATAGTGCCTTTTTTAGGCAAGGTTCAAAGGATAAAACCACCACCATAACAGATACAAGCATGCAAAATCTGAAGGTAATGCTATTCGATGCTAGAAGTCTAAACCTCAAAATGCACTCTCTTGAGGCACTCCTAAAAATGGAGAACATCGATATCTGTGCAGTGACTGAGATGTGGTTCAAGGCTCCAGAGAGCAGCCCTGCAATACCAGGCTACAATTCTTACCACACTTTTTGGCCACAAAACCAAGACCGAAACACTAAAGGTGGAGGAGTGTCTATATTCACCAAGGATATTCACACCTCCAAGCTAGTTGTCCAACACAATGCATCTGAAATTCCAGGTGCAACTAACACTAGGTAAGACTGCAATCCAAATTGTAGCTTGCTACAGATTCCCCCACCATACCCCAAGATTCTCACTACACCTTTCTAAACATACTGGAAAATATTAAGATACAACCAAACACCCTAATACTGGGTGATTTTAACTACCCTGCCATTAATTGGGAAAACTACTCGGGTACCAACTCCTTTTCCCAACGGTTCTTGGAATTCATAAATCCATTGTCCCACCAGGGACTCCAATATCCTAGACCTGGTCATTACCAACATGGGAGATAGATGCTCCACACCAGTGGTCACCCCCTCATTGGTCAGGTCTGACCATAAGCAAGCAAATCACCCTTGACATCCACATCCCACCCGCACCCCCCAGTAAGGAAACCCCCTTAAAAAACTTCTCCAGAGCCAACTTCATGCTACTGAAGTCAGAAGTGACAAACTTCACGACACCCACGCAGATGGGATCTGGAAGTTCGACTGCAGAATCCTACACTAAGGCACTGTATGAGCACATGCACTCGTGCATGAATCGTGCCATCCCAAATAGAACCAAGATGCTCTTCTCCAAAAAAAGGAAGCCAATCTGGTGGTCCCCTGCTATAAACAAACTATACAACAGAAGGAAGAAACTGTTGCAGAAAAGAGGAAAATCCCAGGATGCAAAAAACTCTCTCACCAGCCTCAGTAAGAAGCTGAGATCCCTCATAAAATCCTCAAAAGCTAGTTATGAAAATAAAATTGCCAAAGACAACCACAAGGCACTCTACAGTCTACAGTTATGTCAAGAATCTAAATGGAAATGCTCAGATCTGCTCTGAGCTACAACAGAATGGCATTAAATATACTGATCCCAAGGATAGTGCCAATATCCTGGCAGATCGATTTAGTGCTAACTTCATCCCCCTCTCACCCCCTAAAGGGCCCATCTCAATACCAAAAGATTGCCAAATTCCAATAATCACAGCCACACAGGTAGAAACAGCACTCTCCAAAGCTAAGAATACAGCATCCATTGGACCAGATGACATCCCAAGCTGTGTACTACATGAACTGCAAAATGAACTGGCACCCCACCTAAGTGTCATTTTAATCATAGCCTCACCTCAGGCTTTGTGCCCACTGAGTGACACACAGCTACAGTTATCCCGCTCCACAAGGGAGGATCTGCCTTGGATCCCGGGAACTACCGTCCCATCAGTCTGACAAGTCTGATCTGCAAGGGCATGGAACTTATAAATAAAGACATTGGCAACCTTCAAACTCTGGACCCCACCCAGTTTGGGTTTCTGAAGGGCTGATCTTGTCTCCTGAATCTGATTGACTTCTTCAAATCGGTCTCCAGAGCTTTTGATGAGGGTAAGGCGGTCCACACAGCCTATCTAGACCTTGCCAAGGCCTTCAACACCATCCCCCACTCTGGAATCATAGATAAACTTACTAAGCTGGGCATAAATCCCTACATCACTCAATGGGTTACCAACTGGCTTACTGACAGAACCCAGACTGTAAAAGTAGCCGACTCCAAATCTAGCTCCAGACAAGTGACAAGTGGAGTACCTCAGGGTTCATTCCTGGCACCACTTTTGTTTTACATCTACTTCTCTGAAGTGCAGGCCAACACTAATGGACTCTGGCTAACAAAGTTTGCAGATGACTGCAAACTGGGAGCCATTATTGAATCACCAAATGATGTGGCTAGTCTACAAAAGGGCCTTACAGAAACAGATGCTTGGTGCCAGAGCCATGGGCTCAAGCTTAATGCCATGAAATGCATAGTTATCCCCTTTGGAAAAAAACATGTACCCATGAACTACCACATAGGTGGCAGATACTAAACATTGAAAGTGTGATGAGAGACTTAGGGACACAAGTGGACAGTGGTCTCACTTTCGATAACCATATCACCACAACAGTCAGAAAATCCCTCTATGTGGCACACCTCATCACTAAGGGCTTTTCATGCAGAAAAAAGGAGGTCATTGTCCCACTGTACTCATCCTGTACTCATCCCTCATTAGACCAATTATAGAGTATAACACCCCATTTGGTATGTACCTCACAAGACATCTGCAACAGCTGGAAAGGCCACAGAAATACCTCACTAAAAGAATCACAGGCCTAAAGCAGATGCCATATGCTGACCATCTAAAAAAACTCCAGCTATACTCTGTGGCATATCGTCTACTCAGAGGTGATCTCTGCTTAACATACAAGGCCATGTCAAACCCTGAGCTGTTGGACATGCTCCACTTAAAGAAATCCCAATCCCTCAGAGCCACACGCTCCAGGGATCTAAACCTTATCATCACAATGAACAAAACATGCTGGAGGGATAGGTTCCTGACCCAGAGACTCCCCATACTCTGGAATAGACTGCCCATACATATCAAGCAAAGCGCCTCATTGGCCCTCTTCAAAAGGAACCTTGATGATTGGATGGGAAATAGGAAATTCACCCCTGGGATCATGTCAGTCGCCCTGCTAGACAGGGGCCAGAGAAGTAAATATTGTGGGAAGAAATTTCCAGGGAACTGTTATGGCTAGGCTTGCATAGGCCTTAGGACCGATAGCCTAGTACCAACCTATGAACCTATAAGAGAACATTGGGAGCTGACCCTTGGACATGCCTGAATAAAAAACTATTTTCCTCTAGATAAGTGAGGAAAGTGAGTACAAAAGCTCTTTTTCTCTAAGCAAGTGAGGAAAGTAAGTACCAAAACTGTTTTCCTCTAGGGAATAAGGAAGGTTGAGTGCTGTAGTAATTAGTAGGTTATTTAGTGCTTACAAGTTCTGAACAAGTGCTGATCACGAATAAGCAAATTCAAGTGCTAAAACTAAGAATCTGTATCTGGACTAAACTAGTTACGGGAAAGGAGGGAAAAGTGCAAATGCGGGGTTTTAAAACAGAAAGCTGAGAGAGATGGACAAACTGCCCAAATGGCCAATAACTAGAATTTCTGGGCCAGAACCACTCCTTATGTGGTAGATAGGTTACCTAGTCCTTACCTCTCCCACTGATAAGCTAGAAGGCTTCCCTCCAACACAGAAAGCTTGGGGGGGCTCAGAAGCTTACATACAGTCCTGGATAGAGCAAATCTGAATCTGGACTACACTAGTTACAGGAAAGGTATTATACATATATATATATATATATATATATATATATATATATATATATATATATATATACAGAAAAGTAGCTAAAACAGCAGTAAAAACAATACAAATGTAGTGCAAGCTAGCACACTTGAGTATGTAGCAATGTTAGACCAAACAGTTTAAAAATGCAATTAAATTAAAAATTAAATTAAAAAGGAATCCCTCTAGGCTATTAAATATCAGATAACTAAGAAGTGATACCAACACCCCCCTATAGCAAATTAATTACAGAGAGACACACAGCACACTGTTTAGAAACACACAATTAGGAAACAGAAAAAAATGAAAATACAGTACTTTTAAAACTGCAAATTTGTACTTAACAAAATACTAAAAACATGTGAATGAACCACTGTAATCAGTTCTTCTTGACCTTCTCTAGAACTGAGGCTACTTTGGCTTCAGCTCTAATGTTGTCAATTCTTCATCTGTTCCACAGTGTGCATCTTATTATCCATCTTAAGCACTTCATCTCCATCACCTCTAGCTTCTTCAGTTGCTTTGCCTTCACTGTCCAGGTTTTTTCTACTATACAGGTATCACCGCTGCTCTGTATACCTTACTTTTCAGCTTCTTTGGCATTTTTCTGTTGCTCACTACTCCTGACACTCTGCCCTGTGGACTAGTGAGCAGGTTGTCTTTCACATCCCTCTTTGTCATTCTGTCTTTGCCTTGTAACCTGATAAAGTTTCTTTGTGCCATCTTCAGAGTCACTTTCCAGAAGGTGGTAGAGTGCCTTTTGTGACAACAGGAGGTACTGCTAGCTATGCCGGGAGAAGTAGGGCAGCGGATGTGTAACATATGCCAGCAGAGCTAGTAGAAATTTAGTAAAGAATTATATGCTATCCGGATATCAAACTGATTTGTACAGATGCTTGTGCTGAAAATGTATTTGTAAAGTTGCTTGTGTTAACAAATGTATCAACAGTGTACCCTGCTGGAAAGAAAAGAAATGCACATGCATTATTATATTTGTTTAAATGTATATATTGTAAAAGAAGATACTCCAGGAGAAGAGGTTAATCTCAATCCACTTGACTTTGAGAAATAATAAGAAAATTAGATTACTGGGCCTAGACCATAAAAATGTTATCTCACAGTTTTGAATGCAGCCATTGGAAAAAAACATTTGTACTAGGAAGCTTCCTGCATTGTCATTGGGGTGAACTAATTGCTACTCTGAAAGGGCTGAGTTTTGAAATTCTTTTATGACTTCCAGCAGCTGCAGCAGATCTTAGCAAGGTTCTGTGTGTGTGTATTATTGACACATATGTGATAAATCCTGACAACTTCTAGCACTGGGGGTTGCATGAGAACCAAAATTCATATGACCAGCTGTATGTGATGTCATTCCATACAGAAATAATGTTTTAATATTAGAGGATACTGAAGTCTCAGAAGCACTCTGTTTTGGAAACCTGACATAGAAGGATCCCTCACCTACTTCATCTTGGCTTACTCTAGTAAGTGAACCAGGGAATAGCAACTGTTTAGATTAGTCAAGTAAATATAGTGAGATTAGCTAAGTACTGTTTTTCTGTATCTGTGTGAATCTATTCATCTGTGCTATTTTAATATTTCCTGTGGTGGAAAATCTGGTGTTTACTGTAAATAGATATTTAGTATTTTCTCGTTTTATTATTTCTTATTAAATATATTTAAATTTATTGTGGCTGGTCCTTTTAGAAAATATTTAAGCTTTGAGAGTATCTGTATATATTTATTTGGTGATAACGGTGGCCACTCCTGAAAGCTTGGCTGTTTGGTCAATATTACCATATGTATATTAATATTAATTTCACTCAGTATAATTGGAAATCCTTTTAAGAGCCTTATAGTAATCAACTGGTGGAAGTTAATCTACCTTATAGTCTGGGAAAGGTTGGTAGAGCGGGTAATCTGTGCCAGATTTTCCCACGTGTCTGTGTGTGTGTGTGTGTGTGTGTGTGTGTGTGTGTGTGTGTGTGTGTGTGTGTGTGTGTGTGTGTGTGTGTGTGTGTGTGTGAAAATTAAATCTCAAAGAGTGTGTGTGTCATCTACTTGGAGCAGGGACATGGTTTCACAAAGAGGGTACTGGAGAACTTGGCATGGGCACTCGGCTGGGGGCTTAACCCTATAGCTGTCCCAGTGGGGAGCCTTACTGGGGACATGGGGAGAGACAGAGAGAGGAACCTAGACCCCAGGCTGAGTGTGTTCCCTGTGTGTTCTTAAGGGAAATTGTGCTTGACGCAGAGAGGGCTGCATCTGGAAATACTGAGTGTGTCCATTTGTATTCCATGTGAACATCATTTCCAGTGTCAGTGGTGAGGACTCAGGCTCCTTTATTACTGGATCAAAGTGTGGACAGTACACCTGTGATGACTTGTTATTTGCTATTGCATATGTTCTCTTAGCTACTTTTTTAGTAGCCAGTATCCCTTCTTGCTCTGGTTTGTCTTTTCTGTCATTCACTGTTTACTTCACTCCTTTTTCCTTTAGATGATATCCTAGAATTCTATATTACACCAGCAGCATTCCTTATGAACCTTATTTCCATACCTGTCTCACTCACATATCTATTCTATAGTACTCGCACATGTGGTTTTGAGGTGCTGCCATTCCTTTTCAACTAGAGCCCTAAGTATTTCCTTGAACTTTGCTCTTTTTCTCCAGTCAAATTATAAGACTTCTGCCTAGTCTCTTTTGACCTTAAGGCTTTCTCTGACCACTACTTACAGATGATTGTGGCCACCAGTTATTTATGCTGTGAGCTGACTGTGAGTTTCACTGGGAATTACTTTGCAATCACTGATTCTACCTAAGTGCACTTTCCTTACTAGCAGGAAGTCTACCTGACTTTTTATCAGGCAGATTTATATATATATATATATATATATATATATATATATATATATATATATATGGATCTACTTTTCTTTGTCAAAATTTCATTATTTTGAAAAAGAAAAGTAGAGGACCACTTACGTGAAAGTGCACTTAAACGAAAGTGCACTTTCATGAATATCAGTTCAACGAACCGATAACAAACATTGTTATCCGCCCCATGGATGGGGGGGGGGTGCTATCATAGTCATGGATAGGGATTTTTATTTTAATTCTATTTCTACTATGTTGAGTGATTTTACTGCATATGTTAGAATCACATCAAGGGAAACTGAGCGCATGGTTTCTCAAGTACATTGTGTTATACAAGATTGTCTTATGAGTGAATCTATTTCAGCATATTTAGCTAGTTATTTGACTATTGAACATCCCTGTCTGCCTACTTTTCATGAGTTACCTAAGATACACAAGGACTCCATACACGCCCCCCCCCTTTAGACCCATAGTAGCAGGTGGTGTGTGGGTGATGGAGCCCTTTTCTATCTTTGTTGAGAAGTTATTGAGACCAGTGCTAGATGGTTCTACAGTAGTACTGTGAGATTCCAAACAGTTCCTTGGGAATCTATATGAACATGTGTACGATGGTATTATAAAACGATGTTTAATGGTTACTATGGATGTGAATTCACTCTTCATTGTCATCCCAAATAGGAATGGCATAGAGTTGGTTAGTATATACCTGATGCAACATAGTGGGTACGATGGTAAATTGATCAATTTGATTTGCCTCTTCTTTAAGATAATTCTTGAAAACAATGTTTTGCTGTTTGACGGAGCCTATTATGTTCAGACCTCTGGTGTAGCGCCAATATGGTCTTTGCCCAATGGGAGAATAATTAAGTGTTGAATGGAAGAAATAGATTATTTAAGTATATTACCCTATATAATTTGTTGATGATGTTTATATGTTGTGGCTGGGAGATGAAGAGGAGTTACTATGTTTTCTGGATTATATACATAGTACCACTTCTTTTTTGAAATTTCCAATCAAATATTCACCCGACGAGATAGAGTTCCTAGATGTGAAGGTTGTTAGACTACCAGATATGATATTTGACACTATGTTATATAGGATGGAGTGCTATAGTAACTCCCTCCTACATAGGACTAATATGCACCCTTCGTATGTATTTCGTAATATCATTAAGGGACAGGGCATGCGAGCATCTAGACTTAATGCTCAAGATTCTGGGTTTCAGGATGAATTGGTTGTTTTAGAACACAATTTTAAGAAGAGGGGATATAAAAGCAGGGAAGTGGAAGTTGGACTTAATGCTACTCTCCATTTTAGATCTGATAAAGGGAGACAATACATGTCTAGGAAATATAGGGAAGAGAATTTAGAACAGAAAGAGGAACCACGTAAGACACTTCAGCTTACCAATAACATATTGCAATAACGTGAATGATGTTACCGCTGTTATTAAGAAGCATTGGCCTTTCTGTTAATGGATGAGAAGATTAGGACTATTGTGGGTGATGAACCTGCCTTTGTGTTTAAAAACAAAAAGAATATTAAGTGTCTACTTTGCTACCCCGATAGAGTTAAGGGGAGTAGAGATGGTATTGAAAGAAATGGCACATTCCCATGTGGAGGATGCAAATATTGCACATATATTGAGACAGATAAGGTTTTTGTGAACCCTGATAATGGCAGGAGATTTTATTTTAAAGTCTGTGCTAGCTGTGATACTAAAGATGTTATTTATTTAGTGTACTGTGTCACATGCTCTTCATTCTATGTGGGGAAGAATAATCAGAAGTTTAAGGAGCGGATAATGGAACATCTTTATTCCATTAATATCAAGTACATGTCAAATGCTCTAGCGAAAAATATAGTGGAGAAGGGAGCTGAGCATAAATTCAAGTTTAGAGTTATTGATAGGATTTTTGAAACCCTGAGAATGGGTGACATCAGGAATCATACAGAGACTGTTGAACTTGAGTGGATTGTTAGGATGCAAGCGCACAAGGGGTTGGGACTAAATGAGAATGTCCCTATTAAACCTGTATTAAAGGCACACAGGTTGTTTAGGTGAATATTTTAAATGCCTTTGTTATATATGAATGGTTTTTACAATATGTTTTTGGTTGTATGTATTTGTAGCTTTAAATGAAAAAATGGTGTGTGAGTCAATTTGGCTCATGATGGGTGGTGTATGAAGTATTTAAGCTGCTTCTGTTGTGAATATGATGGAGCTAATGAAGCAGAGTTTTTATTTTCTTTGAAAGCGCTTATCCTTGTTTACTTGTGGAATAAACTGCAACAGATTTTACCTGCCTGTGTCATTCCTAGTGCAACGCTTTTGTGGACTGTGTTTATTTATTTATTTATTGTGTTTATTTATAGGGACAGCCTGAATTGTCAGAAAGCTACCATTTTTCAGTGGAGTCTCACAAAGAAAACCTCCATACAAATTCCAGCATTATAGAAAGTACATAGTAAACAAAAGTATGCAAGTAATCAACAAATATACAAAATTTAAACCGAGTATCATTAGTTAATAGTAGCATCACATAATGAGCTATGAAACTTTTTCTGGTGAGAAAAGCCTCTGAGAAATACATAATTTTAAGAATATACTAAACAGAGGTATATAAGCAATCAACAGAGGTATACAAGTAATCAACAGATATGCAACACTTAAACAGAATATCATTAATTATTAACACCAGCATCTAAAGGGCTTTGGAATATACTTGGAAATTAACTTGATAGAAGGAAAGAAAAGGAAAAACATTGAAGATTAGTTTTAAGAGATGAGGAAAATGTTTTAGGATAGCTACAAGGAAGAAGAGGGAGAGGTACAGGACAAGGAACAGATTTTGGACCAATAACTAAGGGTATAGTTCTTGGAAAGAATAGGATAAAATAAGGGGCAGGAACGTACCTCTCAAGTTTACATCATTATGAGAAACGCTCCTCATTTTGAGTCTTAAAAAGTCCATGCTCCTCATCATTCCACATTGAAAGGGGTCTGTCACACCATTCGGTGTTAAGGATTTTTTTAAACTCCTATCAATAGTAAATAATATTAAATCACAGTAATTTATATATAAAAACATTCTGTAAGCGTAAGGTAACACATTTTAACCATCTGGTAAGCTTCTTAGTTGAAGTTGTTAGTAAGCGTTTTACATTTTGCCCATTAGTTCTATATTATGATGGGTAATGTTTCACATTTTCGTGATAGAAGATTGCAAGGTAAGGGTGGGAAATTAAAGTTATGCAGTGCTGGGTATCTTTTAGGTATTCTTTTGTTTGTGCCTTACAAGAGTTGGTGCTTACTGTGTTTCTTAGAGTGAGTGGAAGAGAGTTCCACTTTCTGGCCAGAAAAGAGGAGTACAATGAGTCACCAACTTAGCTGTTAGCTTTTGTAAGAGCAAATAACATTTTGGCAGTGGATCACAGCTGTCTATCTGGATTACATAATTGGTGAAAAAATGTTTTCAAACTAGAGCATTGAAAGTCCCTTTGAAAAATGAAACATTTTTTTAGTTAGGTTTAAATAATTAATAATTTCCCTCTAACTATGGTGAAAGTAACCCTGCAGTTTTTATTTATTTATTTGTCCCTACAACTATACCATCAAGCCCATTACTTGCTTGTTGGTTCATTCTTTTCCCACACAGATTGATCATAACCCTGTTATTAAATGTTAGGCAGTGTAAAACCAACATGAGCCACCATCCATGTTTGGATTTTTCTTTCTTCTTCAGGTTTTTGTAATGTCCTTGATACAATCAAACCTCATGTCCATACTAACTGGTGGGGACTTTAAAAGTAGGTTAGAAAAGAAATCTTTAAAGGTATGGGTGTTGAAGCCTGAAACTAGTGGGTGAGATGTTATGAATAGGGTAATTGAAATGTTCTTAGTTTAAGTGGTGAACAATGGTTTGAATATTTCCATATAGTGATTACTATTATGAGTGAATGAGGAAGAAGTGGGGGATTATTTATATTAGATTACCATAAATGGTGGACAAGTCAAGAGCTACTAGGTTTATGAACATCACAGGAAGAGGGTGAGTTAGGTCGGGAAAGTTAATTACACAACAGCTGGTACTGGCAGCTTTCTGAACAAATCCCTGAAGTGATTCTCCTTGTCATGTTAAACCTAAAGAACAGTTTCCAACTCCTCCAACAATTTAATAAATAATTAAGATACCCTAGTTATCAAAAGAAGTGTAACACTCGCGTTCTGCCCTGACATAGAGTTTCTAAAATTCAAAGTAAAACTAAAGTAGAACAGCACTACTGTGACAAAAGGAGGCACTGCCAGCACAGCTAGCTGGAATTTTGTAAATAATTATATGTCATTTGTGAATATCAAACTAATTTATACAAGATGCTTGTGTTACAAATGTATTAGAACTATATGTCATGTGTATATCAAACTTCTCTGTACAGATGTTTGTGTTAAAAAGGTATTTGTAAAGTGATTGTGCTTAAAATGTATCCACAGTGTGGCCTAGTGGAAGGGGCAGAAACGTACATGTACTGTTGCAACTGGAGGTTAACCTCAGTCCAGCAAACTTTAAATTTAAAATATCTGAAATTAAATTACTTTATAGGCTAGGCCATAAAGATATTTCAATGCAGCCAGAGACACAAAGTCTGTACTAGGAAGCTTTCTGTATTGTCTTTGGGGTGAACTAATTGCTATTTGGAAAGCATGAAGGAATGCAATTGTTCTATGACTTTCAGTAACTGCCAAAGATCAAGCAAAAGCCCTTGTATAAGTATTTTTACAGGTAGATGATAAATGTTGCCTGCTTCAGCAATCGGGGTTTGCCTGGGAACTAGAATTCAGATGACCAAAAATGGTTTCATTCTGCAAGCTATCCCAGCAGTAATATTTTGGATATTATTTTGAGAAGTTTCTTAATGAATGCAAATGCCCAGTCACCCAGAATAGTTTAAAACACCATGAATTACACAAATACCAGGCCGTATAAAATCCAAGTATATTTTATTACAGTAACCAGATTGAGCACTTTCGGCTACAACATATAGCCTTCATCAGAATAAACTTCCCTTCTAAACATCCTCATTTTTATAAAAACTGTGAACCAATCACAAATACAAAGCAATCAACATACTAATATGCTAAAACTTGATGTTACAAACTATTATATATAAACAATATATATATATATATATATATATATATATATATATATATATATATATATATATATATATATATATATATAGATATATGTATATACTTATATGTTTTGTACTCTTATATTTTGTTAGCTCTCTCATGCAACACAGGGGCTATTGAAATGTTTTCATTTAAGCCAGGGGGGAACATAGCTGCTGTTTTAAATTGCCACTTAGTTTCTCTCTTCTTCAACAGATTTTTCCAGTCACCACCCCCACCCCCTCCCGGGATTGGGCTTCACCTGCTCCAAGATGCCAAATAAAGACTTGTTGAAATGGGATCAGACCATTGAGTGTTTATATAGTGAACTAGTTACCTTTTTGTTTTTGATGGCATTTCCATGTTCATGCATTCTATTCCTAAGAGCTCGCTGGGTCTTTCCCACATAAAATCCTGAACATGAGTTACAGACTGCTAAGTATACAACCCCCTTGCTGAAACAATTCCCTTTGACAAACCCTATCCTACTTTTCATTCTATTGTCCAAAATAATATAGTTCTCTTTATATATAAAGGAACATTGTCTGCAGCTTCCACATGCTCTTACTCCTGTAGTTACTTGAATTCTGGGTTCCAACTTATGTTCTAAAAGACTTTTAATGTTAAATCCAGTTTTATTCACAAATTTAGGACATTCACCTACCCTTTGGTATATCTCCTTATTAGTTTTAAAGATACTCCAGTTCTTTTGTAGGGTCTTTTTAACTTCATTTGTTAAATGGTTGAATTCCAACACACATGCTTTTTTATATTTACCAGTTTCCAAATTTAAAGCATCATGATTTTTCTGTAAACCCACCCCTAACAAGGGCAGATATACTGTACCCCACTTGTTATACACATCTAAAATGATTTCCTTGACTAATTCCTTGGGATATCCTCTTTCCTCAAACATTATTTGTTTTTTGTTTAATTCCTCATACAAATCTTCGTGTTGTGTTGTCATTCTTACTACCCTCACTGCTTGTCCTTTAACTTTGCTTCTTTTTTTGCGCTATGGGTTGGTTACTCCCAAAATGCAAATAGGTTCATAGGTTCATACTAGGCTATCTTCCCTAGGGCATTTATAAGCCTAGCCAGAGTGTGTTTGGCTTTCGCCACCCATTTTAAATTAATTTTGCTATGCCCTTTTTCGAGGTTAGTATACTGTGCCTCTGTCTAACAGTGACACAGAAGTGATACCCAGGGTAAACCTACGATCCCACATCCACTCATCAAGATTCCTCTTGAAGAGAGTCAATGAGGGACTCTACCTAACCTGGACTGGGATTTTATTCCAGAGTGAAGGGAGCCTCTGGGTTATGAATCTGTCCCTCCAGCATGTCCTATTTATTTCAGTGCTGAGGTTCAAGTCTTAGCTAGATGGGATTTGGATTTTCTGAGGTGCAGCATGTCTATTAATTCTGGGTTGGACATGGCTTTATACATCAAGCACAGATCACCTCTGAGCAGGCGGTATGCACTGAGTAGAGATGGAGTTTCTTTAACCGGGCAGCATATGGCATCTGTTTGAGCCCTTTGATCCTCTTGGTGAGGTACTTTTGGGGTCTTTCCAGTTGCTGCAGGTGTCTGGTAAGGTACATCCCAAAAGGGGCATTGTACTCAATTATGGGCCTGATGAGGGATGAGTAAAGAGGCACGATGACCTCCCCTGATCTAGACGTAAATCCCTTTATGATTAGGTGGGCTATATAAAATGTTTTTCTAACCACTTTGGCCACGTGGTTGTCAAATGAGAGATTGCTGTCAACTTGGGTCCCCGGGTCCCTAATTACTTCAATGGATTACCACCTATGTGGTAATTTGTCGGCACTTTGTTTTTGCCAAAGGGGATGACTATACACTTTTTGGCGTTTAGCTTGAGGCCATGGCTCTGGCACCAGTTGTCTGTTTCTATGAGGCCCTTTTGGAGGATGCTTGTGTCGGCTGAAGAGTCGATTATAGTGCCCAGTTTGCAGTCATCTGCGAACTTGGTCAACCACAGTCCTTCCATGTTGGTCTGTACCTCCGAGAAATATATACCGAACAGGAGAGGTCCCAGGACTGAGCCTTGTGGGACGCCACTTGTAACTGGTTTGGAGTCTGACATGGCTCCAGCAATTCTAACCATGTGGGTTCTGTCCTTGAGCCAGTTTGCAATCCATCTAGTGACATAGGGGTTTATATTTAAGCTGGTGAGCTTATCTATAATGCCCGAGTGGGGTATTGTATCGAAGGCTTTTGCGAGGTCCAGGTAGGCTGTGTGGACCACCTTCCAATGGCCTTGGTGACTGTTTCAAAGAAATCGACCAGGTTTAAGAGGCAGGATCTGCTCTTAACAAAGCCAAACTGGGTAGGATCCAGTGTCTGTAGGTCCCCAATATCTTTTTTATGAGGTCCATGATGATCCATAGCTTTGCAGACCAAGCTAGTCAGGCTTATGGGGCAATAGTTTCCAGGATCCGTTGAGGCACCACCTTTGTGGAGTGGGACCACTGTTGCTGTACGCCACTCTTTGGGTACATATCCTGTGGTAAGGCTGAGATTGACCAGTAGTTTTATGTTTGGGTTTAGCTCTTCTTGGAGTTCATGTAGGGGACACCGTCTGGTCCCATTGATGCTGTGTATTTTGCTTTGGAGAGGGCGGCTCTTACCTGAGCATCTGAGATGTCAGGGGGGGCATCACTCTGCTGGGATAGATATTTGCCCTTTTGGTGGAGAGGGGGGAGAGGTTTGCTCTGAACCTGTCAGCTAGGATGTTGGCAATGTCTGTGAGTTCGGTGTATTTTTTGTCATTTTGGACTAATTCTGAGCATATCTGGGAATTCCCACCCAGGTTCCTAACATAACTAAAGAAAGCCTTGTGATTATCCTTAGTGTCCTGTGCAATTTTTCTCTCGAAGCTGGCCTTAGACGATTTTATGAGTGCCCGTAGTTTTTTGCTAACACTGATCAGAGATGCCTTCCCTTTTTGGGATTTTGCTCTATCATGTAGTAGCTTCCTCCTTCTATTGTATAGTTTGTTTATGGCTGGGGTCCACCAGACAGGACGTCTGCCTTTGGAGGATTGGGTCTTGGTTTTATTTGGGATTGTATGATCCGTGCATTCCTGAAGGTGTTCGTAGAATGTGTTTATAAAGGATTCTGTGGTCTGGGCCATATTTTCCACAGGCCCGGGGGCTTTGAAGGATTCCACCTCTGTTTTGAGGAGTGTGAAATTTGCTTTAGAGAAGCTTTTCACTTTGGTTTTCTGGGCAAGGAGCGGGGTCGGGATGTGAATATCCAGTGAGATTAGTTTATGGTCTGATCTTACCAGTGAGGGATACACTTCTGGTCTGGAGCATAGAGTCCCCATGTTGGTGATGATCAGGTCCAGTATGTTTTCCCCTCTTGTGGCAGTGGTAACAAGTTGTTCCATAGCATTTGAGTTTATAAATTCTAGGAACCTTTGAGCTAGGGTGTTGGAGCTAGAGTAATGCTCCCAGTCTATGTTTGGGTAGTTGAGGTCACCCAATATAATGGTGTTTGGAGAGACCTACATATTTTCCAGTGTTCTCAGGAAGGCCGAGTGGGGTTCCTGGGTTTGGGAGGGTGGTCTGTAGCAGGCTATAAACTGGAAGGCAGTTTTACCCACTGTTAGTTGCACATGGATAGTCTCTGATACTTCGTGCTGTGCCACCAACCTGAAGGTGTGGGTATCTTTGATGAATATTGATACTCCTCCTTTTCTGGTTCGGTCCATGTTTAGCATGGTATGAGGTATAACCTGGTAGTGCTGGGGTGCTCTTGGGAGCCTTGAACCAGGTTTCTGTTACTGCACAGATATCGATGTTCTCCATGCTAAGGAGAGTTTTGAGTGCATGCATCTTGAGGTTTAGACTTTGAGTAGCATTACTCTTAGTTTCTTATCCCTTGTGATACCTATGGAGGTGGGTTTGTCATTTGAGCCTTGCCTAAAAAAGGCACTATGGGGGTAGCAAGAGCCTTTGCCAATATCCAAAAGCCCAGGGGTGACAGGTGCAAGCCATCCCTAGTGAAGCATCGTGGTCTTTTCTGTATATTCGGGATGTAAATTCATCTATGTCTTTTATTATTTGTACATTCAAGTAGTTAATACTTTCTGCATTCGAATTATAAGTGAACTCTAGAAATTCAGTAGTTTCACCCAAATATGTAACAAAGTCTACTATTTCATCCTGTGTTCCCTTCCATAATAAGAAAATATCATTCAAAAACCTGGAATAAAGCTGTATCTTATTCCAGAAAGGGCTATTGAATAGATAAGTGGACTTCCATCCCAAAAGCACAATATCGGCATATACGGGGGAACAAGCTGCCCCCATCACTACTCCACAAATTTGTTGGTAATAGTCGCCCTCAAAGAAAATAAAGTTATTTTCCAGTATTAAGCTCATCATTTCACATACCAAATTAATCTTATGATGCCTTAGTTTTGAATAGGAAAATAGTGCCTCTTCAAAAAATTGCAAACTCTCTCTCTTTTGGGTATCACTGTAAATAAATCTTTTATATCTATAGTGAGGAATATCAAGTTGTCCTGCCATTTCTCCTTTTTCAGTGCTCCAAGAAATTCTCAATAATCCTTTACCAGATGTTCTCTTTCATTCACTACATGTTTTACCCAAGAATCCACTAAAACTGCTAAAGAGTAGGTCTCTGATCCCCCTGCTGCAAATATTGGTCTGAATGGTGGCCTTTCAATGTTTTTGTGTATTTTGGGAATTCCAAAGAAAATTGGGATTTTGGGGTCCTTAACATACAAAAGCTCATGAATCTATTTCTATTCTTCTATTTAGTAGGTATTCCTCCAGATATGCATTAATTTGGAAATATGAAATATTAATCTGATTCTTTGAAACCATATCATATGTGACATCACACCACAAAGATTTGTATGAGGAGTTAAACAAAATAGAAATACTGTTTGAGGAAAGAGGATATCCCAAGGAATTAGTCAAGGAAATAATTTTAGATGTGTATAACAAGTGGAATACAGTATATCTGCCCTTGTTAGGGGTGGGTTTACAGAAAAATCATGATGGTTTCAATTTGGAGACTGGTAAATATAAAAAAGCATGTGTGTTGGAATTCAACTATTTAACAAATGAAGTTAAAAAGACCCTACAAAAGAACTGGAGTATCTTTAAAACTAATAAGGATATATACCAAAGGGTAGGTGAATGTCCTAAATTTGTGAATAAAACTGGATTTAACATTAAAAGTCTTTTAGAACATAAGTTGGAACCCAGAATTCAAGTAACTACAGGAGTAAGAGCATGTGGAAGCTGCAGACAATGTTCCTTTATATATAAAGAGAACTATATTATTTTGGACAATAGAATGAAAAGTAGGATAGGGTTTGTCAAAGGGAATTGTTTCAGCAAGGGGGTTGTATACTTAGCAGTCTGTAACTCATATTCAGGATTTTATATGGGAAAGATCCAGCGAGCTCTTAGGAATAGAATGTGTGAACATGGAAATGCCATCAAAAACAAAAAAGGTAACTAGTTCACTATATAAACACTCAATGGTCTGATCCCATTTCAACAAGTTTTTATTTGGCATCTTGGAGCAGGTTAAGCCCAATCCCGAGGTGGAAGTTGACTGGAAAAATCTGTTGAAAAAGAGAGAAACTAAGTGGCAATTTAAAACAGCAGCTATGTTCCCCCCTGGCTTAAATGAAAACATTTCAATAGCCCCTGTGTTGCATGAGAGAGCTAACAAAATATAAGAGTACAAAACATATAAGTATACACACACACACACACACACACACACACACACACACACACACACACACACACACACATACACACACACACACACGCACACACACACACATATATATATATATATATATATATATATATATATAAATAGTTTTATATATAATAGGTTGTAACATCAAGTTTTAGCATTTTATTCATAAATAAATTGAGTCAGTATTTTAAAGTTTTATAAAAATAAGTGGATATATGTTTTAGATAAAGTGCAATTAATGTTTTAGAATGTAATTGGTTATTAGTATGTTGATTGCTTTGTATTTGTGATTGGTTCACAGTTTTTATAAAAATGGCAATGTTTAGAGGGGAAGTTTATTCTGATAAAGTCTATATGTCGTAGCCAAAAGCGCTCAATCTGGAAACTGTAATAAAAGATAGTTGGATTTTATACGGCCTGGTATTTGTGTAATTCATGGTGTTTTAAGTCTCTTAGTGAGACATAACACTCTGTCTTGGACTTGACAACTACAACAAGAACCATTCATCACACATCTCCCTTGCTCTAATGAAGTATGTTTCTAAGGAACAGTATAACTCTCTTAGATACAGTCAGGAATATAGCAAAGCTTAGTTTAGATTTTGTTTTTTATTTGTGTGAGCCTGTACTACAACGTTATTTTAAATAGTCTCTGTGGTTTTGAACTCTGATGCTGCTGTGAATATATATTTAGTATTCTCTTGTTCTTTTATTTATTATTAAATGCATTTAAACCTTCCATTGTGGCTGATCTGTGCAGAGTTTTCAAAGAACTTGCATATTTATTTGGTGACACTGTATGAGCCACTGCTAGTAGCCTTGCTCTTGGTCAAACTACCATTTGTATTAATATTAATATCACTCAGTATATTGGGTACTCTTAGAAGATCCTTAAGGTAGCTAAGAAGGAGTGACTGGTGGCAGTAGTGACTTCCTTATAGTCTGGGCAGAAGGGTACATAGCTAACCTGTGCCAACCTTTCCCAGGTGTGTGTGTGAGTGTGTGAGTAAATCAAACCTTAAAGAGTGTGTGTGTCAGCTACTTGGGCAGGAACGTGAAGCACTGGTTGGACAGAGAAGGTGCTGGAGAGCTAAGCTTGGTCACTCAGCTGAGATCTCAACTCTATAGCTGTGGCAGTGGAAAGTCTTACTGAGGATCTGGAGGAGGGAGAGGGTGAAACCAGCCTCAGACCGACTGTTGTCTCTGTGTACTCTTAAAGGAAATTTCACTTGATGCAGAGAGCTGCATCTGGAAATACTGTGTGTGTACCTGTTATCCTCCCAGTGAATATCCCCCCACAGGTGCCAGTGGTGAGGATTGAGGCTCCTTGATTACTAGTCCTGTGGAGGGTCATCACAACTACTATAAAAACAGAATAAATAAATAAAAAGAAAGCAGCATTAGTGCTCAACCCTAACAATGAGCTATAGTAAAACAGCAGTCGGTTTTTGGCAACTCTTGAAAGAAAAAAAAAAATTCATATTTTCATTGCCTCACCTCCTACTAGACAAGGGGAACACTACTCCTATATGTTTCACTGTTGCCAGATGAGACCATGTCCAAACCAAGGTGTCAATTCAATAATCAAACTGTAATTCCATTAAGGCGGTGAGCATTTTTTTATTCCCCTCTGATGTTACGGCAAGTCTTCTGATAAGCTTCACTTACCACTTCTCCTTAGAGACTGTAGCTTTGTCTGATCCTAAAGTCTTACATCTCTTCTGCACTGGGGTCCTAATGACACTAAACCACCTGTCTTTGTGCTACTTTCACTCTTATCACAATTAGATTCATCAGTAGTTTTTCCACACCCTAAGGCAAATATGCATCCTACTTCCTCTACACCTTCAAGTGTCCCATTAGCTTTATTCACCTGATTTAACTGCTGCTTAAGGATTTTGTTCTCAAGTATTTATGAGCGTCAAACCTCCATCCAGTTTAGAGCAGCCACGGTGCCAATGAACAAGGATAACTAATACTTATGTCCATGCTGTGTCAAGGACATCATCAGCGAATTTTTGAGCTCTATGCTGTAACCATCAACGGAAGAAAGGTTCTTTGCTTACAGTGAAAAAGAGAAGAATGACCCTGCATGGCCCTTACATTTAGAATCCTTTTATGTTGCTGCCTCCTCCAGGGTTTCTCTGCCCTTATAAATTAAGTTTTACAATAATAATGTAGGCAAAATAGTTTTATTTTATATTTCTCCTGGATGTTATTCTGTAAGCCCAGACCCATTCCACAAACATACCACTGCATGTACAGAACTGATACTAGAATGCTTGGGAAATATAGCATAACGTGTCCTTACCTTCCAGGTTTGGTCCTAGAGCAGTACATTATTTTGTTTGACCCCACTTCCATTTCATCCATCTTATTAATTAATTGGTACAAATGTCAAGATGTTTCTTTCAAAGTGTGGCCACAACCCCTTACCTAGGCTTTATACAACCACACATACTACTCTAGGGCTTTACTTTGCACTGTAATGACATTTACATCATGTTCAATGTTTTAAATCAAAGAAGACAATAAGCCTATCTAGCCTACCTTTTTTGTGCATTTATTATTCTCTCTCCTTTCCATCCCTACCTTCTCTCACCTCTTCTTCTCTGGTGTCATGCCTTCTTGAATGTGTCTGTGAAATCTCCTCTCAGCCATCTATTCTGCTAGTATATCCATGGATCCAGGTAACTTCAGAGACTGAGCCAGTAGTCAATCTCTATAATCTGCTGCTTATGTGTTTTCCTCTTAATATAGGCTCATAGGATCACAGGATCATAGGTGGTTACTAGGCTAATGGCCGGGTCTGTATTAGATATTCGAACGTTTAAATGTTCGAATCACTAAAGAACGAACTTTAGTGATCGAACGCTTAAATGTTCGAATATCTTTAAAAAGAACATTTAAAAAAAAGAAAAAGTAAAGAGTTTAAGCAGGGGGGCAAGCCCCCCTGCACCCCCACACCCCCGCTACTTAAATATACCAACTCTGAGATCATACTTCAGTGTGCTACAGTGCAGAAATGGAAAATTTCCCATTTTCTACACTGTAGTGCGATCTTGGAGTTGGTATATTTAAGTAGCGGGAGTGCAGGGGGGCTTGCCCCTGTTTACACCCTTTAGTTTTTCTTTTTTTTTAAATTTTATTTATTTATTTTTTTTAATTTTTATATATATTCGAACATTTAAGCGTTCGATCACTAAAGTTCATTCTTTAGTGATTCGAACATTTAAATGTTAGAGTATCTAATATAGACCCTAATCGCCATGAGGCCCTTACAAGCTTAGTCAGCACCTGTTGCCCCTGTCATTGAGGGATAAAGGTGGAACCCCTGGGACAATTTTGCGGTTTCCCATCCACTCATCAAGGTTGCACTTGAAGAGTGTCAGCAAGGTACTCTGACATTTATGGGAGTCTATTCCAGAGACAGGGCAGCCTCTGGAAGACAAAACTCTCTCCAGCAGGTTTTGTTGATGTCACATATTAGATTTAGGCCTACTGAGTGGGTAATGTGCGAGGAGTTAGACATTGATATGGAGCATCTCTAGTAGGCAAGACACAGATCACCTCTGAGAAATCTGTATGACACCAAGTAGAGTGATAGTGATTTGAGCCTGTCTGCATAGGACAGGTGTTGGGGGGCCATGGATTCTCTTTTTATGAGGTATTTCTGTGGCCTTTCCAGTTGGTACAGGTGTTTGGAGAGGTACATACCAAGTGGGGCGTTATACTCAATTGTCGGTCTAATGAGGAAGGAGTACAGAGAGGTAATAACCTTTTTCCTGGATGCAATCCCTTTACTTATGAGATAAACCAAGAAAAAGGCTTTTCTAACCACTGCCGCTACATGATAGTCGAACGTGAGATTGTTGTCAACCTGAGTACCAAAGTATCTCATCACAGGTTGTGTGCTTAGGTGGTTGCCATTGATGTGGTAATCAGTAGGGGCCGTGTTTTTGCCAAATGGTATGATAATACTTTTTTTGCATTTATCTTAAGGCCATGACTTTGGCATATATCCTTCCTGTTCAGAATTACCCCTTCCCATCTCCATAACATGATCTTCTACACCAATATCATGCCATCCTGTGTCATCTGGTCTCTAATGGGAAGAGCTGTGGCTTTTCTAGTTACTGTTCAAAATTTTCCTCCTCAGTCTCATGTAGTTTTCTGGTAAATTCTTTCTGTACTCCTTCCAGTAGCCTGCTGCCTCTTTTTTTCACATGATCTCCAGAAATGCACGCAAACTACTAAAAATGTGGCCTGAGAAGGCCACACAGAGTGAAAAGGTTACTTCCTTGTTTCTGTAGTCTGTCCCTTTGAGTATATATTTCAGGATTGTGTTTTCTGCTGCCATTCTCCTCTTAACTGTAACCCTAGTGGCCCAATCCATATATGTAACATTGTGTTTGCTGTTGCCATTCTCCTCTTGCTGTAGTCGTAGTTGCACATTCTATACATGTTACATTGTGTTTGCAGCTGCTATTCTCCTCTTGCTGTACTCCTAATGGCCCATTCCATACGTTACATTGTATTTACTGCTGCCATTCTCCTCTTACTGTACTCCTAATGTCCCATTCCGTACGTTACATTGTATTTACTGCTGCCATTCTCCTCTTACTGTACTCCTAGTGATCCGTTTCATACATTTTACATTGTGTTTTCTGCTGCCATTCTCCTCTTACTGTACTCCTAATGTCCCATTCCATACATGTTACATTGTATTTGCTGCTGCCATTCTCCTCTTACTGTACTCCTAATGTCCCATTCCATACATGTTGTCATAGCCTAGGTGTAGAACGTTGCATCCATCTGTAATGCACCACAGCTTCCATGTTACAGCCCATTAAATCTTTCGGAATCTTTCTTTTGACTCTTCTCTGTCACAGTCTGCTGTATCTAACTTTGTGTCATAAGTGAAACCAATCTTGCTTTCTCTTCCTTCAGATATGAATGAAACAATCATACTGAAGTATACTGAATGCAGGAATGACCCCTACAGTACTCCATTAGTCACTTTTTTTTGCTGATGCTGCCCCTCTCTCTATAACCCTCTGTATCCTACCCTTCAGCCTTCTAGCAGTAAAGTTCCTCTATCTTGGCCCTGCTTCTAGAGTCTATAGTTTTACTTTCATCCTCATGTCTCATATGTGAGACTAAGTCTAAAGCCTTCATGACATCTGATACTCTTCTGTAAAGGTCATGTATATCCTTGTAAAAAAATGACTCAGCTGTGGGTGATACTTCCTTTTTGCTAGTAAACCATGTCTGTTGCTACCCTGGAAAATAATCAGACTTCCCATTAGGACTCTTCCAATTACTTTCTTGCCGCAATGTTAGGATAATACGACTTTAGTTCCTTGAATTTGTATTGCTTGTTCTTATTCCAGGGGTCCACACTTACTGTCGTCCAGTCCTCAGGCACATATGCAATGGCCAAATAGATTAATGAAATGTTCTGTTAGAAAATCTGCCAGCACAATGCAGATTCTGAGAGGTAGCCCAATGAGTCGTTGTGATTTATCCTTCATTGGGTAGCCCTGTCCCTTTTCCCCTCTTTGATCTTAATCCTGGCTTCTCTCAACTGTTCTCTATTTAATGTGGATATCATTAGATCTCGCAAATGTAGCCTGGACACATCCCATGTCTTTTTTTCAATGTGCTTTAGGGATGATATTCCAGCTAGCACCCTGGAACTGTCACCAGTTTTGATCATATCATCTCAACAGTTACTGTACAAGGCTTAACACAACTCAGCAGTCTATATATTAGTGTGTGTAGCCAATATATGATCTTTTCCACAGGGTAACACCGTAAGGGAGCAACCCCCCCCCCAAACATGCTGGGCTTGCAGGATTAGACTTTGTGCTATTCTCCGCTCACTTATTTTAATTGGCAATCCTTTAGTGATCTCAGTGATGCCCCATTATTTTATGTTATCTTCATTCATCTACAAATTATACTATCTTCCAATTTGGCTACAGAATAATCATTATGAAAAGTTCCACATAAGGCCAAAACCTGAGTTTTCACAGAAAGTGAATACAGTAGTGATTCCATCTCCCAGTACCCCTCAATTAAATATACAAAAACTCTGAAGCTGCAGTGGCTTGGAGAATTTATTCTGAATGCAGAAATTCTACATACATAGCAAAAGGCTATCCTTTTTAGAAATCCCAGCTTTCATATATATAGGTTCTTTGTTAATCATCATTTAAGACACATTTTCAGCAGTTTGTTATACCATCACCCTTTCACTCACAACAGAATGACCAATTGAGATGCCTTACTATAATCCATAACTTCATGATTAACTATGTAAGAACTATTGAATTATTAAGTAATAATAAACTTGCCTTGCTTCATTCAGTGTTTTTTTTTGTGGTCTCTCTTGAGACATCATGCAATTGGCCCAGCCCACAGTGTCCCACATTTATAGGAGGTCTATCATCTTCATCTCTTTAAACATCAGACCTACTCAGATACTGCTGTGTATGGTCGTGGATCCTATGGGTTTCCTGGGGGTTCAGCCATCTCAGCATGTGTCCTTGGGGGGGATTTTTATTTATATGCCCTACTCCTACATTTGTTGACTACATTTGAAGGTAACTACCCTCTTGAACTATGTGTCTCATAAGAAAGCATCATCAACAAATATCCACCCACCCAGGATGAGCATACTCATCCCTTACTGCTGCTCTGTCATTCACCTGAGCAGCTAATTGAACTCAGGTAGACTGGACTATAGTTATGTCTTTATACTTCTATGCTACTGGTGCAGCCTACTTCATTCAGTGCATTGATCTTTTTCACTTTGTTAGATCAGCACCCTCATCTACATTGCAATGCCACCTGGATAATGTCTTATCTGACTCTATGTGTTGTTGTCTCTTTCCATGATTCCAAGCTCCTTGGCAGTCATCAGTGACTCACTTTTTCCATATCCCCATTCCCTCCAGTACAGCTCTTTTGATTGTGCACCTTTAACTCCTAGTGGGAGTGGCTTGAGCCTTTAAAAAATAAAGTTATCACCTTACAATTCTAACAAATACTCATTGACATAGGCCAAATATCAATACACTTGTGTTTGCCATCATGTATGCTTCAAGATAAAATATTCTGATACCTTGTACAGGGCATGGTTTTGGAATTATTAATGCAAATATGAACAAGCAATATTTGGCGCCTAGAGGAACAGTAGGAGGTAACTGCAGATGCACCTGGAGGTGTCACTCGGATGTAATGAGTTAGGTTTTCCTGCGGTTTTGCCATGCAGTTTGTGTAAACAGGTGGAGCTAGCTTGTCACAAAGTCTCAGTGACCGTCTAAGCTTCTGTACAATGTCACCTAATCACAAATCAGAAATAGAAGACGGTAGCTGAGAGCTCATACAGGAATTTCATTCTGCATCACTATGATTTACATAGCTCTTATTTCTCTGTTTTCCAGTGATGGTTTAATTTTGTTGGTCATGTTGATAAAGCCTGCATAGCCAGATAAAGTTACAACATCAGATGCAGAGGTTTCATTTCATATATCTGACTGGCCCAAAAGTCGTATTACCAGCTATCCTCAAGCCCAGCCCCGAACTTATGTTTTATATAGGGGTGATCTTCATCTGCACCCCATCCCCTCTTCCATTCAAGAAATTAGCCAGTCCACTTAACCTCTCATTATTATAATTACTAGCAAGAACACAATTAAATCAACAAGGTGGAAGTTTTCGTACTGTAAGCATGGACTGTTTTTCCAAAGACCAACACAAAGATGCATACACACACACGCACACACACACACACACACACACACACACACACACACACACACACACACACACACACACACACACACAAAACACACACAAACACACACACACACACACACACACACACACACACACACACACACACACACACACACACACACACACACACACACACTCACACACACACACACACACACACACACACACACACACACACACACACACACACACACACACACACACACACACACACACACACACACAAACACACACACAAACAGTCAAGCACATGTGCATTTGCGCCCGTGTGCATACACACACATGCACACACAAACACACACACACACACACACACACACACACACACACACACACACACACACACACACACATACACACACAAATAGATAAGCACATGTGCATATGCGCACACACACACACACACACACACACACACACACACACACACACACACACACACACACACACACACAGATGCATAAAGATGCACACACACACACACACACACACACACACACACACACACACACACACACACACACACACACACACACACACACACACACTGTATATACATAAGAACATAGTCTACATGATGTTGCTAGATATGCGATCATTTGTGATCCTTTTCATCACAAAAGCTTGAACTTTATACGTAAAGGGAGTAATTGCACTTACCCTGTTTTACCCTGTTATTTGCTTCAGGTAGGAGTAAATTGTTAAAACTCAAGTACTGCTGTTGTTTAGGTTGTCTGAGACTACAGCCTCCTAAAGAAAGAGTGAGATGGGTTTTGACATTGCATTGCTGATGTATCTTTCTCTGTCATAAAATAACGTTGGAGTGAGGATAATAAACTAAAAGGACTTCAGGGGGTACAGCATTTTTTTTCAGGGGCTGTGTTTTTCTGTATACTGTACAAGCCTGAGTACATGTGATAAACTACTTACCTACTATACTTAATTTTGCAGAATTTACCTAATATTGCTTCATATTTTTGTCCTGTCTCTTAAAAAGTTTTGATTTTTCTGGTAAATCACTGAGTGTTGCAGTCAGCCAGTAGCACCAGGCATTACAGGATTGCATACCTTATTGTTTAGAAAATGCATGTTGATGCAAAACCTATTATTCTACTAACTTTTAAGTGAAATATAGTAATATTTAAAATCTGTCCATGATTTAGAGTCTTTATCTTCCCATTATTTATAGTTTTCTCCCATATTTTTGAGCAAAAACTTGAGAAGTACAGTGTTGAGGGCGTACGTGTACCTAGGCTGTCATTTTCAGGCTGTATTTGTTTGATAATTGTGCATCAAGCTCTGTAATATTGAGAATTTCTAGTGGATACTGTCAAGATACATATTTTGTGTTTTCAGTATAGCACTGTCAGCATCACAGATGGGTTTGGATGGGGGGGCTAAGGTTTTTACCTAATAAACACAAGGTGCAGGGTTTGATTCCAACGTTGGGTTATTGACTAGATTTAAAATGGCTCTTTAGGATAACTAGCCTAATATTCACCTATGAACCTAATATTTCATAGTATTCTCAGTCTAATAATGTAATTAAAAAAATCAAAGTGATAAGGATTAAATAACACTGGAAATCAGGTTTCTAACTGTAATGATATTACAATGCTGTGAAACGCCTTTATGGAAGAAACTTTTCTTTATTTAATTCATCTTTATGGTGCTCTCTTTTCCTTTCTAAAACAGTAATTAGATCTCTCAAAATACATATTCTCTCTTCACTCCTTACCTTTTTTTCCCTGCAATTTCCAGTTTTAAATACATGCACTTAGTGGCTGTGCAGCAATGAAACAAGATGGTAATACAAGGTCACACACGATCATGCAAACCAGAGGTATTAAAAGAGTGCAATAACTGTAAATTCTGCCATTTGATGCTATACTCCATGTATCCCTCCCTTGGTCTACATTGCTCCTGTTTATGAAAAACATTGAAAGACTTGCATAGGAATGTTCAGAATACTAAAAGAAGCCTGCTTTTAGTATAAACTATCTTCATTTTATATTTGTAATTATATCAGTTCCTTTGACACCTTGCCAGTTATTTATAGAAAGAGTTAAGCATGATGTCCTGGCATTCTGTTCAGCACTGCTCCTAAATGAAGCTAGAAACTCCTTAAGTGACAGAGTTATATTTGCATTTTATACAACATTTAATGTGAAAGCAATTACACAGTGACAGTGGGTGTAATTAAATGCAAAAATACTGATTGACAGATATACAGCGCTAAGGGAGCCTAGTTCTTTCAATGTCGCAGCAGTGAAAACATAGATGGTATAATTACAGAGGATTTAATTCACTTTTGTTTAACTAGTTCATTTATAGGAAGAAAAAAATTTCCTGGGGTTCAGACATGTAAAATAGGCTAATGAGATGCCAAATGGTTCAGGATAACTGCAGCTTAATGCCATGATATTAGGACTAATACCTGTATTTCCTTCAGTAATCATTCTTAAATAAGTAAAATCATTTCCTGATGTGATTTTCTTCTACATTTTGTTTTCCATTTTTGGCTCAAGAGATCAGCTGCTCAAGCTATATTTTCACAGGATATTGAGGCAGAGTCAGGTGATCCTTTACAGAAATAAAAGTATACAACATGCATGCTGGCAGCACACACTAATACATAGATGCTGTTGACAGAGAAGCTTATAAGTTAATTTGATTAGCTGAATAAGTTTTAAATTAATAAGTCTGTCCCTATATTCCAGTGGCTGCCAGAATCTTTGTCTATTAAATGCCATGTGTTCTTGAAACCTGTAACTGTTTTAACTTTACTGTTTCCTTTTGTAATGTTACATTGTCTACCACCCACTTTATAAAATGAATTCTTCCTTATAGTTCTTCTGAAATGTCCATCTTCCAACTTTATTCCATGCCTTTTAGCCCTGCAATATCTGTGTTTAACTTAGAGCACAACATTCTTGTATTCTTTTTCTCCCTATAAAATTATTATATACCATTGATATTTTCCAGTTCTCCCTGGTTTCTTCCATGTAGTACATATTATGTATCTTTGCACTCATACAGTTTGAGACTTTCCATACATCATCTGTGTCACCTCTTTTTTGAGCTTTGTCTATCATGTGCATGACCTAGTGCAGGTAAGGTCTGCAGAATCATAAACTCTGCTCCTCAGACTGTATCACCATTGTTAGAATTAGTGGCATTATAATCTTTTTTCTGCTGTATCCAGTCATTCCTGTTCTTATCAATTTGTAATTCATTCTGTTTACTACTCTTTTGTACTCCTTCCATACCTTGGAGATTACCATAACCCCAGGGTCTGTGTATTGCTGTTGCATGCTCTACTTGAATATTGTCCCATTACAGTGTTCCTCAAAGATGGATGCAGCTTATATTCTATTTTGTTATATTACATTTCAACTGCCAAAACATTACATTTATTTCTCGGATCTGTCTCCATACCAGCTGTGTCTTGTTTGCTACAGATAATCATGCCATCGGTATACACAAAAAAAAAACTTCAGTCATGCAAATTTCATCCTACATTATTAAAGAAAAGACAAAACAAGTCATAACACAAATCTCTTTGGGTGTTGTTACAGTTGCTTCTTTATCGTCACTTTCTGTGTCCTGTCTCCTAACCAGTTATACACACATTCTTCTATCATCATAGTTTTTATTTCTTAATGTTTTTAATAGTTTTTTGTAAGATATGATGTCAGAAGGATTTGATGAGGTCCACACAGGCCACAACTGTTGTCATTCTCCGATCAGCCTTCCTTGTTGCCTATCCAGAATTTGCAATGTATTTGATCTGCTGTGATTGCCTTCTGGTTAAACCATCTGTTTTGAGACTTGCCATTCAATGACAACCAGATATTCCATCAATGTTTCTCCATTTATTTTTTCAATAACAAGATTAAATTGGCTGGGCAGTAGCTTACCTTATCCTTATTACCTTTGTTTTTGCATAAGAGGGATATACCTGCTGCCACCTGTATCTTCATTCATTTGCTTAGGACTGCAGTGCAACTCCTTTCTGGCTTAATTTGACTTACCAGCTCTTTGTGTTTTTCATTTCCTTTAGAACAAGTTCATATTTGAATGAATAGACGTATGTCAGTTTCCATACCATTCCTATCTTTGTCTTGTCTTCAGGCCTTTTACCCTCCTCTTCTTCAGTAACAACTGAAAATAAATATTTGTTGAGCAATTTGACTTTTGAATCAGTCACAGATGTTCACTATGTCACATATAGGTACTCACGCTGAGTTCTTGTAAAACACGGAACCAGAAGAGTACAAAAGAACAATATATACTTTTCTCATATATATTGGACTTTTTGAGCATTTCAGCATTTGAATTAGTCACAGATGTTTGCTGTTCACATAAGTAATCATGACACACCACCGGGGTCTTGCAAGATAAGGAACCAATGTTTTTCTTAGAGTACAAAAAGTCAATATATATGCCTTTGTCATGTGGCTTGACAGCTTTAATATGACTGCAAGGATTTTTAATACTTAGTATCAGTGCAGTCACTGAAGAGGCGCTTAAGATTCAGGCAGCTACCTTTTCAAGAAGTTTG
The DNA here is from genome assembly GCF_019279795.1 of Protopterus annectens. Lineage (NCBI taxonomy): Eukaryota > Metazoa > Chordata > Ceratodontiformes > Protopteridae > Protopterus > Protopterus annectens. The sequence continues at coordinate 566,598,610 of NC_056730.1, forward strand.
ATAACTGGTGTGGCTTCCTTATGATTTGCCTGACAAATAGGTAGTTAGTGTTGCACGCATTAAGTCTCTTGCCACCCATGGATATCTATTATGGTAGTGAAAGTTTCCTGGTTTATGTCTTTCTGTCTGTGTAGATGTCCTACAATGGTTTTCTCTCTTGCTTTGTGTTACCTGTAAGCCTCTTCTAACAAAGAAAAAGTTCATAGGTTCATAGGTAGGTACTAGGCTATTGGCCCTAGGGCCTATATAAACCTAGCCAAAAAGGTACCCTGTATTTCACCACCCAAGAAAATTATTTTCCTGTGCTCCTGTTGAGCAGAGCCACAGACATGATCCCTGGGGTGAATTTCCTATCTCCCATCCAATCATCAAAAGTTTTCTTGAAGAGTGCTAATAAGATAGGTAATTTGTTCCAGAGTATGGGAAGTCTCTGGGACAGGAATCTATCCCTCCAGCATGTTCTGTTTATTGTTGTGACAAGGTTTAGGTCCCTAGAGCATGTAGCTCAGAGGGATTGGGATTTCTTTAAGTGGAGCATGTCCAACAGCTCTGGGATTGACATAGCTTTGTATGTTAGACAGAGATCACTGCAGTGCAACTCCTTTCTGGCTTAATTTGGCTTACCAGCTCTTTGTGTTTTTCAGTTCCTTTAGAACAAGTTCATATTTGAATGAATAGACTTATCCTCTTTGTGAGGTATTTCTGTGGCCTTTCCAGTTGTTGTAGATGTCTTGTGAGGTACATACCAAAAGAGGCACTGTTTTTTATAATGGGTCTAATGAGTGATGAGTAGAGGGGACCTCTTTTTTCCTGGATGAGAAACCTTTTGTGATGAGGTGTGCCACGTAGAAGGATTTCCTGACTACTGTGGTGATGTGATTATCAAAGGAGAGACTACTGTCCACCTGTGTCCCAAGGTCTCATCACACATTCGGTGTTAAGTAGACTACCGCCTATGTGGTAGTTCATGAGTACAGAGTTTTTAGCAACAGAGTTGCTAGAATAATAGGTTTTGCATTAACATGCATTTTCCAAATTATGTGAAGATCTGAAACTCAAATGGATGTCATTATTTAGTGACTGCAATCCTCAACAAATTGCCAGAAAAACACTCATTCTATGAAGAACAGACCAAAATATGAGGCAAAAATCTACACTTTCCAGGAAACTCTGGACAATTAAGATGTGATGAGCAATCTGCTGGTGGCAGTATTTCCCAAATCATTTTTGGACAGCTCCCTCTATTGCATCCTTGTGTGCTGGAACCACATCCATGTCTCTAGTCAATATGTCCAGCCAAGAAATAATGTTGTCTTATGAATTTTCACTTGTATAAACAGCAAAATGATTTCAATAAGTTATGACTGCACAGCTGTGCAATTGAGAACCAGGAATATGATTGCCTTCTTCCCCCATTCATATAGTAGTGAAACCAGTCCTGTGAGGTACTTATCATTACACAATCTCTGTCCTTAGTGATCAGGTCTTGAGGAACTCATATGGTCTTAGTCCTGTGTATGTGAAAATTAGAAGATGATATAACTAACTTCCTATGGCTATACAAAATCTACCTGCCCTGCATAAATAGCCTGTACTGATGTCATTACTGTGACAGAATTCAGGATAAAGTTCCATACTTCAGATAAAGAAATGAATCACCCACACTTAGATAACTCTGAATGGAATGAGAAGATGTGTACACTGATGTGGCATAGGTATTGTATAGTTTTTGTACATCAATAACAATCTTCTTGTAGATATTAATTATTCTAAATGCAGATGAACTTGTGGGAACCTGTTTAGCAAATAATAATCGAATAAGCTTTTAGCCAAAGTATTAATAGCTTACCCCATCACCATCACCAACATTTGGCAAAGTTATTGGTGATGCCTATACTGGATAAAAGATGCATGGGGGTGTAATGTGTGGATGATTTACCCACTTGTAAAATACCTTACATTCACTGCCTGCTTAGTGTATCATTTTCAGATGATCTGGGCTCAACCCAATAGTGAACAAAGGACTAAAACCTGGACAGATTTTAAATTTTGCTCTTATATACTTAGAAAGTTGTGAAACAGGCCTTTGCATTGCCATGCATTTTCTGAAGGATATGAAGTCTAAAACTGAAATGTTTGTCCTTATTTAGTATCTGCAGTCCTGAACAATTTGCCAGAAAACCACAAATTTTATTTAGAACAGACCAAAACTATAAGGCAAAATCAGGGTCATTGTCTGAAATTAGAGACATTTCAGAGGTAAAAAAACCAAGTGGCACAGTGCTGACCAGATAGAAACTCCGAAACACAATATCTGCACCAACAGCAAACGAAGAGTTGAATAATTTTATCAAAAATGAGCGCTTTCGGTAGAGAGCGTTCTCCCCACCTTCATCAGATAATAATTTTATTTAAAACCATCCTTTATATATACACAGCTAATTGTCAATTAATTAATTAACATGGTTGCTGATGAAAAATTAAACCAAAATAGTTGAATCTGTTTGCTGCTGTTTGATTAAATGTAAACCTGTTATATAAATTTAACAAATTAAAAATAGCAGCTTTGAACTAAGCTGCAACTAATTCATTAAAAAAACGTGAATAAATTGTACATAAATACTCCCAGCATGGTACGCAAAATTATGTTCTGTAACTCAAGTTACAAATGTTACAAATATTTAACTGCCCAAAACCTATTTGAACAGTAAACCTACCAACATGAGTGATTCTTAGAAATGCATATATATGTCATATTACAATTGTACAGATCAGCCTACACAAGTGCAAAATACAAAATGCATCTATGCATATTCTTATGCATTACTCTATTCTTATTTTAGTTATTATTATTATTAAAAATCCCGTTGTTATAATTCCTATTAAAGTTTGTTAAACTATTGAAAATGGCCATCACCAAAAAGGAAGCACTTTCAATTATTCTTCACCAGAGTACATTCCTCAAGGCTTGCTGTAGCTGAAATGACTTTTATTGACCTTTCCACTTGCTCCTTCTTTGAACAAATAGTATACTTCCAATGAATAAAATGTGTTGCCTTAGTTCTTAGAATACTTTTTGTTACTTTATGAATACAATATAGTGTACGGTTGTTATTATTCTCCTTAGAGATTTTCATCTAAAATTTCCCCCTCCTTTTTTCTTCACCCCCCCCACCAACTTCATCAACATCACCCCTTTCAACTTTGAATTATAACTTTCTGCTTGTGTTTTGTATATAAGCCTTAACTGCGTGGCTCTAAAATATCCCTTCAAATCAGGTAATCCTACTGAAAGTATCAACTTATCTCACTTAACTCTTTCCCTATACCCATCTTATATAAATTCCTATAATTTTTATTAATTATTGTCAGCAAATTTTCTTATGTTTGATTAAAAATGTGCATGAGCTGTATTTAAAACTAAAGGGACTAAAAACATTTCACTGTTTACAACTGTTTACATCTTAGTAGATATACATATATATATATATATATATATATATATATATATATATATATATATATACACACACACACACACACACACACACTTATACACTATAGATCACAGTACTTATTGCATGCGCCACAGCTTACGTCTTAAGTATATGTATATAACAGAAGCATTTTAATCCATACTCCTAAATAGTTCATATTATTGTGTTCCATAAATATATGCATTGCTGAATCATTTTTGTGTGGGTACATAATTTATGGCTATAGCCCTTTCTTTATTTTCATCAATTTTATATCCTGAAAAGACTTGAATCTGTCTCAAAATACTCCACAATGCTAAGATATCCTTTTCTGGATTTATCAGGCACAAAATAATATCACCTGCAAATAAGGCCAACTTTTCTTGATTACCACACTAGTTATGTCCTTGAATTTCTAAGTCCCTTATTTTGCTTGCCAATGGCTCTAAATATAGAGCAAATAACAAAAGGGAAAGAGAACAGCCCTCGATGGCTTATCTTATCAGACAAACTTATCAGAACCCTCCCACTTTAATATTTGCCTCTGATCCTTCATATAGCTTCCTAATAAACCATATTCTTAGATCAGGAAATGTAAATGCTTCCATTAACCCACTCATAAAATCCCAGCTTACTCTGTCAAATGCTTTCTCTGCATCAGGACCCACCAACAACAGAGGTATTATCTTAATATTCTGCTTCCCTTTGTATCATCATTTTGTCTGTTAAAGTTGTCATATGTTTGCCTGCCAACAGAAAACAACACTGATCTATATCTATCAGTTTTGGCTACACTAATGTCATTGTTTTAGCTAGTATAGGCATAAACACTATAATCACGATTTAAAATTTAAATGGGTCTATATGAAGCTGGGTCTCTTGGGTCTTTATTATCTTTGGGTAATACAGCCACCACTGCTTTCTACCAATATGTTGGTGCTTCCCTTCCTTTTAAAATACTGTTGAACAAAATCTGCCAGATATTTATCACTTTTTCTTTTCTAAATTCCTCACTATCACAACCCTGTTGTGGGGCAGAGGCTGAGATTATGAATACTGCCTATCATTACACCAAAGTCTGATTGCCATGAGTTTGTCAGTAATTCTGATGATATCATTCACTGCTTTCTGAAGCCTCTGTCTCACCAAAATTCCCTCACCATTTCTTGTCTCTCCTCTTCATGAGTATTAGGCTCTGGATCCCAAGCCAAGTGCAGCTGAACTGCCATTCCATCTTGTCTCCTGAATACATAGAATATCCAGTCTCCTCCGTACCGTCATGTCATCCACTTCAAAGCTCCATCCTGTCAGTCAACCTACATTAAGTGTAGCAGTTAACCTACAATTCTTAATTCATGTTTAGCAGGTTGATTGGTTTTACGTCCAGCTTTCACTCAACAGACGGTTTTGTGGTTAGCTGCTGGGCTTTATGGCAGTCATGGCCGATAGGGGCACATACACCCTTCTCACTATTAAAATGTGTCCCTAGCATAGGTCAGGTTCTCAACCCACTTATCACTGGCAAATACCATGCCCATTTTGGTAACATTAGTCAACATGACCAAATGACCTAGAGCCATATGTTACACTGTTGAGTGGCTAGCCCTGCCACTGAGTCCACTCTGTGATTCCTAGTCTCCTATCTGGAGGATACTGTTCACCATAGCAGATGCCCAAAGAGGTTGGTCTATAGAAATCTTCCCACTATAGGGCACCATGTAAAAATGGAAACACTCAGGGTGTTTTTCAAAGGTGGGAGGAAACCCCTAGAGACAAAGGGAGAATATGCAATCTCCTAACAGGCATTGGCCAGAGGTCAGGATCAAACCTTGTACCTGGGAGGCAAAGACCTTAACCGTTATGGCAAACTAGTCTTAGAAGAAAGCAAGAGTGAATTTGTGTACAAGAGAAAGGCTGAAGATGGTAAACGCAAAATACATGACAGGGCACGTAACAAATGTAATGTACATCAAGCACTAAAGGTAGGATGACAGACAGCTTGCATTACCCATGCTGGAGTTTAATTAATAAATGAAATGCATTGCTCAAGCTGGACTTTGGTAAATAAGCAAATAATCACACAGTCACTGAATTACAGTAGCTTCTTTGCTTCAAATAGTAAGGCATCTCCTTCTGACCTGTTGTGGACACTGAAACATCCATCCAGCATCTAGAATTCTATGATAAATGCCTAAGCTGTCTGTGGCCTGAGCACCATCCAGTATTTTAGTGAAGTTCCTAGCAATGCTGAAATTTAAAAACATATATACTCTTACCATGCAGCAAAGTATCTACATAAATTATTAAACAGCAGAAATTCACACGCATAAGTTGTTAACCAAGCATTCACAGTGTTTTTTTTTACTGCAGAACCAAATACTTTGTTACTGATTATTTCTGAAACACACTACATTCTAGAACTATTTGAAACACACACACAAACACACTGCATTCTAGAACTAAGTTTTTTTTTTAATGTTCTTATTATGTTTATCCTATTGACCACTGCTGCAGTAGCCTTAGCTATGTGGGTTATATCCTGGCAAGGACAGGCAGCTCAAGCTGAGCTGACTAAAAGATAAGTCTCGGCAGGAAGACATTCAGAGGTATACTGTGCCAAAGAGTATGCTCCTCTGAGGCCTTTGAGAATCGATGGTTGGGTTTTGGTTTTCATAGCTAGGCAGATAATTTCCCACTGTGGAAAAAAAAAAACTTCCATTTTCTTATTTTTACTGCTGTTTTATTACTTTCCTCTTCAGGAAAGTTATATTTTAAAGCTAGGTGTGTTGTATTTTAATGAATTGTTTCAAGACCATAATGTGCTTTTAAACCATAGCAGATGCCCAAAGAGGTTGGTCTCAGTTTAAAAGTAGTGTTATCTAACTGCTAAAATATTGTATGTGGATAAATTGTGCTTATTTTAACACTGTGGGGCTGACATAGTGTTTGAATGTGCTTTTTACTGTGTTTTGTTCCTGTCAAAAAAAAAAAGTAATCACTTTTGTGGACTGGTAGTTTTACTGGCATTGTTGCTTGTTTTCCCCAGAATATAGGCACTGTTTTCGGCTTGAAAATGGAACAGATTGTTGGTCCCATAGTCGGTCCTTCTTCCAGCAACCAAAAGAAAAAAAATGGGTCCATATTAGATCCACAAAAGCTTAAATGTTCAAATCTCTAAAGGTCGACCTTTAGAGATTGAACATTTAAATGTTCGAAAATCTTTAAAAATTAAAAAAAAAAAAGAAAAGTGAAAAAAAATGAAAGGGTGTAAGCAGGGGGGGGGCAAGACCCCCTGCATCTCCACGTGGGGGGCTGTTCCCCCTACCCCTGCTACTTAAATATACCAACTCCAAGATCGCGCTACAGTGTAGGGAATGGGAAATTTCCCATTTCCGCACTGTAGTGCACTGACGTGAGATCTCAGAGTTGGTATATATAAGTAGCGGGGGGTGTGGGGGTGCAGGGGGGCTTGCCCCCCTGCTACAACCCTTGCCTTTCACTTTTTTTTTTTTAATTTTATTTTATTACATATACAAACTTTTAACTGTTCGATCTCTAAAGGTCGACCTTTAGAGATTCGAACATTTAAGCATTCGTATATGCAATATAGACCTGAAAAAAATAAGCAAACAGCTTTTGCCACCACAATAGACAAGTCATTTCCTCACCAGTAATTGCATGCCTCTGCTGTGTCCATTTGTTGTACCTCAGACCACTCATCCTTTACCCCAGATCCTTCTGGTGTAACACCTACAGCCACTATGGGTAAGCCACATCCTCTGTGGCTGCTCGGGAAGGTTTTCTTGTTGGTACTGAATGCTGTATCCATCCTTGGGGAAGCAGTGGCTGCCTTAGTAATGTGATTGGCCTAATTTTTCCTGTCAAAAAGAAAGAAAAACAAGCATGTATCTACTTGTCCTCAAATTTCTTTGGATATGAGTAGTTTACTGGGACTGTCTTAATATTTGTTTCTGGCTATTAATATGTCTTGTAGAGCCGCTTCTGGGAAAAGAGAGATGTCTCTTCTCCTGCAGACATTCAAGATTCTGAATCTGTACATGAAGATGCATGGATGGATTCAGGGTTTTGTCCTCATATTTTTTATTCAGACTCAGAGGAGAGGTTTCCTTCTGATTCTCCCTGTGGAGGTTTCTCTTTCTCTGAGACTCTTGCTAGAATGTCCCACTTATTTCAGTGGGAGAACAATGAGGTTTCTCAGTCCCTCAAAAATACTATGAGTTGTTACAGAAGGATTTTCCAGAAATTATTAACATTCCTCCTGCCCTGTCTACTTTAGAGGATGTGTGACTTACTGTTTGCATTTTTCTTGCTAGTCAGCCAGCTGTCTCTAAAAAGGCAGATAGGATGTATAAAGTTCCTCAGTCCTTTAAATATTTATACATTATTCCCAAACCTGACCCAGCAGCTATAACTTTAGTTGACTCCTGTGATGTTAAGCACTCAGTTAATTCCAGTCCTACTCTTTCTAATATTGATCAGCAGTGGAAAAAGTGTATACTTCTGCAACTTTGAATTTGAGAACTTAAATTGTCAGGCACATATGTTCAACTTTATTCTGACATATTGTGAAAGTACGAGGAATGTTTTATCTACAGTTTAGTCTTGTGAAGAAAAATCTGTTTTAAATAACTTTCTTCTGTTGCACAGTTCACTACTCCTTGTTTGCACTGTGTGTGTGTGTGTGTGTGTGTGTGTGTGTGTGTGTGTGTGTGTGTGTGTGTGTGTGTGTGTGTGTTTATGACTCTGTTGATACTTTTTAGGGCTATGGCCACTGGTGTGGGCTATTGCCACTGGTATGGGCTATGGTCACTAGTATGGTTTTAAAGAGGTGTGCTTGGCAGTTTCATATCATTTGTGTGAACGACATTCTGTCGGCATGTATGCTGTTGAAAATCAGAATGTCATGCACAAAATGAAAAGTGTATGGGATAGTCGAAGACACTTATGCGAATGCAGTAGTGCATTTGCTTGTGTGTTTGACTATATGTTCGGAGATCGTCGTACAATGGGGAGTGGAAATTCATCTATATACCCACTGTAGTGTGATCTCGGAGTTGGAATATATTAGTAGCAGGGGGTGTGGCGGGAGCACAGCTTGCGCCCCTGCAAAAACATGATTTGTCGTATAGGAGTTTAATTTACATCAGCTCCTATATGGTTATCACATGATATTTTCGGTGACAATGTTGACTCAATGTGTTGATCATTTGGGTCAACATTGTGTAGGAGTGGAGAGATGGGCTTCGGTGTTTATTTTCATTATTGCGAATGGCAAATGATAGTAAACTGTGCTTGGCTGCACTCTCAAAACTTCCCAGATGAAGTTAAAAATTAGATTTTAAATTCTCCCTTGGATAGAGATTTAGTGCTTGGCCCCTCTGCTGCAGAGGTGATCAAAAAGTGTGAAGAAAGGGGCAAGCTAATCCAGGGTATCTCCAAGATTTTCACCCCTCCTTTTCCCAGTTGTCCAAGGGACTTTGTTTCAGCAAAAAAAAAACAGAATAAACAGAATCCATGTAAACAGACGTTAAATAAGTGGCAAGGAGGTTCCAAAAAGAAGTCTTGAATCTCCCAAAACCAAGGACATTCCAACAAGTCTGAATGACTGTTCAAGAGACCCTGTGACCCCCACTCACCCTAGCCCTCTTTCCCTTCCAGAAAGTCTGAATCTCCATTTTTCTCTTTGGCAACAGCTCATTTCAGAGAAATGGCTTCTGAAAATTATTCATCAGGGTTAAAGATGGCAGTGGGAGGAAATTCCTCTTTCCAAGGGGTCATTTCTCATCCTGCAGATCAGACTGTTTTGTTTCCACCTGTTCTTCATCACATGCTGTCCCAAAGAGTGAGAGAACTAGTTCCTTCTTCCCAGGTGGGGAAGGGGCTTTATTCAAGGATGCTTCTAGTACAAAAGAAAGAAAATACTTATAAACCATTTCTGTCTTTTACTTTCCTAAACCTGTTTGTGATAATGCCCAAATTCAAAATTATGTCACTTCACAACCTGTTGCCTCTTCTTCCTCTTTCGCGTATCCTGGTGCTTATCATCACATTTGTATTTATCCAGACTTCAGGTGTTTGTTAAGGTTTTGTGTGTCTGGATCACATTATCAGTTTTTTGCTTTACCCTTTTGACTATCCACTGCTCCAAGAGTGCTCACAGAGTGTCTAGCTCCAGTTATAGCTCATTGCAGGCTACAAAGTATTCACATTTTCCATATTTAGATGATATGCTTATTTTTGAAGAGTATTTTTCAAAATGGCAGGAATCTCTGTCTTGGGTGAGAGATCTCTTGCACAAGCTGGGTTTCCAAAGGAACATTCAGAAGGATTGTGTTCCTGCGATGTCAACTAGACATCTCAATTCAAAGATCCTTTCTTCCATAGGAAAAATAGATCTTTATTTAGATATATTTCTAAGGCTTTACACTCAGACGTCACTCCCTATGAGATAATACTTCAGGATTTTTGGTCTCATGGCATCTATGATTCTCATGATACCCCTGGCAAGATTCCACACAAGAAATATACAGTGGTATTTGAAATCTCTTTGGTCTCAGCAACAACACCCTTTATCTTTTCAGATCCCAGTACTGGGGTTTATCAGAAGAGTAATAACTTGGTGGAGACAAAAGATATATTTTAATCAAGTTCTTCCCTTCTCTCTCCCTGCTGCAAACCAGTCTGCTACCACAGATGCTTCAGACTTTGCATGGGGACCAGTTTCATGAGAGATAAAAGTGCAGGAGGTGTGAGACACCAAGGAAGATGCAAACACCTAACTATCAAGGAGATGCTTGTCCTGATCAAGACATTCAATTCTCTGAACCATCTTTGATCCTTGGGCCTCGTCAAGTGGTTACAGACAATACCATGGTGATGTGATACATCAACAAGCGAGCAGAACTAGGTTGTAGTCCCTTTACAGACTATCTTCAATTGACAGTCTTGATGATAAGGTCTTAATTCTTTCTAGGCTCCTGTTTTCTGGGGACATGCAGCAGGTATTAATACATGCAAGAAAGCCTATTAGAAAATCATGGAAAAGGTTTTCTGTTGGTGCCATCAACATAACTAGCACCCATTCAGGGCTAGTTGTTCTCTGGTTTTACAATATTTGTATGAGTTACTATCCTATAGCCTTTCTTATACCTCTTTCAAGGTTCATTTATTGGCTATTTCAGCATGCCTGCCCATGGATCCTCCTCTTTCAAGGCAAGTGCATGTAATGTTCTTGAAAGGTGGTTTGCAAAAGAGATCTCAATGTAAACCAGCAGCCTATCCTTGGGATCTTAATTTTGTGGTAGAGCAACTGATACTTGCTTCCTTTGAACCAGCTAATCTGGCTTACTTGAGGTTCTTAACATGGAAAACAGTCTTATTACTGCTCTGACCTTTGCAAGAAGGATGTCTGAATTGCAAGCTCTTATGGTGAGTCAACCCTTCCTCATTTTCCACAAGGATAGGGCTTGTTTAAGAATTAATCCTTCTTTCATGTCTAAAGTGGTATCCAAGTTTACTTAAAGCCAAACTATCCATCTCCTGTTTTCTTTCCTGAACGTAAAAATATGGAAAAAGGGTTCTTCATACCTTAGATGTCCACAAACAACTCAGATACTATCTTGACAGAAATAATTATTTCAGACCTTTAGATCAATTGTTTATTTCTTGTGAAGGTAAAAAGAAGGGACAACCAGGTGTCAAAGTAGATTATGTTCAAACGGTTGCCTAAGGCTATTACCGTTTGTCGTACTCGTCATAACAAAGCTATTCCAGGCAGGCTCAAGGCCCACTATACAAGGGCCTTGATTTCTTCTATGGCTTTTTGGAAGGGGTTGGAATCTTGAAGTGCTTTAGAAGCTATTTAGTCCTTTGTACTTACTTTTACAAAGCACTATAAGCTGAATTCCTTCTCCAAGTCTAGATCCTGCTTTGCTAGTATCATTCTCCAGGGGTTCTTGGGTCCTTCTCCTTCCACCTACCAGGTTTAATTAGCTATGGTAATCTACCCATATAGGCAAGACTAATGCAACAGTAATTAATATGAAGAACATAGTACAGTTGTGTAAGCCAAACTTATCATAACAGTAGATGTTCGAATGATCACCTGCATTAGCCATTCCCTCCATCCATCATCCTTATTTTTTATTGTGTTTTTATGCCAGGGTGTAGACATTTATTTTTTGTCATTCCTAGCCTTGCCTTTCAGGGCTCAGCCTCCCTCTCTCATGGCAGGAAAGCTGTGAAGGGCTTCATGCCCAAACTTGTCTTTTAATCAGCTCAGCTCAACCTGCTTGAGTGTTTGGGTGTGTAGAAGGTGCCCTGAAGCTTTGAAAGGTGACCAGCTGCTATATCCTTGGCAGGATATAAGACATACAGCTTATAATTATAGCCTTCCAAGACCATTACAATCTCAACAAAAATGGCTATGGACTATAAAAACATCATAAAATTATCCATGTGGCTCACTTTGCTTAGCCTGTAGAGCCAAATTATGAAACTGTCTACCAGTAGATATCAGCACTAAGGCTAATAGTCAAACCTTTATACAGAAACTGAAGAACTACTTAACAACCAACAAAAACTGCTCTTGTTGACAGAAAAACATTAATACATATAATACCAATATAATATCCTTATCCTACAACCTATCCTACTATTCTGCACCTATTTCAAATTAACCCTTTAGTCTTATTGATTCAGTTTCACTAAGAAATACCTACCTTTCTTTACTAACCCCTCTTAACTTTTAATAAAAAATGGCTCAGGACACCACAAAACCATTTATTAACATGCACAACTAACAATACACAAGTTTTCATAAGGTTTCACAGTTGTGTTTTGTCAAGTTTTAAAATTATATTAATACATTACATCACTGGTTACAAAGCAGTTATTTCTTTAATTACCTTGAGTTCAAGACATATTTTATACTAACAGCCCCATTTAACCCTGGAACACAATCATACCACAGTATATTTATCCATTTGTATTCCATACTTTCTGATTTAGTTTGAATGTTCTCCCTCTAAAATCAAAAGGAAATTATAGATGGGATTAAAGGAAGTAAGTCTAATAAAGCACCTGGAATAGATGGCTTAATTATTGAAATTTATAGATTGTACCCTTCTTCTATAATTTCTCCCCTACATAAAACCTTTCTTGAAGTTCAAACATTAGCAATCATTCTTCTTTCTTGGAGATATTCTCTAATTTCCCCTGTATTAAAAGAGAATAAGGACCCTAATCATTGCAACTCATGTAGACCAATTTCTTTGTTGAATAATGATTATAAACTATTTATGTCAATTATGGTCAGCAGATTGAAAATAGCCATATCTAAATTAATTAATGAAGACCAAACTGGTCTCATACATAACAGGCATACACAGGATAATATTAAAAGAGTATTAATTCTGATAGATTGCCTTAATAGAGGAAACCATGAAGCATTGATAATATATCTAGATATTCAAAATGCCTTTGACTCCTTAAACTTTGGTTATTTATTTAAAGTCTTACAGTTATTTGATTTTCCCCCTTTTTTATAACAATGATGAAGAAAATCTTTGAAAATAATCTGTCATATGTCAAATTAGGTCCCTTTACTTACAAAGCAATCAGATCACTAGAGGTACTAGACAAGGATGTCCCATGTCTCCTATCCTATTTGCTCTGGCCATAGAAATACTTGCCATTTTAATACATAATAACCCAAAGATAAGAGGTATAAATATATATGACCAATACAGTTCTAAAATAATGATGTTTGCTGATGATGTCTTACTTACCTTACCCAACTCTAAGGAAGTGTTAGGTGAAGTGGATATAGTAACAACAAATTTCCAAAAACAATCTCAGGACTGTCCTTCAACAAATCTAAATCAAAATATTTATTATTAAATAAAAAAAGAACATACAGGTTCCAGTTAATCATATTATTGGAAACCAAGTTTCAGCTCTAGACTAGTTAGGAATAGTCCTAAGCAAGAACATAGAGGAAACCTTACAGCTTAACTATGCTAAAGCCATAGACTTAATCAAGACATTAATAAACAAATGGAATAATTTGTTTATAACATTTGATGGTAGGTTACAATTGATAAAAATGGTTTTGTTACCTAAAATATTATATATAGCACAAGCCTTTATACTTCCACCAGGAAAGAAAATCCTTAAAGAAATCACTTCAGTTCTGATGAAATTCCTATGGTACCCAAAAGAAATAGAGTGGCATATTCTAATCATATCAGAAATGGGAACAAGGGGGAGAGGTAAAATTCACAGAGACTGAAACTTATATAAAGGCATCTATAATTAAAATAGTAATGAATTGGATAAATCCTAGATACTCTTCCAACTGGAAACAGTTACACTCCATTATACTAATGAATGAGAATTGTTTATCAAAGAATGCTTTGGTAACTGACAAAGATAAGATATGGCACTATTTATGTTTAAATTTACAATGTAGTACAACAAAATTAACTAAACTAACACTAATAAACAATATTTTTGATGTGTTTAGAAAATTCATTAACACAAATTTAGATATAAAACTGTGGCATATATTTTTAATACCATTTACTATTACAAGGGATTTCCCTGATAAAACACATAGAGAGATTTTTGGTTTATGGGAAAATAATAACCTATTTTGTTGGTTGCGATGTATTGAAAACCAACAAGCTTTGAACACACAAAGTATATTGTCAACCTATGGCCTTTCCCCTAATGACTGTTTGGTTCTTCAGTGTGTCACAGTATACACTAAGGATCTGTGTAGAATAATACATAACTCATCCTTCAAAACCGTACCAAAAATTATAAACTGGATTTCTGGAATTCCATATAATAATATTAATGTTAAGAATGAATTATCATATCTATATAGCTATTTAATTGTCTATAAGACAGCTCCTAAAGATTCTTACTGGCAATACCTAACTAAAAGGTTTCAAGTATTATTATCAATGGAAGATAAAACAAACATTTTATTTTCAGTTAAACTAACTTCTTACTCACAATTCTGGAGGATTTTTCATTGGAAATTTCTACACAGATCCTTTATGACACCTGAGAAACTCTCAAAAATGAACCCTTCAAACAGCAAGTTATGTTGGAGATGTCATCTGTCCACTAATGCTGACTGGTCTCATATTTTTTATGACTGTATTAATATTAAACCATATTGGAATGAGATTAACAAATTTCTTCAAGTTATCTATACTGATATATTTGTTTTGACAAAGTCCTTAATTTTATTGAATGTTGTTAATAGTAATAATATGAAGAAAGATGACCTGTATTTGTTGTGGTCAATGTTAGCAATAGCCAGAAAACGTATAACTAGAAGATGGACCTCTAATGTAGCACCCACAATGGAGGAATTCCTATCATCACTGAAGAAATGCATACTAATGGACAAAAGAACTAAAGAGTTAAGAACTTTTCCTAAGCCATTGGTTAATAGTCTGTGGAGGAAAGTTTTGTATTTGATAGATACCCTACAGATGGCAAACTCTTCCTAACTATCATAGTTTAAATATTAACTTATTATTTAGCTACAAATGTTTCTATCTGAATCCTTTTTGTCAGGCTGAATGTAAATACTGTAAATAGTTATTGAATGTAATGACTGTATTAAATTATTGTTTTATTTCATCAAAATAAAAATCATATGAGTAAACAAAAAAAAAATCATTTAGCACAACTTCAGTACTGAAACCTTAAAATAATGACTATGGCCTTTTGACATTCCACTGATATGTTTTGACCACTAACCAATATCTTACAGAGAATTATTACATAAATAAAAAAGGTAATATAACTATACTCAATCTCTCCCATGTGCAACATTTCTAATTGGACTTTACTTAGAAACAGCCAAAACCAATGTTATTAAACTATACCTTTCTGCTATGTTTAATTTGTATACTCTCATCAAAACATACTCACTCTTCTATTGAAAGCTTTAATATAAATCTGTGTGTATAACTGTATAATATTTACAATGCTTAATATGAGAAATATTTAGCATGTCAAACTGTACTATCTGTGCATTTACTGGAGGTTTTGTCCCTATGCTGCCACTGGAAGGGGGTCTTTTGAGTAGGCTTAATCAGCCAATTTTAGATATCAAGGAAAATAAATAAAATAAAATAAATAAATAAATAAAAATGTATCAATAATTACTACCTAATGAGCCACAAGGAGGCAGCATTTTGTGTAAGAGAATAAACTCTTTAGTTCTGACAGAGGCAAATGATTGGAGTGGAAGAGGTGAGAAGCTGTTGAAGACTGATGTTGGTTATGGGTACTCACTGTACTGGAAAGGTTCTACAGTCGTAGAGATATTTGTGTGACAGGATTAGAAAAGTTAATGTTTTGGCAATGAAAGTAGTCTGTGTTATGGACATTCCATTCTCCTTCTAGCAACACCCTTTGTCTTCTGGTGTACATCAGGATATTGTCTGGCCAACTTCATATCTCAAGGAATGGAATTGCAATGGATCGTAAGCAGAAGAGATGACACGCAGTATAGTGTGCTTAAAATTCATTTGAATGTTTACTGTTACCTATCCTCTCTCATCTGTATATTATTAGTGTCACTACACTACATTTGATCTCAGCAATGCATTAACATACAATTTATATTTATTTAACATTAATTTAAGTCAGTAAGACATAATATTTCAATAAATATTGGGAAAAACATTAAATTCACAAAGTGGACGAGACCACTATAGTAAATTATAGGTTGCTAAACCATTTTATCCATCAAAATTTAACAAACTTTACAGGAACAGACTCACTAACCCACCAGCCACACAAAACACAAAGATTTGACAAGCAGTACAGCCTTTTGTCACCAACAATCCACCAAAAAATACTAGAGACAATGTACCTGCTGACCTCACAAACTTTTATTATTATTACCCAGTAAACAAGCTGAGCACTTTCATCCCAAATTCTGGGACTTTATCAGAGCTAAAATCAAAACTCATGCTCCAAAAATTTATACCTGATACTGAACTAGCATGCAGTTAGAGTTAACCAGTCTTAATAAAGATGTTAGGATAATATAGACCCTCCTCTAAAAGTCTGTTCATTATTTAAAAACTATATTCTGTAAACTTTTGAAAAATGAACCAATGAAACACAAAAAAATAATGATTGATAAAAAGTTTAAATAATAACAATCCATTGTAATATAATCTTGAAGCCTTAATTTTTAAAAACACTTTTAATAGATAACATATCATTGAACCCAAAGGATTGTGAGGCATTTAACCTTTTCTGTCCCACAAGTTCCCGGTTTTCCAAAAATGTTTCCCAATTACCCCAACATTCATAGGACCTTTTTCCAAAATTAAATAAAAATGTATTAAAAAACTCACATATCAAGGAATGTTTGGCAAGGGCATTGGTTAATTTCTTTAATTTCTTATATTTAATATCTCCCAAGTCTTCAAAAATTCTCTAATTTGAATTCTTTTCAGTTTTCCAATAAAAAGCTGTCACAGGAAAGGCAAGAAGGAATACAAACAAACCCGTTTGTCTTGTAATTAAAGTGACCTTAGCTATGTATACTTCTTGAGTACCCAGTAATAATAACATGAATGGAATCATTAATATATTTGCATGCCTTATACCACCTGGAATTTGTCATTTGTCCATGACAACTGTCCCTTCTACTCTGATTTTTACTGTTTTCCATAACCTGTTTAATATTAAAATTCCTTTTATAGGTGAAGGTTGGTGTACCCCCCCAAAAAATATCTTAATGAATTAACTGAAGTTCATATTCTATAATGTTCTCAATATGTCTGCACTATTGCCACCTTCAAAAAATAAAAAAGTTGTTTGATAAAACAATATCCATAAATTCATGTATAAGAATTATCTTGAAATGCAATAATGTGGATACTGTAGAAATTGCTTCAAAAAAACATGTCCACCCTAAAACTTGGGGTATAACAGTAAAATCTTTAATGTTACCAGCAAATTATCAGAAACAAAGACAATAAACAGAAGATGTGCCAGGAATCCTTTAAAATGTAATCCTTATCATCAAAAAAATATTTTTAACCTAGTGTCATGGACATAGCCAGGGGTTCAGTTTTCAAACTATTTGCTGCAACTATTTCCCTCAATGAGGGATTTTCCACATTCTTATGTATTTTTGGAATACAGACACAATGCATGATACATGATACATGACACAATTAATTAGTGCTTCAATCTCTTTCTCTTTAAGAAAACTTTGACATTTTCTGTCATTTAAACCTGGAGGGTAGCAGGCATCTAATGTAACCTGTTGTTGTGTCATGTGACTTGCAAACTGTTTAAATATGCTGTTTTATTCTATTACATTCAGTCTGAAGAAGTCTTTGAATATGATGAAACCACTTACTAAATGTTGAATAAAAGTTTTTTATGGTTTTAGCTCAAGCCGCTTTTTTTTAAGTTTTATTACTCTTTACGACTTTGTGTTCTGTTTTTTATATCATCCCTAGTATAGTACTGTCATACTGAAAACTGCTCACTGCTGTAACCTTTCACCCATCTTTGTTAAATGAAATGAGTTTCCTTTTTAGCTCTCTGCCACAAGCCATATCTAAACCTGATCTGTGATCTTTGATCTTCAAAACAGTGTAAGAAACTTCTCTTTGTGGAAGATTTTCAGTCCATATATTTCTAGTTAATCACTGTATATTAATCTGATCAGACAACAGTAGTAGAAGTAGCGAATGTAAACTCGTCAAGTCAAAAAGTAATAATAGAAAATATATAATTCTACCGCATTACTAAGTATTCGAAAGTAATCCAAGCAAGGCAGGCAGTCTGTTTCCAGTCGAAAATCCTTTAGTAAGTACACAGACAAGCGATCCATGTAAGACAAAAATAGAGTAATAATTTCCTCACAAGCTTTCTAAATATATATATATATTTTATCAGGCATGGGAGTGGTTTATTGTGCTGTAAAACAAAGTGTTATTGGTACACATGTTAAATTCACATCGCTTCCCCCATCAGTGTGACATTCGAGCTGGTCCTGCCCTACCTAGTAGCTGTCATAATAATATATAGCCCTAATGTACTTTAATGGTACATCTTATTTAACCAAATTATTAAGTAGATCATTAAGTCTGTGATTTTATAGAAGGCAATATACTACATGGCTGGAAATATATCAACCTTAGTTCATTTTGTGATCAAAAATTATATATAAATATATACATATACATTTTGCATGTAAAAATCAGTTTCTATTTTCATAACCTATTGTTAACAAAGATCGCTTTCGTCCTTCTAGACTTCTTCAGGTCTGTGTACAAGAACCCTAAAAACCTATATAATTGTATAATTAGTTAGTATTGTTATTACCATCATTTTGAATAAAGTGGAAAAATAGAACCAGAAAAAAATAAAAAAAAAATAAAAATATATATATGTATGATGATGGAAACAAAATATGCACTTAAATTTCAAATGATTTAAAATGGTATTTAAAACCAATTTGTAGAAAAAAATAAAATAAAATACAATTAGTCATGCAAACAATGTGGCAATTTTTTAAGTTCCAGTGCACTTTTAATTAAACAGTAGTAGTTTAGTCCAGGCTTTCTAAAAGAGTTCAGCTTTAATTGCCACATGAGTTCATGTTTCTCCAGAATATTCAGGATGTCTCCTTCAAGATCACCCATGTCTATGTGATCTAGGATCTGGAACTTAAAACCTGTGGACTGAAGCACCTTCACTCAACCTCCCCAGTAGAAAAATGTTAAGTAATCCCACAGAGAATAACAAATGCAAAAATAGTTGCATCCTGCCATACACTTTGGATTATCACAGTATCAAAAATATTATTGAAGAAAACTGGGACATTGTCACAGGAAACCCTTTTCTGATTAACATCTTAGGTGAAGCCCCATCATTTGTTTATAGGAAGGCCAGGAACATTAGAAGTTTTGTTGAATTTAAACCTAGACCATGTGAGAAAAGCACTAAAAGATGTGAAACTAATTGTACATTTTGTATATTTATACAGCAAGGTAATAGTTTTTATTGCCCTTATTTAAAGAAGATCATTAAAACCAGTGCAGGGGGTGACTGTAACACTAAAAAGGTAATTTACAGGGCACAGTGCAATGAATGTGATGCATTCTATGTGGGCAAGACTGTAAATAAACTCAAGCGAAGGATTTCATCTCATCTGTCAGAAATCTGCTCTGGATGTAAAAATAATGCACTAGGCAAACACCTTTCTCTTCATAAAAAACACACAGGTTTTAAGTTCCAGATCCTGGATCACATAGACATGGGTGATCTTGAAGGAGACATCCCGAATATTCTGGAGAAACATAAACTCATGTGGCAATTAAAGCTGAACTCTTTTAGAAAGCCTGGACTTAACTACTACTGTTCAATTAAAAGTGCACTGGAACTTAGAAAATTGCCACATTGTTTACATGACTAATTGTATTTTATTTTATTTTTTTCTACAAATTATTTTTAAATACCATTTTAAATCATTTGAAATTTAAGTGTATATTTTGATTCCATCATCATACATATATATATTTTTTATTTTTATTTTTTTCTGGTTCTCTTTTTTCCACTTTATTCAAAATGATGGTAATAACAATACTAACTAATTATACAATTATATAGGTTTTTAGGGTTCTTGTACACAGACCTGAAGAAGTCTAGAAGGACGAAAGCAATCTTTGTTAACAATAGATTATGAAAATAGAAACTGATTTTTACATGCAAAATGTATATGTATATATTTATATATAATTTTTGATCGCAAAATGAACTAAGGTTGATATATTTCCAGCCATGTAATATATTGCCATCTATAAAATCACAGACTTAATAATCTACTTAATAATTTGGTTAAATAAGATGTACCATTAAAGTACATTAGGGCTATATATTATTATGACAGCTACTAGGTAGGGCAGGACCAGCTTGAATGTCACACTGATGGGGGAAGGGATGTGAATTTAACATGTGTACCAATAACACTTTGTTTTACAGCACAATAAACCACTCCCATGCCTGATAAAAAGTATATATATATATATATATATATATATATATATATATATATATATTTAGAAAGCTTGTGAGGAAATTATTACTCTATTTTTGTTTTACTTGGATCGCTTGTCTGTGTACTTAATAAAGGATTTTCGACTGGAAACAGACTGCCTGCCTTGCTTGGATTACTTTTGAATATTTAGTAATGCTGTAGAATTATATATTTTCTATTATTACTTTTTGACTTGACGAGTTTACGTTCACTACTTCTACTACTATTGTCTGATCTGATTAATATATAGTGATTAACTAGAAATATATGGACTGAAAATCTTCCACACAGAGAAGTTTCGTACACTGTTTTGTTTTTAGACCCACTACACTTTAGTGGGTTGTTTTGAGACTTCGGGGATACCATGGAGATTACTTGTTTTTTGATCTTTGATCTTCCAGTCCATTATGACTTCACCAGAACCTTGACTTCCCCAGAAACTAAGTGTCTTACACTTCATGGACCTGGGACTTACAGGCAGTGAATACTTAGTATAAGTGACCAGAGAAGCAGGTGAGAGAAGTCAATGGCAGCCCAATACACCAGGTTCCCAAAGGATGCAGAGACCTTTATGTTATGTCCTACATACTCTCACTCCCAATAGTAATGCACACACTGCTGAATCAGAGTCCTCTGTCTGAAAGCTATAACTCCTTGTCTGTAAACCCTGATAGGTAAGCCAGCTAATATGCCACTTTAATAATATTATGAAATAGAAATTAATGTAATAATTGTAAATATGCTGAAAAATAAGAATTTGAAATATAAGTTAATAATGTTTGAATATATGTATTATATTTATAACAGACTTTCACATCTTCACAGCATCACAACCTTTATGCATAATGAAAAAAAAAAACAACACAAGCAAAAACAGGTTCTGTATGCAAATATCAATGAACAATAATAAATTCAGCAATATAATATTCAGCAATTCTAAATGCTTATACAGGATACAGATGTTTTCAGCATGGCATCACATCATCAGCAAAATTGCATAATCACAAAGGACAATAGAAAAAAACAAAAAAAGACATTAAAAAACTTCCCATAGAATGACCAAAAACAAGCCAGGCCAGGAGGAAATGTGTGACTAGCTCTGCGTGACTAGCTCTGTATATATTCATTAGTAATTCAGTTATGTGAGAGAAGGACAGAGAGGTAGAAAGAAGATTCATATCTTCATATCTGACAGACTGGGTGTGTTTGACTTTAAAAATAGTGTTCTGTAACTGTGGCTGATGCTGAAAAAATATATAAAATATATGTATTTGAAAGGCTTGGTGCTTTAAACAGACTACAGATGGAGTCATACAGAGCTATGTGTCTCTGATTCAGCAGTAAACAGCACAGCAAGACTGTGTGTCTTAAGAAGACTTCAAATCCATCACAGCAAGCAAGTAAGCAGAGCAGTTCAATGTAATTTTTCACCACTCAGTCATTTTCTCCTAGTTTTTCAATCATTTTCTCCCATCTTTTAAGGCGAGGAGGCTATGCCCTCCATGGATCTTCTTACTGCTATTGATTGCAAGCAGAGGACTTTGCCTCCCCTAGAATGGCATTAGTTCTCTGATAACACCTAACCTGTAGAGTATTATTATACTTAGATAATGGTATATCTGTTAAATTGTTTTGTATTTCTTTATTTATTACCATATTCTTATTTTATATATTTGGATGTAAAATATCTCCTCCACCTAATGTTTCGAACTTGCTGTAGCATATGGAATTGTTGTTGGAGGAAGTATTTTGCATGCAAAATACAAGTTATGTAAGTATTTTAATACACACGCACACACACGCACACACACACACACACACACACACACACACACACACACACACACACACACACACATGCACACACACACACACACACACATATTACTTTTTACTACTTTAATTACTTTTTTTTAATTGCTAAATAGCAAAGCCAAGTTTAATGAGTATGAAAAATGGTGACTATCTTCTATTTTTTAAATCCCTGCTTCATGGCAACTCAATATGCTGCCATGAAAGTAATCTGCCAGAAAGTTGTGGATTTGTTTTTTTTTTTTTTTTCCTGGGTGATATCTACCCATTAACACCCTGCTTGAGAACGTTCAGGGTGACATTGTATGAATTATTCATTATCTAATTAAATATATCAGGCATATAGAAACTGGCATGTGTATGTAACACCATCGAACTAGTACCTGGAAAGCTATGTTTACTTCATTTCTAGCAAATCTGTGACCATGTATATGCAAGAATTTAAGATGAGAAAATTAAGATATGCTGCTAATTTACCTTTTAATAGATCATAACATTGAAATATTTTGCATCTTATGTTACTTCTGAAAGGAGACATTTACTTGATGAGTTGGGTTCAGTTTCTGAAAGGTCTAAATATTTTCAGGAGCAACCATAATGCAAATATTGAATAAAAGGACTGAAAGGCAGTGTGTATTCTGCTACATAAGTAATGGAAGAGAATTTAATACAATTCTTACTCAGCTTTGCAAGCTTCAGTATTTAATTAACCATCATAAAAGTAATTTGTAAATGTTATCTCACTGTGTGGGCATTAATGAACTAACTGAACTTTATAAAATCCATTGCAATCATCAGCCATTTCACATGGAACTAATCAGTTTCTTTTTCTGATGATTAAGAAGCAAAAGACTGGAACTTTTATTTCTTTTCTTAGTCATAAATAGTCAATGCATTTCAGAAATGAGCAGAATTATTTGCATATATTTAAGAAGACACAGCTGGCCCAAATCAGTTACACCACTTGTCAGTGAAACCTATGAACTATTAGTGACTTTAACCCCACATGCATCTTTCGCTGAATAGAAACAGCCAAGATCAAGTTATGTAACTTAAATGAATAAAACACAGGAACTGTACAAAGGCTCATTTTTTTTCTTGCCAAACCTATGCAGTGGTATTTTAGATAGCTCACTGCTGGCTATCTCCTGGGGTTTACACACTGAGATTAATGATAATAAAGGAAATATAGTCAGATGTAATTTTACTTCACACTAGGACCTCTGTAAGTGCAGCTCTAGTTCTGCTCATTGAGACTGTCATCTGGGCTAGTCAGAGCATTTATCATTCTTAGTTCTACCTAATGCGCCTACGTCCAGGTGAAACAAAATGAGAGGTTGTGGTGCAGATAAGGACAGCTTGGCACACCTAGTCTTCCTGTTTCTGTATCTTCTAGATTAGTCAAAGTAATACTTAACAGAATACTGTTTTTTTTAAATTCTGCTCAGCATAAGAAATGCCTTATATGTATCTCTATGCATTTTTATGCTATCTGTTTCAATCATTCATCCCTATGCCATGAAGACTTTCTTTCTAGGTGCTGCAGTGTGTATAGCTGTGAAGGGGTGCATGATCTACAGTGTGTATGGCTGTCAAGGAGTGCACAGCCTGCAGTGTGTGTGTACAACTGTGAAGGAGTACATGATCTGCAGTGTGTATAGCTGTGAAGGAGTGCATGACCTACAATGCATACGGCTGTGAAGGAGTGCACAACCTGCAGTGTGTATGGCTGTGAAAGAGTGCACGAGCCGCAGCGCATACGGCTGTGAAGGAGTGAATGACCTGCAGTGCATATAGCAGTGAAGGAGTGCACAACCTGCAGCGTGCGCAGCTGTGATGGAGTGCATGACTTGCAGTGTGTACTGTGGTGAAAGAGTGCACAAGCTGCAGTGTGTACAGCTTTGATGGAATGCATGACCTGCAGTGTGTATGCTGTGAAGGGGTACATGATGGCTTAATAGAACTTAGACCCTGAATATAAAAAAAAAAAGCAAAAGAAAAAATATGAAGAAGAAATAAAACTATCAGCTCTTATTCATTTGCCTTAACAAGGTAATATGGCATGTGTCATTGCTTTTACATAATGCATTACACTAAATATTGCCTCACCTCTTTTTAATAAAGAGTTACAACTGGAGGTCCAACTTATTTCACCATAATATACTATGGGTGTTTGCTGAAATTCTGGAGAACATCTCAGTAAAAACTCTGAAATTTGTACTTCTGCTGCCTAAATACCAAAAACTTAAAACAAATAAATAAAACTAGGCACTCCCAACACCAAAGAATCTAGAGTGAAAATGTATGCATTTATTTATATTTGTTTACCAGGGTAGCACACTGGTCAATACAGTATTGACCAATTCCAGGCTTAGCTCAGGTAAATAATTTAGATTGACAAATAATTTATTGTAGCAAAGCCTGATAAAGAGATGACTACACAAAAGCTTTGCTATAATAAATTATTTGTCACTCTAAACTCTTTGTCACTCTTGATTCTTTAGTGTTCAGAGCTCCTACATTTCTTTATTTATTGTTAGACTTGATATAATGAGATCTGTTTGACTGTTTACCAAAAACAGAAGCTTGCCAATGCAGTTCCCTGTTGTGTAAAGAGCTCAGAAATCAAACAAATGCCAGAATACAATTTAGTACTAAAAATCACACACCAAAGCCCTCAAATACAATGCAAATGATTTTATTTTTGTCCATAGTCTCACAAATTAACCAGTTTCAGCACAAGGCCATCTTCAGTATTTAATTAGTTCAGGCAAAAGACTGCCCTGTATAACCTTCCAATGATGACATTGTGATGGCCTTTCTCTCTGAGCTAGTACTCAAGGAGCCTCAATCCACACCACTCACACTGATGGGGAATGTTCACTGAGACAAATATAGATACATACACTATTTTCAGATGCAGCTCTCTGCACCAAGTACAATTTCCCTTAAGAGCACACAGGGAATGCACACTGCAGTCCTGAGGTAGAACTTTATTTCCAGGCCCAAATAAGGCACCCCACTGACACATCTATAGAGTTAAGTCCTTAGCCGAGTATTCCAAGCCAAGCCCTCCACCACCCTCTCTGTGAAATCAGTGCTCTCAGTGTCCCTGTTGAAAGCAGATAACACACACAATCTCTGTGAGATTTGATTTTCACACACACACACAGACACACACACACACACACACACACACACACACACACACACACACACACACACACACACACACACCTGGGAAAGGATAGCACAGCTTACCCTCTCTACCACCTCCAGCCAGACTAAAAGGTAGATACACTGACACCAGAAAAACCACAAAGCCAGCTACCCTAAGGCTCTTATCAGGGTATTACCAGGGTACCCAATTACTTTTAGTAAAATTAACGCATATACAAATGGTAGCATTTCCAAGCAGGAAGCCTTTCAGGAGCATAGAGCTACAGTACCACTAAATAAATGCAAGTACTCTCAAAAGTCAAAATATTTTCTAAAAGACCAGCCATGATGAAAGGTTTAGTTATATTTAATAATAAATAATAAAAGAAAAACATAAAAATACTTAATATAATTCACAATAAACACCAGAATTTCACTCATAGGAAATATAAAAAAACAACATCAATGGAAAGACTCAGACAGATGCAGAATAAACAACATTTAAGTAATCTCACTATTTTTTCTAACTGACTGAAGAATTATTGTTCCCTACTTACTTGCTAGAGCAAGGCAAGATGAAGGAGGATGAGTGTGTCCTGTGAGGCCCCAGAAAACAGAGTGTTGAGTGCTACTGACAAATCTCTCACTAGTATCTAAATACAGTTTCAGTGCTGGCTACAGAATGACATCACAACCAGTCACCTGACTCTCTGGTTCCCACACTAGCCCACCCCTAGAAATTAAACCAGGATTTGGCAGAGATGAGCTGCAATACACACACAGAACTTTGCAAAGGCTTAATCCAGTATCTGGAGGCTATAAAACAATTCCAACACTTCTACCCTTCCTGTAGAAAGGCTTTTCATAGTCATTGCATCTCTGGCTGCATTCAGACCTGTGAGATAGAATCTATATGGCCTAAACTAAGTAATTTAATTTCAAGATATTTTTCTTAAGCTTAGCTGGGCTGAGCTTAACCCCTTCCCTTCCAGTATCCTCTGTTAAAATAAATACATTTCAGTAGTTACAGCAATAGAGCCTGACATACATTTATATTTCTTTTCTGTCCAGCAGGACCCACTTTTGATATGTTTTTAACACAAGCAGCTTTCCAAATACATTTTTAACACAATCATCTGTACAAATCAGTGTGATATTCAAATGACATATAATTATTTACAAAACTCCAGCTAGCTATGCTGGCATATGTTATACATGCACTGCCCTACTCCCATAGCACAGCTGGCACTACTCAAATCATCACATCTCTCTCCCCTTTGAAGACCCAAGCTAGTTTTTCAAATGACCCTGGACACACATTGCATGAGGGAAATGAGCCTGTATGGGAACATATTAACCCATACCCTGTCCTGACAGCCCATCTTCACTAGCAGTGCTGTCCCCACTATGGTGCTGCATTGTGATGTCATATGCCTGTAACCTTAGGCTCCTCCTTAAGAACTTGGAATTCTGCTGGCTGGCTTGATGTAGCCATGTTAAGGGATTGTGGTCTGTAACCATAGTGAATTTCCTTCTATACAGATAGGGCTGAAGTTTTTGCAGTGCCCATGCTTGGCTAGAAATTCTTTTTCTGTGGCTGCATAACATTCCTCCCTGGGTTGGAGTCTATGGCTAAGATATACAACAGGGTGCTCTTATCCTCTGAGAAAACCTGGCTGAGTACAGCCCCACCCCATGGTTTGAAGCATCCACCTGCACAATAATTTTTGCTGTAATTTGGACTGGCTACCACAGGGCATGTTCCCACAGGACCTGTGATGCCCATGCCCTGGCCCAGCAATCTGGGAGTCTCAATCCTCACCACTAACACCAGTGAGAGGCATCTCATATAGGAAGAAAGGGTAACCAATATACACAGTAAAGTGCAATTTCTCTTAAGAGCACACAGAGATCATAGTCAGTCCAGGGCTAGTCACTCCCATGCTCTCCAGGTCCCCAATAAGACTCCCCACTGGCACAGCTATATCATCCAGATCTCAGCCAGCTGGGCAAGCTAAAATCTTCAGCACCCTCTCTGTCCAGCCAGTGCTTCATGTCCCTGCCCAAGTAGCTGACACACACACACACTTTGAGATAAGAGTTTATATAACCCCACAGACACTTCTGGGGAAGGCTGGCATAGGTTCTCCAGCTGTGCCCCTTTTACCCAGACTATTTGGTAGAAATTAGTGCCACCACCCAGCTAATATTTATCAGCTAATCAAATGCCCTTAAAAGGGTGTCCAATTATTACTGTGCAATATTATTATCCGATTGGTAGTATCACCCAGGGCTAAAGCTATAGGAGTGGCTTTGTACAATTTTATCAAAGGCATGCAAGTACTCTTAAGAGCTTAAATTATCTCTACAGAAAACAGCCACAGTTGAAAGGTTTTGAAATATTTAATAATAAATAAAAAAACAAGACAATACTTCTTACTACACAGTGCTAGTCAAGAGTTCAGAGATCACAGAGAAATACTTAAAATAATTATGTACTACAATTCTGACATCACAGAAAAACACTTAGTCTAATCTTTCTAGTTTCTAACTATTTCTAAGAGAAAACACAAGTCTAAGATAACTTACATATAGAACACAGGCAGAGTGCTGATGAGTTGGATGGTCAAGACAAAAATGCTTAATGCCCTCTGATTCTCTCTGTTTTTAAAATCCCATTCCTGGTTCCCATTACATCATTCTTTACACTTCCCTGGGTTCCCAGGCTAACAGAAGCTTCATTTACATTCTTAACATCTCCTTTTGTTATCTTGCAGTTGGTCAGGAAGCAGAGCAATAAAAATACATTTGCATGTTTAAATTTAACAATTTAACTCTTGGTTAAAACAATAGAAAGAATGTCTTCATCAAGACAGGCTGGAGCTGACTTTAGATCAAAGGGTCTCAGCATGTTTTACTTGATCAGCAGAGAGCACTGTTGTGACATTTTTATCAGTTCCACATCTAACAGCAGTTTTTCCATTTAATACAACAAGCCTGTGGTTCACATTAAAATTTACAGATGACAGAATTATCTCCAAAATTCTATCTGGTTGGCTGGCAGCCTTCACATCCTCCCCCAGAAAACTCAAGCTAGTTTTTCAAGTGACCCTTGAGAAATGCTGCTTAAGAGAGTTAGATCTTTCTGAGTATACCTTACCCCGTCCCCTGCCTTGAGGGCCCATCTGCATTGGCATTGCTAAGCCCACTGCAGTGCTGCACTGACATATCATATGCTTGCAACCCCAGGTGCCATCTTAGCAACTTGGCATTTTGCTGGCTGGCTCTGTTTAACCACATTGGGGGGTTGTCATCTGTCATAACATTGAATTTCCTTCCATGAAGATAAGGCTGAAGTTTCTGCAGTGGCCACACTATGGCTAGACATTCCTTTTCTACAGCTGCATAGCATTACTCCCTGGGTTGGAGCCTATGACTGAGATAAACCACTGGGTGCTCTTCTTCCTCTGAAGAAATTTGGCTAAGTACACCCCACAGTGTGAAGCATCCACCTGCACAAAAAATTATTTGCTGTAATCTGGACTGGCTAACATAGGGAGTCCTCTCAAAGCTTCTTTTCAGCTTCTGAATAGCCTGCTCACATGCCGGGGTCTATATTACCTTATTTTGCCTGTTCTACCTTGTCAGGTCTGTGAGGGGAGCAGCTATGGTACTATAACTGGGCAAGAACTTTCTGCAGTACCCTGCTGTTCCTAAGAATGCCCTCACCTGCTTCTTGGTAACAGGTGCAGGTGCAGGCCATGCCTGAATGGCTTCCACTTTGGCAAGTTCTGGCCTTATCTTACCACCCCCAATCTATGTCCTAGGTAAGATAACTTTGCCATACCCACTTGACATTTGCTTGGCTTAATGGTCAACCCTGCTCTCTGTAGTCTGCCCAGCACCTCCCTGACATGCTGAAGGTGCTCTGGCCAGGAATGGCTATAGATGGCAATATCATCTAGGTAAGCAAGGGCAAACCCTCCTGCTTCTTCTAGGATATGATCTAACAGCCTCTGGAAAGTTGCTGGGGCATTCTTCATCCCAAAGGGCATCTTGGTGAACTCATACAAGCCAAAAGGAGTCACAAAGGCTGACTTCTCTCTAGCACAGGGAGTCAAGGGCACCTGCCAGTAACCCTTGGTAAGATCAATGATTGTAAGATACTTAGCCCCACCCAGCTGCTCTAGGGCCTCATCTGTCCTAGGCATGGGGTAAGCATCTGACTCTGTCTGCCTATTTAATTTTCTGCAGTCCACACAGAACCCCGTGCTGCCATCCTTCTTTGGCACCAGCACCACTGGGGAGGCCCAGGGACTGTTGGACTCTTGAATCACCCTTAGTTCCAACATCTTCTGTACCTCCTCCCTCAGAGTCTGTTTGACTCTCTCAGACACTCTATAAGGGGCCTGCCTAATAGGCCTTTGGAGTCCTGTATCTTCCTGGTGCTGCCCCAGGTGGGTGCACCCTGGTTTCCCAGTGAACATGTCCTCAAATTCCTGCAACACTACTCTGACTTCTCAAACCGGGATAGGAGATAGCTACTGGGACCTTGCTACCTCTTCCACTGAGATATCAGCTCAAGACTCGCTGAGGAGATCAGTCCCCAGATCCCCCTCAGACTCCTCCTGCAATCCACTGCAAATGCTCAGCACAAGGGCCTCCCTATCATGGTAAGGTTTCATCATGTTAACACTGTACAATTTGTGCCCCTGCCTTCTGGCTGGCAGTTCCACCATGTAGCTAACATCACTTATCTTTCTTACCGCCTTGTAGGGCCCCTCTCAAGCTGCTTGTAGTTTGTTGTGTCTGACAGGAATGAGAACCATTACCTGCTGCCCCACATCATACTCTTTGGCTCGAGCATTCCTGTCATATCACACCTTTTTCTGTTGCTGGGCATCTGCCAGGTTCTGCTGGGCCAAGCCCATGAATTCCCCCAGCCTTGTCCTGAGGTTTAGGATGTATGCCACAACAGACTCCTTGTGAGACTCGCACTCACCTTCCCACTCATCTCAAATAAAATCTAGAGGTCCCCTCACCCTATGCCTATACAGCAACTCAAAGGGTGAAAAACCTGTGGATTCCCGGGAAACTTCTCTGTAAGCAAACAACAGATGGAGCAAATATTTGTCCCACTCTCTCTTCGATCTGCAAATGCCTGTGGCATGGACTTGATTGTAGAGTTTAACCTCTCAAAAAGATGGTTAGTCTGGGGAAGGTAGGGGGTGGACTTCAAGTGCTTCACCCTACAGGACTTCCACAGACAAGCCAGCAGGTCTGACATGAAATTGGCACCTCTGTCAGTCAGTATTTCTTTTGGGAAACCAACCCTGCTGAAAATCTCTAGCAAAGCATTTGCCACCCTCTCTGCCTGAATGGAGGACAAAGCCACCTCCTCAGGGTATCGTTTAGCATAATCCACTACAACTAGGATATACCTTTCCCCTGTGGAACTTGGGGTACTCAGGGGACCCACAATATCCATAGCTACCCTCTGAAATGGCTCCTCAATCACAAGCAAAGGCATCAAAGGAGCTCTCACCTTGTCTCCTGCCTTGCCTACCTTTTGGCACTGCTCACAGGTCCTGAAGTACCCAGTTACATCTCTGGAAATTCCAGACCAATAGAAGTTCTGCATAATATGCCTCTTTGTATGTTTTATGCTCATATGACCTGCAAAGAGAATATCACGGGCTATGGCTAGAAGCACCAGTCAGTAGACTCTAGGCACTACCAACTGCTGAACTCTCTCACCTTCTAGCCCTCCTTCA
Source organism: Protopterus annectens (assembly GCF_019279795.1). Taxonomy (NCBI): domain Eukaryota; kingdom Metazoa; phylum Chordata; order Ceratodontiformes; family Protopteridae; genus Protopterus; species Protopterus annectens. The sequence goes on from NC_056730.1 coordinate 566,629,953, forward strand.
GGGGTCCACTCTCTGTATAGTAACCCTTTGTCCCAGTATACAGATTCCCCCTTTCCTTGAGAATCAGGTGCCTTCCTAGCTACCTGCCTCAGGCCTTGCAATGTAGGGTCTCAGAGCTGAGCCTGTCTCAACTCTTTCCTTGTAACCCTTCCCAACTCTCCTTCTACAGGAGGTCTGGCATCCTCTGACAGTGGTGCCTCACTGTCATCCTGGGTACTACTACTCACCTCTACCTTTGCAGTCACTCTGTCCAAGGGACCATCAGTATTCACAAGCAGCTGTGGCTCACATTCCATCTCACTGTAACAGAGTAGCTTCCTCTCTGAAGTAACCACCTCACCAGTCCTGGCTGCAAATATGCTGTCTGTCTGGGTCTCTCCCAGGCTACCAGACTTACCTGCTTGTCTCCAAACCTAACTGCATGTAACTGCACAAACACAGGGTACTGCACAATAAAAATCATTGTCTATCAGAACATCTGCAGGTATATCCTAAACACACCTACTTGCTGGCTTCCTTTTCCACCCACCCAGTCAAGGTAAACCCTATCCAAAGGTATTTGGAATGGGATCCCTCCTAAAGCCCTGACTGGATTAGAATGCCCAGGCAAGTAGTGCTCCTCTGTAACCATTGCAGGCTTTACAATGGTTATAGCAGAGGTTGTGTCTCTCTTGGCAATGGCCTCTTTGCCATGCATTACAATAATATATAGCCTCTAGTGGTAGTTTGGTACCCTTGTTGTCCCAAGACAACCTGCTACTGGCATTTTGTCTTTCCCATTTGCTGGCTTCCTCACCTTCTGTTTCTCACCTTGCCTCCGTGGACACCTGTATGCCACATGGCCCCACTGGTTGCATTCAAAACATTTAACCATAGCTCCTGGATGTGTACCTGGACTAGTGGCTTCCTCTGCTACTAGCAGATTCTGTTGGGGCAGTCTGTGATGCCCACTCTGGGTTTCTTTAGACCCATGAGCAGTACTGGGGGTCCCTTTCCTGTGCAGTGTTGCCCTACTTGCCAGGTATAGGTCTCCCTTCTTCCCCAACCCATCTGAAGTAGCACATTGTCTATCAGCTAACCAGATCCTCATGTCCTCAGGCAAAGTGCTAAGGGCTTGTTCCCTCACCAAAAGGTCTGCCAGCCCTTCAAAAGTGCTGACCTGACATCCATTCACTCACCTATGGAAATAAGTGCTCAATTCAGCAACATATTCACACACACTTTTATCTGCCTTGCGTCTATGCTCACTGAACTTTTTTCTATATGTTTCAGGTGTTAGGTTAAACAATTCTAGCAAATGCTTTTTAACAGCAGTATAATCAAAACATGCAGCGTCAGACATTTTTGACAAAACAGTTACAGCTTTACCATGGAGTAAGGGGGTCAGGAACCGTACCCAGAGCCTTTGGTCAACACTGTACTGTTTGCATACCCTCTCAAACATATGAATGAAACTATCAAAATTATCCCCCTCTTTAAACTGTGGAAGAAATTACCTGATCTGTTGTGCTTCTGGGGTCCAGTTACTCCCTTCCCCATTACCTCCATGACTCTGGCAAAGAGTCAGCATCTCCTTCTCATGCTGCCTCTGCCTCTTCTTTTCCTCAACTTCCAAGCATAGCAGTTTCTCATTCTCCTCAGCCTGCAAACATTGCAGTCTCTCTCAGTTACTTCTATTTCCACATATCTGGCCTCCAACTCAAGTCTGTTTAGCTCCAGATGGATTTTTGAGTCCTCTGCAGAAAGGTTGAGCTGTCCATTCTCCGAGGGTATTATATCTCCACTGCCAGTCTAATTGTCCTCCTGGTTGCTGTTTTCTGATGCAGCTGTAACCAAAGCTACAGTCAGGTCTGCCTTAGTCAGGTTTCCATCCACCAGTCCCCCTAGCCTGGCATATCTCCGCCAGCTGGCTACTTGTCAGCTTTCCATACTCCTCTGCTGACATGCTGCCTGCTCACCCTGACTAACTAAGCTAACAAAAGAAATAAAACAATTGTGATCTGAACTCTGAGTATTCACTGCATGGCTGATTTAGAGTACAAAACACCTTTAAAGCTCACTGTAGCCAAGCTACAGGAATTCACTCTACCCACACCACTACAACCCAATTAGTATTTGCCAACTAATTAATATGTGATGTGGATATCCCACTGCTGCTAAACAATCAATATGTGATGCCCGTGCCCTGGCCCAGCAATCAAGGAGCCTCAATCCTTACCACTAACCCCAGTGAGGGGTGTCTCATATGGGAGGAAAGGATAAACAACAGTAAAGTGCAATTTCCCGTAAGAACACACAGAGATCACAGTCAATCTGGGGTTGGTTGCTCCCTTGCTCTCCAAGTCCCCAATAAGATTCCCCACTGGCACAGCTATAAGATCCAGATCTCAGCCAGCTGGGCAAGCTAAAATCTCCAGCACCCTCTCTGTCCAATCAGTGCTTTGTGCCTGCCCAAGTAGCTGACACACACACACACTTTGAGATAAGAGTTTATACAACCACAAAGACACTTCTGGGAAGACTGGCACAGGTTTTCCAGCTGTGCCCCTTTACCCAGACTATATGGTAGAAATCACTGCCACCACCCAGCTAATATTTATCAGCTACTCAAAGGTCCTTAAAAGGGTGTCCAATTATTACTGTGCAATATTATTATCCAATTAGTAGTATCACCCAGGGCTAAAGGTATAGGAGTGGCTTTGTAGAATTTTACCAAAGGCATGCAAGTATTCTTAAGAGCTTAAATTATCTCTGCACAAAACAGCTACAGTTGAAAGGTTTTAAAATACTTAATAATAAATAATAAAAACACAAGACACTACTTCTTACTACACAGTGCTAGTCAAGAGTTCAGAGATCACAGAGAAATACTTAAAATAATCAAGTAGTACAGTTCTGACATAACAGAAAAACACAATCTAATATTTCTAGTTTCTAGCTATTTCTAAGAGAAAACACAAATCTAAGATAACTTACATATAGAACACAGGCAGAGTGCTGATGAGTTGGATGGTCAAGACAAAAATGCTTAATGCCCTCTGATTCTCTCTGTCTTTAAAATCACATTCCTGGTTCCTATTACATAATTCTTCACACTTCCCTGGGTTCCCAGGCTAACAGAAACTACATTTACATTCTTAACACTTCCTCTTGTTATCTTGCAGCTGGTCAGGAAGCAGAGCAATAAAAATATATTTGTATGTTTAAATCCAGCAATTTAACTCTTGGTTAAAACAATAAAAAGAATGTCTTCATCAAGACAGACTGGAGCCAACTTTAGATCAAAGGGTTACAACATATTTTACTTGGTCAGCAGAGAGCACTGTTGTGACATTTTTTTTCAGTTCCACATCTAACAGCAGTTTTTCCATTTAAGACAATAAGCCTGTGGTTCACATTAATATTTACAGATGACAGAATTATCTCCAAAATTCTATCTGGCTAGGTTGGCAGCCTTCACAGCACCTTTAAGCTTTTGGAATGCCTGGTTGCAGACTGGGGTCCACACAACCTTATCTGGCCTGTTTTTCCTCATCAAGTCTGTGAGGGGAGTGGCTATTGTATTATAATTAGGAAAATAACTTCTATAGCTCTGTCCCCATGAATGGCCTCACCTGCTTTTTGGTAACAGGAGCAGGCCATGCCTGAATAGCATCCACTTTGGCAGGTTCTGGCCTGATCTTACTACTCCCCACTCTATGTCCCAGGTAGAAGACCTTTGCCATGCCCACCAGACACTTACTGGACTTAATGGTCAACCCCACCCTTTTCTGTCTGCCCAGGACCTCCTTAACATGCTGAAAGTGCTCTTGCCATGAATGTCTGCAGATGGCAATACCATCCAGGTAAGCAAGGGTATAACCTCCTGCTCCTGCTATGATAAAATCTACCAGCCTCTGGAAGGCCACTGGAGCATTTTTTATCCCAAAGGGCATCTTTGTGAACTCATATAATCCTAAAGGAGTCACAAAGGCTGGCCTCTCTCTAGAGGTGGGAGCCACGGGTACCTGCCAGTAGCCCTTAGTCAGATCAGTACTGGTCAGATACTTAGCCCCACCCAGCTGCTCTAAGGCTTCATCTGTCCTAGGCAAGGGGTAAGTATCTGACTCTGTGTGCCTGTTTAGTTTTCTCTACTCCACACAGAACCTGGTGCTGCCATCCTTCTTTGGTACCAGCACCACTGGGGAGGCCAAGGGACTGCTGGACTCTTGAATTACTCTCAGTGCCAACATTTTCTGTATTTCCTCCATCAGAGTCTGTCTGATTCGCTCAGGCCCCCTGTAAGGGGTCTGCTTGATAGGTCTTTTATGTCCTGTATCCACATGGTGCTGCACCAGGTGGGTGCACTCAGGTTTCCCAGTGAACATGTCTCTAAACTCCTGTAATGCTGCCAAAATGTCTCAAATCTGGGTAGGGGATAGTTGCTGGGACATTGCTACCCCTTCCACTGAGGTGTCAGTCCAAACCTCACTGAGGAGAGCAGTCACCAGATCCCCTTCAGACTCTTCCTGCCACCCACTGCAAATACTCAGCACAAGGGCCTCCTTATTATGGTAAGGCTTCATCATGTTAACATGCTACAGTATGTGCCCCTGCCTTCTGCTAGCAGGTTTACCTTGTAGTTAACATTACTGACCTTCCTTACCACTTTAAAGGGTCCATCCCAAGCTGCCTGCAGCTTACTGTGTCTGACAGGAATGAGAACCATAACTTGCTGTCCCACAGCAAACTCTCGGGCTCAAACATTCTTGTCATGCAAGACCTTTTTCTACTGTTGGGCTCCCTAAGCCTTGTCCTGAGGTTTAGGGCAAATTCACAACAGATTACTTGTGGGATTCACACTCAACCTCCCATTCATCATGAACCAAATCCAAGTGATCCAAGTGCCCCCTCACCCTTTGCCCATACAAGAACTCAAAGGATGAAAATGCAGTACCTCTCTGTATGCAAACAGCAGATGGGACAAATATTTGTCCCACTGTCTCTTAAACTGGTCTGCTAATGCCCTTAACATGGTCTTCAGTGTAGAGTTTAACTTCTCCACAAGATCATTAGTCTTGGGCTGGTAGGGGTAGTCTTAAATGCTTCACCCCACAGCACTCCCACAGACAAGCCAGCAGTCTGACATGAAACTGGCACCTCTATCATTCAGTATTTCTGTTGGGAAGCCTACCCTAATGAAAATATCTAATAAAGCATTTGCCACATTCTCTGCCTCAATTGAGGACAGAGCCACTATGTCAGGGTATTTAGCAGCATAATCTACTACCACTAGAATATATTTCTTCCCTGTGAAACTTGGGGTACTCAGATGCCCCACAATATCCATAGTTACCCACTGAAATGGCTCCTCAATCACAGGCAAAACCATCAAAGGAGCTTTGACCTTGTCTTCTGCCTTGTCTACTTTTTGACACTGCTCACACATTCTGCAGTACCCTGTTACATCCCTTACAATCCCAGGCCAATAAAAGCTCTGCATAATACATCTCTTGGTACGCTTTATGCCCATATGACCTGAAAAAGGAATGTCATGGACTATGGCTGTAAGTGCCTAACAGTAGGCTCTGGACACTACCAACTACTGTATTACCTCACCCTCTAGTCCTCCCTCAGGGGTCCACTCTGTATACAGTAACCCTTTGTTTCAGAATACAGACTCCTCTTTTCCTTGATAATCAGGTGCCTCCTTAGTTACCTCTCTCAAGCCTCATAGTGTAGGATTTGAAAGCTGAGCCTGTCTAAACTCTACCTCTGTGACCCTTCCCAGCTCCACTTCTACAGGGAGTCTGGTATCTTCTGACAGTGGTGCCTCACTGTCAGCTTTAGTACTACCACTCACCTCTGCCCTTGCAGTCATCCTGTTCAAGGGAACATCAGTACCTATCAGCAGCTGTAGCTCACTGCTACAGGGTAGCTCCCCCCAAAATAGACAAATCACTAGCCCCAGCTTCAGGTGTGGGGTCTGTGGGTCTCCCCCAAGCTACCAGACCCACATGCCTGTCTCCAAGCCTGACTGTGTGTAACTGCATGCACACAAGATACTTCATTATCAAAATTATTCCCTACTGCAGGGATATCCTCAAAAACAACCACTTACTTGTTTCCTTTTCCAGCATCCCAGTCAAGGTGAACCCTGGCCAAAGATACTTGGAATGGGGTTACTGCCTAAATCTTTGAATGGAGTGGATTGTCCAAGCAAGTATTGTTCCTCTTTAACCAGTGCAGGCATCACAATGGTTATGTCAGCGGCTGTGTCTCTCTTGGCAGTGGCCTGTTTTCCATCCATCAAGACAGGATACAAACTCCTGTGATAGTCTGGTACCCCTGTTGTCTCCAGGCAATTTACTACTGGCATACTGTTATACCCACTTGCTGGCTCCCCAATCTTTTGTTCCCCATCTTTATTCAGTGGACATTTGTATGCTACATGGCCCCTCTGGTTACATTTAAAACATCTAAACCTTGATTCTGGCTGTGTACCTGAACTAATGGCTTCCCTGTTACTGGTGGACTCTGTTGGAGTGGTTTAGGCTGACCACCATGTGTTCCCTTATATCTATGTGCAGCACTGGGTATCCTATTCTTGTGCAGTGATGCTCTGCTTGCTAAGTAGAGATCCTCTTTTTTTCTCCAGCTCATCTGCAAAGTTACACTCCTGGTCTGCCAACCAGATTCTCATGTCCTCTGGCAAAGTGCCAAGGGCTTGTTCCCTAACTAAAAGGTTTTCCAGCCTTTCAAATGTGATGACCTGACACTGACTCACCCAGCTATGAAAATATGTGCTTAGCTCAGCAATATAATCACATACACTTTCATCTGTCTTATGTCCATGCTCATAAAAATGTTTTCCGGTAAGCATCAGTTGTTAATTTACAACATTTCAATAAACACTGCTTAACCTTGTCAGTGTTGATGCTGCTTCTCATTTTCTTCGGCTTCCAAATGCTGCAGTCTCTCTGCCAAGTATAATTAACTCCAGACGGATTATTAAATCTTCTGAGGAAAAGTGGACTTTCCTGTTTCTGACGGCTGCACCTCCCCATCACCTGACTGGTTATCTTCCTGGTTGCTGGTCTGTGCTGCAGCTGCGACTAAGGCTGAAATAATTTCCTCTTTAGCCAGGTTTGAATACACCAGTCCTTTGGATTTGCACAACTTAGTCAACTGGTTCACTGTCAGCTTGTCATAATCCTCTGCTGACATCTTTGCCTGCTTTCCCTGACTAAACTAAACTAACAAAATAAATATAACTGTTGCAAAAAATGAATCTCTGTATGTTTACCTTGTGTTTGCTGAGAGTACGCACACCTTTTGTGACAACTGCTTACAGTCTACAGAAGTTCAATTAATATCCACACCACTGCTCACCAATATGTGACGTCCCTTCTCTGGGTCAATGATCAAGGAGCCTTAATCCTCACCACTGACACTGGTGGGGAACGTTCACTGAGACAGACATATCATATTTGCAAATGCAGTTCTCTGCACCAAGTACAATTTCCCTTAACAGCACAAAGATGAATGCACACTCCAGTCCTGAAGCTGGGCTTTCTCTCTAGGCCCCAAATAAGACACAGATATAGAGTTACATCTTTTGCTGGGTGTTCCAAGCCAAATCCTCTACCACCCTCTCTGTGAACAGTGCTCTCAGTGTCCCTGTTCAAAGTAGCTGACACACACATTCTCTTTGAGATTTGGTTTTCAAACACAAACACACACGCACACACACAGACACACACACACACACACACACACACACACACACACACACACACACACACACACACACACACACACACACACACACACACACACACACACACACACTTGAGAAAGACTGGTATAGTTTACTTGCTTTACCACCTCTACCCAGACTAAATGGTAGATACACTGCCACCAGAACATCCCAAAGCCAGCTATTCTAAGGCTGTTACCAGGGTAGTAAGAAACATGGCACTCAACTGCTCAGAAAACCATAATTCACTGAATGAATAAGTAAATGAGCCATGTTGTCATTTAAACTGAGCTTTAATGATTAACAATTAAAACAGTAAGCATTTTCATTTTGCACCTTACAAAACTTCATCAGACAATAACTAAGCAGTGTCATCACAATTTAAATCTTGCTTCTTTAGTTATATGACTAATAGTAAATCAATTACTTGTTTATGATGCTACACCCCCCTGAATAAATGCTCTGAAAATAAAACACATTACAATACTTCTCCTAGTTAAAATCAACTGTCAAAACATTAACTGATTCCATATATTATACAATAAATACATATTCTAACACATTAAAAATAACATATCCACTCAAATTACCCTTTAAGAGCTTGAATTTTTAAAAAAGGTGACAATACTGATCTGCTCATTAAGCCCGGGCCAATTAAAAGCATTCTTATAGAGCTACCAAAATATTTTCTTGTTTCTAAATGTACCTTTCAAGCTTCACCTCTGGGATCATGCTTGATTTGTTCCAAAATAAAAAAAAATTAAAGTGTGCCCAGGATATTCTTGGATGTGCTTAAAGAGAGCATTAGTACTTCTCCCTTTATGAATATTGTAAAGTTGTTCATGTACCCTTTCTCTGAGTTTCTTTCAGTCTTACCATGGTACCCACTAACTCTTACTAAAATTAATACTTATACAAATGGTAGCATTTCCAAGCATCAAGACTTTCAGGAGCATGGAGGACAGTACCACTAAATAAATGTTAGTACTTGCAAAAGTTAAATATTTTCTGAAAGACCAGCCACAATGAAATGTTTAGATATATATGATAAATAATACAATTAAAACATGAAAATACTGAATATCTATTCACAATAAACACCAGAGTTTCAGTCATAGGAAAGACTCTCACAGATACAAAAAAAAAACATTTAAATAATCTCACCTTCATTCTAATAGACTGAAGAATTACTTTCCCTACTTACTTGTTAAAACAAGGCAAGATGAAGGTGGATGAATGTTTTGTCAGGTCCCAGAAAACAGAGTACTGAGTGCTACTGAAACATCTCTCACTACCATCTAAATACAATTTCATTGCTGGCTACTGAATGATATCACATCTGGTCACCTGACTCTGTGATTCCCATAGTACCACCTCACTAAAAATTGAGCCAGGACTTGGTACACACGAGTCACAATACACACAAGGAATTTTGCTAAGGCTTAATACAGCATCTGGAAGCTATAAAACAATTCCAACACTTCTACTCTTCCTGCAGAAAGGCTTTGCATAGGCATTGCATCTCTGGCTGCATTTAGACCTGTGAGACAGAATCTATATGGCCTAAACCAAGTTATTTAATTTCAGGTTATTTTTCTTATGTTTAGCTGGGCAGAGCTTAACCCCTTCCCTTCCAGTTTCCTCTGTTAAACTATATACATTTCAGCAGTTACGACAATACAGCCAGACATACATGCATATTTCTTTTCTGTTCAGCAGGACCCACTGTTGATACATTTTTAACACAAGCAGTTTTACAAATCAGTTTGATATTCAAATGGCATATAATTTTTTACAAAACGTCAGCTAGCTATGCTGGCATATGTTACACATGCACTGCCCTACTCCCCCTAGCACAGCTGGCACTACCTTACATCATCATAGACATAATCAGTGACCAGTACATACAAAATAAAGTGTAAAGTAATTTAATAACTGTGAAAATAAACACTTCATTGCATAAATGTAACATAAATATATACATGAGAAGAGCAAATATAGTCATGAATGAATTTAAAAAAAAATTAATCTTAAAAGTGTTCATTTAAACCAGGTGTAAATGTAGTACCAAAGATGACAATCCATTGTTTCTTTGTCCAAACTCTATTTCAAAACTAATTTATTTTGAACCTTTTATAGATATTCTATCCATGTAAACCTAAAAGAAATATTAGGGTACTTAGACTCATGTTTAAAAAGTGAACTTGTTTGCTTATTATGAAAAGCACATACACAAAATGTCTGAACCTGCGAGTCCTCATATGCTAAGCAGGATTGCTATTTCAACAGCACATCATCAATAGGGTAAAACTAAGCAGTCTTATGACAGTATAAAACCAGCTAATGTTCCCTTTTGGTGGGTGAACAATCCAACGCTTGGTGGATTCTGCTTCACAATGATAGGAAAAGCTAAAATTGAAGAATCAAAAAGCCACATCACTAAGAATGCTTTGCTACCACAATCTAGTTATCCCTGTGGTAACTTTTCTGACACCACTTGCTTAAAACCCAGAAAGCCGTAAAGGTTACGAGGCCTTACTTTCATGGTCTGCAATCGTACTAAAAATCAAGATCAAGCAAGCTTTTGCCCTTCTGCTCCACAGGAGGTTTCTGTTCTCACTGAGCTTACCTTAGGACACGGGTGTTACTCTTACAGGTGTATCACCCCAGTCAAACTCCCCACTTCACACTACCCTTAAGCCAGTCATGCATGGATGCCGGGTGCTTAGAAGCAGAGGTGAGAACCCCAGTGAGGCTCATCATCGTGGCCTCACCAGGTAAGGGAAAAGACAATGTCACTAAGACATTCAGAGATTGTTACTAAAATTTATCATGGAGAATGTCCAGAAATAAAAACAAAGAACCAAGTCAACTGGACAAATAAGAAGGGCACCAAACTACGTAGATCGCTGGTTTAATCCACAAGAAAATAAAACAAAATTAACACTCCACAATTGTTAAAATGCATTTTCGTCCTAAATAACACCCCTACTTCATCAGATACATTACAAATGAATTAAATCCCTTATATATAACACTCTTCTTAATCAATTAACATGTTAATTACCAATTAAAGGTGTATCAAATTAAAAACAGAAAGACAAAGAAAAAACGGGTCTATATCAAAATTCTGAAGAGAGAAAATGCCGAACGTGAAAACTTTGAACCCAAAATATCGAATGGTGAAAATAGCAAAGATCTGGAACATCAAAATCTTACCTAGGGCAAGATTTCAGTGGGCCATTTCATGGCTTCGCTATTTCCTCCACTGTGGTGCAAGAGTTACGGACCTTAGGGTTAGGGTGCGGGTTAAGGTAGGTGGATAGTTAGTAATTTAGGTATGGTGTAGTGTAGGGTTATGTTTTGTTAACTGTATGTGTGTGTATTAATTAGTTTGTGTATAGATTAGTAGGGTATGTGTGCGATAGTTACAGACCTTAGGGTTAGGGTGCGGGTTAAAGTAAGTGGATAGTAATGTATGTGTGGTTTAGTGTGGGGTTGGGTTTTGTTAACTGTACGCGTGTGGTTTATTTATTTTGGTGTGCTTGTGTTGTGTGTATGTTTCTCAGAACAGCAAATTTTTTGCCCTGGGAAAAGATTTGCTATTCTGAGCGTTCAATGTTTTCAATATTCGAAATTCCGAGTTCGAACATATGGTGTTCGACATTTTGGAATTTCGAATATATCATATAGACACGAACATACTGCCTGTATGCAAGACCAAAACAAGCATTTCTTCATATGTTTACATGCTGTAATATACATTGTTAAAAACAATTTAAAAAAACTTTTCTTGAAGGGTATATTGAGGGTATAAATGGTAAAAACACCATTAAGAATAAAGCAGTGCATACTGAATAGGAAAGGGCAATAAATATAAAACTATTTCTTTATTAAGTTTAGCTGACCTTAACTTGAGTAGGGGTACAAAGAAAATACTGTCATTTAATCCAGGGTACCTGTTGGCCTCTAACACAATCTGCCAGTAGGTTTCCCTGTATTCTAGTTTAGTTTCCCAGGACCCCCATGTCCCTGGGAATCACTTCAATAACAAAAAACTTGAAACAAGCTTTGGTACATTCCAAGGTGTGATTAAAAAGAGAATTTCTTTTGTTTTTAGTCCTGATGTCATTTAAGTGTTCATAAATTCTATGTTTTAACTGTCTCTCAGTTTTTTCCTATGTAGAATGTATCACAGGAATTACATATTACCAAGTAAACTAAACCCTGTGAATTACAATTTGAATACACCCTGCCCACCAAGTGCTTTTGTCTCGCTTTAATAAGTATATCTTCCCTATGAGCAATATGAGTGCACTGGGGACATGCTCCACACCTATAGGTACAACTTTTTCTGTGGGAATAAACCTTCACATTATTGGCCTGCTCCAACAAGTTTTTGATGTTCTGGCCTTTTCTAAAACCACTTTAAGTGGTTTGCCTTTCAAATTTTCCAAATCAGTAAATTCGGAAAATTTCTTCCATTCCTTCTCCAGGATGTTTTTGATAAAATAAGCATCCTCACTAAAACTAGTGGCAAAGGTCCTGTTGTATACTTCACCTGCAATTTCTTGGCCTGATTTGTTAATTAGTGTAAAAGATCCTTTACCTAATATTGGAGGGTATTTGTCAATCCTCCCTTGAGTAACCTCTTCCATTATCTACAAAATTATATCCCTTGGGTAACCTCTCTCAATGAAGATTTTTTTCCAAAATAATGCACTCTTTAG